>NW_026596092.1:527952-532462 GCF_907164565.1 Psammomys obesus | reverse complement strand
GCCCCGCCGCGGCCGCGCGCACGTCCCCCCCCGCCCCAACAACACGCCCCCGCGGGGCGCGGCCAGCGCCCCCCCCCACCCCCCGCCACAACGGGACGAGACCCCCCCCCCGACCCCCCCCCCCCCCCCCCCCCCGGCAGAGAAACGCCGCAGGCTCAGGGCTCAGGATCCCACTGAGAAGCCCCAACCCCTGCTGGCACTCCCCTGAGAGCACCTCCATAAGCTTACCCTAGCAGAGGAGAAGGTCAGAGGGGAAGGACAGAGAAGCAGCTTGCCAAGGACACAGCACCCTCTCTCCAGTGGCCCCTAGCAGAGGGGGCCAACCTCTGGATCTGAGGACACTCAACCCTACCCGGTACTCTCTTGGGATCAGCAAACATAGAATCTACTGCTAGGCTGCTTCTGGCAGAGAGATCTGGGCCCGGGATCTGGGATTGAATACACTCACCCTAACTCTTTCCCGTGCCACCCAGGGACCAGTCAACACAACCCCTCCTGGCAGAGGGAAAGAACAAAGAGGCAGCACACAGGAAAGGTGGACACCGAGTCCTGCGGCCACAGTGTCACAGAGCTGACTGTTACCCTACCCATGCACTTCTGCAGCAGGACCAAAACTGAGAGTAGTGAGCAAGGGGAACCCCTGTGCATTCCAACTGGTCCTGCAAGAGAGTGAGTGAGCCTTCTAGGGAGAGATTGCCCCAGACCCAGGGCCTCTCCACAGAAGCAACCAGACGAGATCCCTGCCACCCACACTCCTAGTGTGGGCATCAGAGGGATTCTTGGGATAGCGACATTGAAGCCTCTGCCTTGCGGGTCCACCAGGGTAATCCAGGCAAACAATCCCTGGATCTCAGTCAGAACTGCGTAATAGTGGCTTGCAGGCCACTGCAATAGTCAGACAATCCGCGCATGCACACGGCGCCCACTAAAAGCGCACGCGAATAGCGCCAGTGTCACATTCTTTACTTAGGCAAAACTGAAAACACAGTGCACACCCCCAAAGCAGTGAACCTCTCTCATCTTCCTGAAAAAAACAGTCCAGAAAACAGAAAGAGAGGAGGATCATAGCCCAAACTACAATCTCGAGGAACAACCAGTGAGGATTATAAATAACCAGATGGCTAGAGGCAGACGTAAGAACACTCCCAACAAAAATCAGGACATAATGATCTCACCAGCAACCCCACAAAAAAAATGGACACTTCAATTCACTAGATATACAAGAAAACGACCTCAAAACTATGTTTCTCCAGGTATTAGAGGCCCATAGAGATGAAATGAACAAAGCCCTCAGAAAAATAACCAAAGAAATCGAGACTAACCAAGAGGAAACAAATCGTGCACTCAGAGAAATGACCACGAAAATTGAGGCAAACAGAGAAGAAATGCACAAAGCTCTCAAAGAAATGTCCACACAAATGAAGGCAAATAAAGAAGAAATAAACAAAGCTCTCATAGAAATACAGGCAATTATACCCAAAGAAGTAGAGGCACAATTAGTGATACATAGAGAGGAAACGGACAAAAAAATAGAAGCTATCATTGAAAAACAGGAGTCCACATTCAAACAGATGAAGGAAATGGTGCAAGACATGAAAACAGAATTAGAATCAATGAAGAAAACACAAATAGAGAAAAACCAGGAGCTGGAGAACATAGAGAAAAGATCAGGCACCACAAAGGTAAGCATCACCAACAGAATACAAGAGATGGAAGAAAGAATCTCAGGAGCTGAAGATATACTTGCGGAAATTGACACGTCTCTCAAAGAAAAAATAAAATCAGAAAAGTTCCAAACACAAAACATCCAAGAAATCAAGGACACCATGAAAAGACAAAACCTAAGAATAATAGGAGTAGAAGAAAAAGAAGACATCAGGCTCCAAGGTCCGGAAAATATTTTCAAGAAAATTATAGAAGAAAACTTTCCCAACTTAAAGAAGGAGATGGCCATGAACATACAAGAGGCCTACAGAACACCAAGTAGACTAGACCAGAAAAGAAATTCTTCACGTCACATCATAGTCAAAACACTGAACCTACAAAACAAAGAAAAAATTCTAAAAGCAGCAAGGGAAAAAGGCCAAGTAACATATGAAGGTAGACCTAACAGAATCACACCAGATTTCTCAACAGAAACTATGAAAGCCAGAAGGGCCTGGACAGAAATCATACAGTCCTTAAGGGACCACAGATTCCAACCCAGACTACTATACCCAGCAAAACTTTCAATCAACATAGACGGAGAATTCAAGATATTCCAAGACAAAACCAAATTTAAACAATATCTACATAGTAACCCAGCTTTACAGAAGTTACTAGAAGGGAAACTCCAAACCAAAGAAAACAAATACATCGAAGGAAACAGAGGAAATAGATAACTACACAACAAAAAAACCAAAAGAAGACAAGCAATGAAACTCAGTGACACCACCAACACCACATCTAAAATAAGTAACAATTGTTGGTCACTAGTTTCTATCAACATCAACGGACTCAACTCCCCATTTAAAAGACACAGACTAACAGAATGGTTGCGGAAACAGGATCCAACATTCTGTTGCATCCAAGAAACACACCTATGCAACAAAGATAAACACTACCTCAGAGTAAAGGGCTGGAAAAATGTCTTTCAAGCAAATGGTTCCAGAAAACAAGCGGGAGTAGCCATCCTAATATCTAATAAAATAGACTTTCAACCCAAGTTAATAAAAAAAGATAAGGACGGCCACTATATTCTCATCAAAGGAAAAATCCACCAAGAGGACATCACAATTTTGAATATCTATGCCCCAAATACAAGAGCACCTACATTCGTAAATGAAACAATATTAAAGCTTAAATCACACATTGATCCTAAAACCCTAATAGTGGGAGACTTCAACACTCCACTCTCACCAAGGGACAGATCAACTAGACAGAAAATAAATAGGGAAATAAAAACACTTACAGAGACCCTAAATCAAATGGACCTAATAGATGTCTACAGATCTTTTCATCCAAACTCAAAAGAGTATACCTTCTTTTCAGCACCACATGGAATCTTCTCCAAAATAGACCATATAGTTGGTCATAAAGAAAGCCTCAACAGATACAAAAAGATTGAAATAATCCCTTGCATCCTATCTGACCACCATGGACTTAAGCTGGACCTCAACAACAACAGAAATAACAAATAGCCTACACGCACATGGAAACTGAACAACCTGTTACTCAACGACAGCTGGGTTAAGGAAGAAATAAAGAAAGAAATTAAAGACTTCATAGAATTCAATGAAAATGAAGGCACAACATACCCAAATTTATGGGACACATTGAAAGCAGTGCTCAGGGGAAAATTTATAGCACTAAGTGCCTGCAAGAAGAAATTTGTAACATCACATACAAACAACTTAATGGCCCAACTGAAAACCCTAGAAAAAAAAGAAGCAGATACACCCAAGAGGAGCAGAAGGCTGGAAATAATCAAACTCAGGGCTGAAATCAATCAATTAGAAACAAATAAAACTATTCAAAGAATCAATGAAACAAAAAGCTGGTTCTTTGAGAAAATTAACAAGATAGACAAACCCTTAGCCAAACTAACTAAAAAGCAGAGAGAATCTATCCAAATCAACAAAATCAGAGATGAAAAGGGTGACATAACTACAGACACAGAGGAAATTCAAACAATCATTAGGTCATACTACAAAAGCCTATATGCCACAAAATTTGAAAATCTAAATGAAATGGACAATTTTCTTGATAGATTCCATCTTCCAACATTAAGTCAAGATCAGGTAGAAAGACTGAACAGCCCAATATCCCCCAAGGAAATTGAAGCAGTCATTCACAGTCTCCCCTCCAAAAAAAGCCCTGGGCCAGCTGGTTTCAGCGCGGAATTCTACCAGACCTTCAAAGAAGTGCTCACACCAATTCTCCTCAAACTATTCCGCAAAATAGAAACAGAAGGTACATTACCAAACTCATTCTATGAAGCAACAGTCACCCTGATACCTAAACCACACAAAGACCCAACAAAAAAAGAGAACTTCAGACCTATCTCTCTTATGAACATTGATGCAAAAATACTCAATAAAATACTTGCAAACCGAATCCAAGAACACATCAAAGATATCATCCACCACGACCAAGTAGGCTTCATCCCAGGCATGCAAGGGTGGTTCAACATACGGAAATCCATCAATGTAATCCACCACATAAACAAACTGAAGGAGAAAAACCACATGATAATCTCCTTAGATGCTGAAAAAGCATTTGACAAAGTCCAACACCCATTCATGTTTAAAGTCTTGGAGAGATCAGGAATACAAGGCACATACCTAAACATAGTAAAGGCAATATACAGCAAGCCTATAGCCAACATCAAACTCAATGGAGAGAAGCTTAAATCAATCCCACTGAAATCAGGGACAAGACAATGCTGCCCACTCTCTCCCTACCTCTTCAACATAGTACTTGAAGTCCTAGCCAGAGCAATAAGACAACTAAAGGAGATCAAGGGGATACA
>NW_026596092.1:436887-527942 GCF_907164565.1 Psammomys obesus | reverse complement strand
GAAGATCTCAGAAGATGGAAAGATCTCCCGTGCTCATGGATTGGTAGGATTAACATTGTGAAAATGGCCATCCTGCCAAAAGCAATCTACAGATTCAATGCAATTCCCATCAAAATACCAACTCAATTCTTTACAGACCTTGAAAAAAAGATTCTCAGCTTCATATGGAGAAACAAAAAACCCAGAATCTCCAAAACAATCCTGTACAACAACAGATCCTCTGGAGGTATCTCCATCCCTGATCTCAAGTTGTACTACAGAGCAACAGTAATAAAAACTGCATGGTATTGGCATAGAAACAGAAAGGAGGATCAATGGAATCGCATAGAAGACCCAGAAATAAACCCACACACCTATGAATACTCAATTTTTGACAAAGAAGCCAAAACCATTCAATGGAAAAAAGACAGCATCTTCAACAAATGGTGCTGGTCCAACTGGACGTCCACATGCAGAAAAATGAAAATAGATCTATATTTATCACCCTGCACAAAACTAAAGTCCAAGTGGATCAAAGACCTCAACATAAAACCAGATACTCTAAATCTGTTAGAAGAAAAAGTGGGGAACAGCCTAGAACTCATTGGCACAGGAGACAACTTCCTGAACAGAACACCAACAGCACAGGCTCTAAGAGCAACAATCAATAAATGGGACCTCATGAAACTGAAAAGCTTCTGTAAAGCAAAGGACACTGTCATCAAAACAAAATGCCTGCCTACAGATTGGGAAAGAATCTTCACCAACCCTTTATCTGACAGAGGACTAATATCGAGTATATACAAAGAACTAAAGAAGCTGAAAAGCAGCAAACCAAGTAATCCAATTAAAAAATGGGGAACAGAGCTAAACAGAGAATTCTCTGTAGAGGAATATCGAATGGCAGAGAAACACTTAAAGAAATGCTCATCCTCATTAGCCATCAGGGAAATGCAAATCAAAACGACCCTGAGATATCACCTTACACCCATCAGAATGGCCAAGATGAAAAACTCAAGGGACAACACATGCTGGAGAGGTTGTGGAGAAAGGGGAACCCTCCTCCACTGCTGGTGGGAATGTAAACTGATACAACCACTCTGGAAATCTATCTGGTGCTTTCTAAGACAATTAGGAATAGTGCTTCCTCAAGACCCAGCTATACCACTGCTAGGTATATACCCAAAGTTTGCTCAAGTACACAAAAGAGATATTTGCTCAACCATGTTTATAGCTGCTTTATTTGTAATAGCCAGAACCTGGAAACAACCCAGATGTCCATCAATGGAGGAATGGGTACAGAAATTGTGGTATTTTTACACAATGGAATACTACTCAGCAATCAAAAAGGAGGAAATCATGAAATTTGCAGGCAAATGGTGGGACCTAGAAAAGATCATCCTGAGTGAAATATCCCAGAAGGAGAAAGACAAACACGGTATATACTCACTTATATAGACCTATAAGATATGATAAACATAATGAAATCTATACACCTAAAAAAGATAATCAAGAGAGCGGACATGGGGTATGATTATCAATCCTCGTTTTGAAAGACAGATGGGATGCACATTAAACATTGACAGGAGTCTACTGAGCGCATTTGAAAAACTCTAACTAGCAGTGTTTTCAAAGCAAAGACTCATGACCAAACCTTTGGCAGAGTACAGGGAATCATAAGAAAGAAGGGGAGTTAGTATGATGAGGAAAGGATAGGAGTTCCACAAGGACCAAACATATCTGGGCACAGGGTCTTTTCTGAGACTGACATGCAACCAAGGACCATGTATGAATGTAACCTAGAACCTCTGCTCAGATGTAGCCTGTGGTAACTCAGTAACCAATTGGTTTCCCATAGTGAGGGGAACAAGGACTATTTCTAACAGGAACTCAATGACTGGCTCTTTGGCCTCCCCACCCCCCAAGGGAGGAGCAGTCCTGTTAGGCCACAGAGGAGAGCTTTGCAGCCAGTCCTGAAGATACCTGATAAAACAGGATCAGATGAATGGGGAGGAGGTCCCCCCTATCAGTGGACTTGGCAAGGGGCACGGTGGAGATGAGGGAGGGAGGGAGGGACTGGGAGGGAATGAGGGATCGGGACACGGCTGGGATACAGAGTTAATAAAATGTAACTGATAAGAAAAAAATAAAATTAAAAAAAAAAAGAAATACCATTTTCCATTCTTTCAGTTGGTGCATAGCTTTGTCAGAGAGCTGAATCTCTTGTATAAGATTTGATTATAGCTGCTATTCATTGCCTTCTGATTTCTTTTGTGTGGAATGCCATTTTTATATTTTCTTATTCTGTATGTATTTTTGCTATAAGGCTCGTTTTTTCCCATATGGCAAATTGTTTTTCCCCCATTCTACCATTTTTTAATTGGAGAATTAAGGCAATTTGCAATTATAGTACTTTAAAAAAAGACATCTATTAATTTTTTCTTATTCATCTTAGATATTTTCTAGTTTAGTGTGTTAATAATGTTTGAAACTTTTTTAATTTTCAGTTTTATATCTGTTTTTTTTCTAGGTAAATTTATTCTTTCCCAAGCTCTCACAATTGTACATCTCTTCCTTTTCTGTCTGTAGTATCTGTTTTAGTATCTTCCACAATGCTGGCTTAGGGATCTTGGATTGCTTTAGCTTATGCTTATATTGGATAATCCTTATTTCTCCTGTGAAAGTATAACAGGTTCCTTTCTGGTTATGGAATTATATAAGATAAAATAAACCCTTTTGCTTTTGGTTGCTTTTGGACATGGTGTTTTATCATAGGAACAGAAACCCTAATTAAGACACACTCCTTCGTGTGCATACTCAGGAATGCGGTTGCCCCTATTTTTTATATGGCTATGTTTAGACTCCCCAAATGAAATCCCCATGCTTCCTTTTTTTTGGGGGGGGGACATGTTTTTAAAATAACTCCTGTGTTTTCCTTACCTGCTACAGATAATAAGTCGTCTTCTGCTCTCTTATGTCTAGGCTGTCCTGGTTTTGGGTTTATACCCACCAAGACGAAAACTACCAGTCTGTTATATAATCATCCTATCTTAAAGGAAATTGCAAGTGTGCTCCCATGGCGATTCCCACCTTTCTGCGTGCTCTTAGTACCCAAGGCAGACTCACTGAATTAATATTTCCCAAGGTGATGGTCAACCATCCATCCATTCCTGGTGATCACAGCTCATTTGTCTTATATAGGAACACTATCACCTTGCCCAATTATTTCTCTGGTGAACATGTCACAAAGGTTGTAGGTATTGCAAATGGCCCACAGATTTTTTTTCCTATCTTGTGGCCTGGGCCATTAGCTGGAAAATAGGTCTCTGTACCCTATGATGCTGACCTGTGGTCATCCTTGAATGAATTCAGATGAAGTGGAGCTCAGTGTAGAAAATAGAATTTATTAGAGAACAATAGGAAACACTTTCAAAGGTGAGATGCAGGTAAAGGGCCTTACCCCTGCCTCAAGACAACAAGTGATGACACAGGCCTGCCTCCTTTTTAACCTCTTGGTTCCTTGTGCAGCCCCAAATGCTGCTATTGAGTGGAACACACACTTTTCAGCCAGCCAACCTCCGAGAGCCTGTGAGCCTGTCTTCTCACATCTGCTGACCTGTCACTGCTGTCCCATTAAAGAAAGAAGCCTTGGGCTACCACCTCAGTTAGAGAACTTCCGTGTCTTACCTAGAGTTACATTCTGATTGAGAACTGGGAGCAAAGATATGAAGGGCACTTGCTATAGTAGTAAGAGGTATCGTTATGTTTACTAGGGGAATAGACGGGGGAGAGTGGTATAGGAATAGTTTGATATAGGAATGGATGGGGTTGGGCTTCATCTTAGGTGATGTTAATTTGTTACTCTGTTGTAAGGTTACTTATCTGTGAATTTTAGTCAGTGTGAACTTGCAGGTCACTGGGTAGGATATGCTATGCCTCATTTAAAGCTTGCTAGGATGTATGCCTCATTTAAGACTTGCTAGGATGTATGCCTCATTTAAGACTTGCTAGGATGCTATGCCTCATTTAAGACTTACTAGGATGCATCTCTGCAGACTCAGAGCAGTCCCAAAGCTGCTCCACTAGTCAGAAGAGAGTAATTAATTTAGGTGACAGGCGGGTGGTACTCTATGAGAGAGACATTTCCCAGCAACCAATTTCTAAAATACAAGGAATTTCCAAAGTGCCAGGTATCTTTTTGTTATGCTAATAAGCTGATTGATTCTAGCAGTCTCGGGGTACCTTCAGGGTGGGTACTGATATTTATAAGTCAGGATGAGAATTTCAACTTTCAGCCTCATTAAGGACTGGGTTCAGGGAGCATCTTGATGATAGAGCATTTGGAGGTTCTTGGACTCTCCTGAGGGCAAAGTGTTCTGCCCTTCCCATATTTCTGGGCATCTCTTCAAGCAACCTCTGTAATATCGTTTAAATAAACTAGTAGGCATGTTTCTCCGAGATTTTAGAGCCACCATTCCAAATCAATCCAAAGCAAGAAAGAGGAGGTGCAAACAATGAAGGAAGCTGGACCCTCCCAGGTGGGCGTGAAGTGACTGACAAGGTACTTTAATGGGAAGTGGAGCACTGAGAGCCTGAGTGATCTCCAGGATGTCAAAACTGAACTGGAGTTGAGGACATCCAGCTGGTATCCACCACAAAATTGTTTGGCTGTTGGCTAGGAGAAGTTCTCCCACATTTCTTGATGACTAGAAGTAAAAACAAACAAACAAACAAACAAACAACAGAACAAATAAATCACCTGTAAAGATTGTTAAATAGAGAATAGACAAAGAAATACAGCTAGGTGGTGGCACATGCCTTTAATTCCAGCACTCAGGAGGCAGAGGCAGGTGGGATCTCTGTGAGTTAGAGGCCAGCATGGTCTACAGAGCGAGTTCCTCTGGTTCCCCTTAGCCCCCATCACTCTGGAAGCAGAGTTTCTCATTTCTGCTTGTTCCCACTTGTAGTGAGCTGTGCTCACCTGTCACAAAGGTTGGAGCCTAAAGAGACTCCATAGAAACAGAGGGTCATGCGTTTTAGAAGCCCATATGCCAATCAGTTTTACATAGATTATGATACCAACTAAGTTCCTGAGGAAGGAATCTCCTGCGGGAGCTTGAGAGGCCAGTAGAGGCATCTTCAGCTATAGCTGTGAGTAGGAACATAGGTGTCTGCCTGGTTCCCACTTTCCAATCTCTGACACCTTCAGAAGGACAGTTGGTGGTACCAGGTGATGTCAAATTCATTTCACACAAATCACAATGAAAGTACTTGTCACAGTAAAGAAAAACTGGTTGTACATTAAGTCAGTATTGGTGGGGAAACTTTAAAAACACAGTTGCGTTTATGTGGTATTTCATACCTCCAGGTAGATTTTGTCCAATTTGCTCCTTCCATGAGCTTGAACATGTTTTATTTGATGTCTATTTTCAGGATGGATTGAAGCATTTACACTTGCTAAAAACCTGCTGGCTCTGTGTTTCTCTGTTAGAACATGGCAACATTCACACCAAGCCATCAAGGCACACACGCCACAGCACTGTCACCACAGAATTTATGCTACCTCTTATCAAAAGCCACCCTACCTTGGCCACCTGCAAATTCTGGAAAACTTTAAGGAACCAAAGATTCCCATAAGTTAAAACTAAGAAAACTGGGTGCAAGGCTCTCTCCTTCAAATGCATCTCCCAACCTGCTGGCACTGGGAGTGAGACTCAGCATTTCATTAAGCAAGTAAAACCTGGTGCGAGTGTCAGTCTTTTAGGTCTTCTTTCCCTCAAGACAATAAGAAGATCAAAGGAGGAGTTCTCCACTTTTTACCTAAGGCTCCCTTGAGAGTGTTTTCTTTCTGTTGGGAGAAAAATTTCTGTTCCCTTGTACTGATATGTGACCCATGTCCAGGGATCCATTTCTCCTGCACTTCTTAATCTCAGAAGGTCACCCTGGCTTTCTCTTGCTGCCAGATGGCTCCTTCTAGTTCTTTCCTTTCTTTGAAGAGGGCAAGAAGAAGGGCATGATACAATCTGACCGATCATACTCGCTTTTTGATGCACCACAGAGATGACTGACTGGGGAAAGTCCCCAGGGTACAAGTTGGAGGCTAGTCAGGAGGCTGTTGTCAGTGTACAAATGGGCTCAGTTCACCGCACACAGCAGTGGCGAGGCTGCAGGTGGGGCAGCAGATGTGAGGAACACTTAGGCCATAGTGAGGAGAAGTGAATGTAAGAAAAGTGACAGAGAGAGCAGCACGCTGCCTGTGCTGAGGGGCCTTTAGGAGTGTGATGTGGCCAATGGCTACTTAGCAGCTGGAGCTCCTTTTTCTCTCCCCCTCCTACTTTTTTGGGGGGGGAATACAAGGTTGGTTTTTGACTTGTAATCCTCCTCCCTCAGCCTCTCTGGTACTGGTTCTGTAGGTCTGTCCCAGTACACCTGGTAAGATAAGGACTTGAAGTTAAAATATTGAGGCTTGTAGTTGAGCTTAACAGAGGGAGAATATGCCCCCAAACTGAAAAGTTTCAGAGATCTAGTAACTGGCACAGGGGGTAGGCAGTTAGTATGTATTGAATGATGAAGAAAAGCAACCAGATTCTGTGAGCCATGGCATTTACCACAAAGGAGCTCAGGGCTGGGGAAGACTGCAGAGCAAGTTTTGTGAGTGTTCAGGGCTTTAGTAAGAGAGTTCCCGTAGCAGTTACAGAAGATAAGGACTTAAGTCTCTTTTTGGATTCAACAGCTAGGAAATCAGAGGTGTCCAGGCTTCTGTAGTGTGGTGGCACTGAGGAGGCAATACAGGCTGAGGAATCAAGAGCAGGTGAAGAGAAGGAACAGAGACATCAAGAAATGAGAAGGGATGTGATGAGACATCTGTGAGCCTCTCCGTTTGCATGAGGCAGGCTGGAAGACCCTCTCTAATTTTTGATTTCACCTACAACTTCTCTAGAGAGTCGTGGGTAGGACCATCATGCTCACTTGCTGTTTTAATTTCACAGTCAAATCAAGTTATTACACAAAGGATGGGCCAGCTCTATTTTCATTATGACTTGCCTTCATGTAGGAAATAAAAGCAGATTATGGTTCAGCCTAATATTGGACACACTTAAAAACTGATGTGGCCACTTACTAAGTGTCTACTGTTTCTAGTAACTGGACCAAACTGTAGAGAAGGCAAAGTAGAGAATGGCACAACTGAGGCCCAGGATAAGGGTTTCAGACAGGACAGAGCAAACGTGGAGCACACCGCCAGCCTGGGTAGAACCTAGACATGAGGTGATTACTGAGTGCCAACTATTTCTAGTAACTGGACCAAACTGAACAGAAGGCAGAGTAGAAAATGGCGCAACGGAGGCAAAGGATGAAGGTTTCAGACAGGACAGGACAAACATGGTGCACGCCACCAGCCGGGGTAGAACCTAGACATGAGCTGATGGCAGTTGACGGGAGCCCAAGTCTTGGTTTGGTTTTATGGAGATTGGATGAAGGCAAGAGTTGTCAGACTGCGGAATCTAAGAGACAGGTCTATAAAAGGACTGCAAAGCATTTTAGAAGGTGCTTCTATTTGTCTTCTCCAAAACTTTCTGCTGAGCCTCCTGCTGCATGAACAGCAGACAGGCTTTCTGTAAGAGGGGCTTGGTGTCTCCATGGATGGAGACTCAGAAAACACTTTGAAAGCTCCTTCTCCATGGACAACTCAATTTGAGAACTATTTTATTATTATGCAAATACATGCAATTAACCCCCATCTCATAAAATGTGTTATGGATGTAACTTAAAAGTGAAAATTCTCAAAAGGTGTCACACAAATTTTCTTAAGAATGATGAGTCAGGAGATCCTACCCGGTTGGCTTACCAAGGTATGTCAATCACAGGCACACTGGTCCAAGTTATTAGAGTTGAAGTCCTATCCTCCAATGGCAAGACAGTATCCTCAGGGCTGGCTTCTTATTGGTTGGTAGGCGTGGGCGGGGCTACCCACTTAGCCACCACTGGCTCCACCCCCATTCCATGCAAAAGAAGTCAGAGCTCTGGTGAGCCCATGTGATTGGTCACGTGGTTGATGACGGACTGGCCCCACCCATCCAATGACGTCACCACCAACTCAAATTCTCACGAGAGCCTGCCCAGAGGTGGTGAAAGCTGACAGGCGGCCCCCAGTAGACCCAGAGGGTCCAGGGGAGGGGGCTGCGGCAGGCCCCACCCCCTCCAGGTCCTCGAGGCCCGCGGGGTCCAGGGGCCTGCAGGGGCCCGAGCAAAGAGCCCAGGGGTCCCCAGGCACACTCTACACCCATTGGCTGGCCTCGCCGGCATGCAAATAGGGCGACGTCACTTCCTGAGGCAGCTGAGCGCCATCTTCTCTTTCTGGCGCGCGGGAGGAGGGACGGGCGCGGGGCGGGGGTCCCGCCGCGTAGGCGGAGGACGCGGCGGTGTTGCGACGGCGGCGGGACGCGGCGCTCCTCGCGCCCCGCGGTAGGTACGGCCTCCCCGTGGCCCACCCGCCGTCCACTCCCGGGTCCGCCCCGACGTCCCCACCGCCGTCCGCCGCGCTGTCCCCTCTGTGGCCTGCCGCGCCGTCGCTACCTCGATGCCTGCGGAGTCCCGGACACTGTCGTGCGCGGCTCGGGCCCCCGACGCGCCCGCCCGCGGGTCACGTGGCAGCGGGGCCGCTCCGCGGAGGGGCGGGGGACGGGAGGACGGAGGGGAGGACCGGGCAGGGAGAGGGACCTGCGGAGTTGGCGGCACCGGGGACAGAGGCCGGGGATGGATGCGGAGAGGGGGCGGGGCAGGGACGGGGCGCCGGGCGTGGCGAGGGAGGGGACCCGGAGGCGCGGGGAGACGTCGCGGCGGAGGGCAGGGCGCCCCTCTGCGGCGGCCGCGAATCAAGCCGAAGCCTGAGGATCGGCGGGTTGGCAGGGATGGCGGGATGCAGGGCAGGGTTGTGGCCGCCGCTGAGCGCCGAGTTCTCTCCCTAAGGAGGGGCCGGCTGAAGGCACTGCCGAGGGCAGATCCCGGCCTCTTCATCCGTGGTACTGCCGCATTCGTGACTGATGCTGAATATAAAATTTAATTTTTAGAGGGATTGAAACATTTTTTTCCCGCATAATTTCTGCAAAGGTTTTCCTCAAGAGCGCAAAAAAAAGGAAAGTGTAGGTTGAAAATAAAGCAACTTTGTAAAAATATTTGACTTTGAGTGTAGAGTTTAAAAGTTCATGAGACTGATGCGGGTCACCACTCCCGCAAGTAACCTACTGTGTAGATTGGTACCGATGGAACTTTTGCCTGAAGGCTTTCATTAGTTGGGTGCTTGGGCTGGTCTGGTCTGATGTGGCAATAGGGGACAGCATGTATAAAAAGTAGTTAGGAAACGTGCGCTGTTACGCTCTGGTTGGAAGTTGGGCATGTTGTCTAGAGATAGCACGGGCAGTGGGGTGGCCATGTAGCAATGTTTTAGGTAGATGGAGACCCCGCTCAGAAAACAGCATTGACTCATTTGTCCTTAGGTAGAGGCCCTTAAGCAGAGATCTGTGCTTAGAAAGGATAGGCAGGAAATGAAGTCATTTTAGGCTATTTTAGGCATCTCGTTGATAAATGGGAGGAAGAGAGGTCTGGATCATTGGCTTTAAGGGATAACAGTTCAGGAAATTTTTAGCTTGAAGTCTTGGAGTTTGACGATACCGTTTTAATTGGAAATCAAGTTTACAGTGTTCTGTTGCTGCATTGATGATTCCTTATACTCTGGGAAAGTAGAGCTGAGCTTTTCCACACTGCACTCAAATCCTTTGGCTCTTGGTGACCTGCTATTTGGAAAAAGCATATTGATGAAGGAGGTCAGGTGGCTAGAAAGGGGTTTTTCTGCGGGTTGAGGCAGACTTTCTGAATTACAGTGTTTGGAAGTTGCTGGAAGAAAGTCCCGTGTTCTATAGTTGGGGCATTTCACTTCGTTTTTGATTTAGATGATTATCTGTAAAGTCGTTGACCAGTGTGGTCATCTTGACAGCTGCTCATGAAGTAAATAAATTTCATGCATTGTTTCACACGTGCAGGCAACTGAGGCCCAGAGATTGGCTAAATTTACTCAGCTATAAAGTGCTTGAGCTAGGTTCACCGAGGAATGAGCTCCAGAACATGTGCTGTGACCCTTTATGTGTTGTCACTCTGGAATAAACCATTTTAAAAATCAGATGTCATAGGACCTAAGATGTTTTGTGTCTTAAAAGTATTACCGTTTGACCATTTAAAAATATATTTTAAAATTATGTGTGTGCCTTTGTGTTGGTGTGTGCACATGGGTGAAGTTGCTGTAGAGGGGAGAAGACAGTGTTGGAACCCATGGAGGTAGTGGTTGTAAACCAACAAGTATGGGGTGCTGGGAACCAAACGGCTTCTCTCCTAGAGTGGTGCATGCATTGAAGCATTGAGCTGTCTCCTCAGCCCACACAATCTGAGTAAGGACAACAATAGACATACTAAAGTGGATGGGGAAGTGAGGCCTCTTCACAGAGAACTGTATCATAGGCTACTAAGGAATGCTGAGAGTAGAAGAAATAGTCTCTCCCCAGGGAAGAGAACACTGACCGGTTATCAAATTCCAATGGTCAGTCCTGAAGACATGTATAAAGTAACATACAGACTGAGCAAGTTGTATTTAGGAAGATATAATACGTATACATAGATACGTAACAATGAAAAATGCTGTGAATTTGGAAGAGCAAGGAAATAAAGTATACATTTTTCAGAACTCTCCTTACATGGGCACGAAACCAACAGCAATAAAAGAATGTCCTTAGGAAACGTTCTTTTATGCAGGAGTTGGGTATTTTAAGGTATTTCAGTTTCTGGAACAAACAGGTTAAAAGATAAGTTCCTGTGGGTGGGTGGGTAGGGACGCTCAGTTGGCTGACAGACACTTTCCAGAGGTGAAGAGGATATGCAGATGTGAAAATAGGGCACCATTCCTCCCTAACCCAGTGGGCATGCTGTGTGGAATCTTGTATCATAGGATGGGCTAAGATACAAAGTAATTGTCTAGGGTAGACCAGGGATGTTGGAAGGGCTGCTCGCTTGGTAATGGTCTGCTTCATTTCTTGTTGATTTTCCTAAAGCACATAATTCTAAATGGTGGTGTGTGTGTGTGTGTGTGTGTGGGGGGGGTGATGATGGCTGTTTTCTTTTAAAGTCTTAGTGTGCTTGCTTATTTATTCATTTATTTTGGAAAACCACAATAACAAGGAATGGGGGCCACTTATAGTTGAGAATGAAAAGTTCTTAAAATGTAAAAACCAAAAACCAAAGTTCTTGGCTCTGTTCCCCGAGCAATGAACACTTATCTACAGAACGTGCTTAAAACTTGCTGGGCCACTCATAGCCTCATCCTGTGTCCCTGTGCTTCAGAGAGAGCCACCTAGTCTGCAAATGCTGTTTCCCCTAGAAGTGTGCCAGGACCTGGGTCCTTGATTCCCAGATCCTGAATGAAGAGTTAAGTCTTGCTTTGTGGCTTGATACTGTTCTTTTGCAAACTGTAAATTTAGCTTTCTTGTTTGAGCTGAGTGGATGGGGCAGAACCACCAGCGTTTGGAGAATGAGAAACCCTAGAAGATAATAGTATAGCTTGAAAGAGGAAATAGAAGCTCATTTGAGAGAGCAAGTGAACATGATTAACCAAGGTTTTGTTTGCTAATAGAATCAGTCCGACCTGCATAGTGATTGTGTGGTGTTTTGAAAGGTGTCATTGAAGTTCCCAACAGCTTTTCTGATAATGTAATTTTTGAAAGTCCATTTTATTTAGAAATTTTTATTTCATGTCCTGTCAGAATTTTTTTAAGGTCCTTTGTCTTGTACTGTTAATGGTCCCTAAAGCTCTTAAAACAGTTTTTTCCCAGGTAAATGATCTGATAAGAAACTTATTTTAAATTCGCCCACTCCAAAAACATTTTTCCTTGTTATCTCTAAAAGTTCTCTGTTAACGTTCTGCCTCCTCTTTCCCTGGTTTGATTCTTCTCGCTTTTAGTTTTAACAGTTGTCAGATAGATTGGGGCATTCTCCTTTAACTTCACTGCTATTTTTGATGTGATCTCTTTGCCTGGAATGTGTTGGAACACAGTCTGTATCCAGCCGTAGCCTCTTGAAAACAAAAGCCTGCGTGGTACTTTGGGTCTGTGTGTAGTTCTGACGCTTTTTATAATTTTAAATTTTTGTTTACTTAGTGTTTATGGTGTATTGTGACATTCCTTCCTTGAAGGAAGTTCAGTCTATTAGGAAAACAGCCAATAGGTGGTGGCAATACAGTGAGGGGAGTAAGTTCAGGAGGGGGTCCCCTGTTGTCCTGCTAAGTTCTGGAGACTAATATCCTGTCCTTGGATAGGAGTTACAAAACTGTAGGAAGGTTGGTGACCCAGATACTACTGTTGAGTTTTGGAAGTTGGAACCAATTGTTTAAAAAAAAAAAGACATAATTTATCACTCTATTACAATTATCCATCTTAAAGTTAGTAAAAAGTTGACTATTTTATATGGCCTTTCTTTAGTTATGAAGTTAATGACTAAAACATCTACTGTTTGAATTTGACTAATATTTTCTAAAGCTTTTATAGTTTACATGATTAAAAATATCTAAAAATTATGTTTATTTGTCTGTGTAAGTATGTGTGTGTGCGCGTCTGTCCATCTCTTGCAAAGTAGAGGTCAGAGGGCAACTTAAGAGACGTCAGCTTTCTCCATGTGGGTCCTGGATCTGTCTGGCTTGGCAGCAAGTACCTTTACTCACTGAGCCATTTCGCTGGCCCTAAAAATATTTCTTGAAATAGTTACAGATTTACAGCCGAGTCACAAATACAGTAAAAGGAGGTCCCTCCCCATCATTTGAGATCAACTTGTCAAACAAGATACGGTGATCATCCCCCAAAGTGTTCTTCCAGCAGGAACATCCTGTATGCCTGTAACAAAGTCTTTAGAACCAGGAAAGCAGTGTATTATACTGTTTAACCTCAGACTCCTCTGAAAATTTGTAATGTCATTTGTAGAAAAAAGATAGGTTAGAGTTGCATTGTTTAGTCATCTTTAGGCGCCTTCATTCTGGAATAGTTCCTTAGTTTTTTTTTCTTCTCATGATACTAAATTTTTTTTAATTGTGTGTTTGTATATTTACAAAAGTGTGTGAGTGTTTGTGGAAGTTAGAGGACAATTTGCATGAGTTAGTTGTCATCTACAGGGATCAAACTCCGGTATCTTGCTTGGCAGCAGCAGGTACCTCACTGGCCCTCATGATTTTATATATAAAGGTCAAATAATTACTACTTTATGTTTGGACAGTGCACTTCATATTTCAACCACAAAACATGGATGGCAGCTTCACTCAAAGGTGAAGCCATTAAAATGCAGAAAGTGCTGGCATTTCTCAGGACTTCATTTCTAAGCAGAATAAAGGCGCATACAAGTGGTCTCTTTCTGTGTGGTCATATTGTGTGTCCTGTTCTCTCCCTACTCCCCGAAAGCAAGCCCAAGTTTCAGCACCCTCCCATTGCGAGCCACAGCCACTCATGATCTTGAGTCTGGTGGCAGTGGTAGACTTACCTCATGGTATTTCTTAAAGTGTAAAATTCATTGATCTGTAAAGAGAATTTACATGTGCAGCTATCACCACAGTCTAATACTAGAAAATTTCCAGCACCCCTAAAAGTCAGTTTGTTTACTTTCTGGCCTCCAGCAGCCATCTACTAATTTGTTCACCTGTGTAGACTTGTTCTCTATAGACATCTGATGTAATGAGTCAGATGATGGGACTCTCCCATCTAACATCTTTTCACAGAGACTAATGTTTCTGCATCAGCTCCTTTTTATTGCCAAACAGCATTACTTTCTTTGTATATAGCACATTTGCTTATCTGTGCACCATTTGGTGGACACTGAATTGTGTCCATGTTTCCAAAGTTAGCTGCTATTCTTGCTTTCTTCTGCTAACCCCCACCATCTTGGTCCCTGACTTCATTTATTTTTTGGAAACAAGACCTCACTATATAGTCAGTGTTGGCCTTGAAAATGATCTTCCTGCTTTAGCATCCTGGGATTGTACCTGTGCTTTGATACCGTGCTTATTAAAAGACTTACTGTGAAGAGGTATATGTCCTATTCTTTATCATGTTTTTTGTTTATATCAGTATGGACTTGACTTTATATTCTGTGGATTCTCTTATTACCGATCACCTAAAGAGCACTTTGTAGAGCAGAATATTTTATTAACAGATTCACTAGTCTTTGGATTAGAAGTTGATATGGAATGGGGAGATAGCTCACCCTCTACTTTGTTAGGAGACTGGGAACCAGTGGTGATTTGGAAGCTGGGACCAGACCTTTCCATGTAAAAAAAAAAAAAAACCAGAAATGTTTTTACTCTGGTAAGGAATGTGGAATTCCTATCTAGTCTCTTAGGGTTGTGTGTACAAATGTAGCTGTATTCTACAAGAGTTCTTAACAATGAAATACGCTACTTTTAACCATCCAGTTTTGGAGTTCATTTGTATGGCATTGTTTCTGCCATACTTGATTGATTTGGCCTAAAAATTCTGCCCAGCATTCTGGTAGGTATTATAGGTTCTGTCATAAGAGGAACTTCTTGGAGAGGTACTCCATCATAAATTTTGTGAAAACTGCCATAGGTTATCTGTTGCTGTCATTTGCCTGATGGCTAAATTGTCTTGGCTTTGGCCTGTGGGAACTGAACAGCTGTCTTTCTGTCTATCTTGTCTTTACTTTGCTCTAGCCATAGAATTCTTTCTTTCTCCAAGGCATTCTGTTTTGGTTTCTCTTTCCTTTTGTCCTCTATTTGAGACAGGGTCTCATAACACAGCTTGCCCTTGAGCTGGCTATATATATGAAAATGATTGTGAACTTTTGATTCTTGCCTCTACCTCCCAAGTACTGGGATTATAGGCATGTGCTACCGTGCTTGGCTTTATTTGTGCTGAGGATTGAACCCAGGGTGCCAGGCATGTGGGGGTAGGCAGTCAACCAGCTGAAGGATAACCCCAGTCCCCAGTTGAATCTTTTGTTGTTGTTGGTTTTTTGTTGGTTTTTTTGTTTGAGGCAGGGTTTCTGTATAGCGCTGGCTGTCCTGGAACTCACTATGTAGACCAGGCTGGCCTCAAACTCAGAGACCGTCCTGCCTTTGCCTCCCCAGTGCTGGAATTAAACACTGCCCAAACCCCATTACTCTTAGTAGAGGGTGCTATTTAGAAATTAAGATTGGGGCCTCATGTGTGCCTCTGTTGCTGGCTGGGTGTAACTACTATGAGCTCTCATGGGCAAAGATTTGGACTGTGAGTATATGTACTTTGTTTTTTGTTTCTTGAGACAGGGATTTTCTGTGTAGCCTTGGCTGTCCTAGAACTCTCTCTGTAGAGCAGGCTGGCCTCGAAGTCATAGAAATCCACCTGCCTCTGCCTCCTGAGTGCTGGGGTTAAAGGCCTGTGTTACTATTACCTGGCTATATGCACACTCTTGGCCATGATGCATTAGCTTCTGTATTTTCTATTTGTATGTTGAAAACAGTAAGTTCACGTTAGTGCCTGCTAGTTAAGAACTGCAGGTTTTATCTTAATTTTTACCTTTCCAGATATTTTTAAATTGTCTTTCTTGAGAGGCAGTGCATATATTGTAAAGTTCACCATTAAAAAGGTAGGCTTTCTCCTTTTGAGGCAGAGTTTTATTAAATAGTTTAAATTAGCTTCCAACTTGTGATCCTTCTGCCTCATCCTCCCAAATTTTGGGATTGGAGGCATGCAACATTACCCTATTTACAGAGGCTTTTTCAAAGTTGTCATTGTCTCTTTCACCAAAACAAACCCTGTCCCCTTAACTATCACCGGTTCTGTCTGGCTTAAGGCAACCACTGTTATCTCTAGATAGGTCTGATCTGTCACTTTATGTTTAAGTGGAATCATAATTCTGTATTTGGTTCTTCTCAGCAGAATGTTTCCAAGGCTATAGCATATACTATATATACCATAAAGGTATATGTATATACCATAAAGGTACTTCTCTTTATGGTCCAAAATGTGGGTGTACACAACTTCCTTAATGTGATGGACGGTGGAGTTGTGCTCGAATAACTTGTGAACATCCTCACTTAACTTTTTCTCTTGGGTGGAGATGCTAGCTCAGATGGCATCTTCATGCTTGTTCCCTTGAGGAATTCAGGCTGCTTTTTATTTTGGGTTGCCTGTGTAGCTTACCATTGACAATGCATGTGAGTTCCGGGTTCCTACAACCTGCTTTTTAAAGTGCTTTCCTGTGCTTTGGAAAGTATGTTTAGATCTTTTGCTTATTTAAATTAAGTTTTTTTTTTTTTTTTTAAAGATTCATTTTATTTTATTTGAGTATTTTGTCTACATGTGTTTGTGTACCACATATGTGCAGAATAGACAGCTGCCATATGAGTTCTGAAAACTGAACCTGGGTCCTCTGCAAGAGCAGCCGGTGCTCTTAACCACTGAGCCGTCACTTCAACCCTGTTTAGTAATGAGTTCTTTATTCTAGATTATCAGAAATGTGATTTTTAAAAATTCCTTTTTTTTCTTCTCAGATTTTTTTCTCCTTTTTTTTTTTTTTTTTTTTTTACAGTGCCCCTGGAGCCATCCATATATTTTTTCTTTTGTTGTGAGTGCTTTTTGGTGCCATATTCGAGACTGTTGCCAAATCTGAAGCCATAAAAATTTATGCCTAGGTCTTTATCAAGTTTGTAGTTTAGTGTATGTTTTAATGCTTCGGGTTATGATGCCATAACCCTAAGTTATTTTGCATGGTTGTATACTTTCAACACCACTTGCTATGAATGCCAATGTTTTACTAGCTCTGTTAAAATTATATTTGTGCATGTACATGTTACTTATAGTTCTTTCTTCTTTTTTTAAAGGAAAGTATCAAAAATGTTTCAAATTCCTGTGCAGAATCTTGAGAACATCAGAAAGGTGCGGAAAAGGGTGAAAGGTATCCTTGTGGATATTGGACTTGATAGTTGCAAGGAGCTGCTGAAGGTAAGTGTGTACACGTAATGATGAGGTCAGTGATGTTGGAGGTGGATAGGGCTGGCCTTTGGAGGTGAGATTGGAGAGTTGAGAATGGATACAATTCCTTAAAAAAAAAAAAAAAAGAAAAAAAAAGGCCTGGGATTTCATCATTGTCTTTCTCAGTGAGGAATATAAGCTATTCAGACTCTTGTTGTTTAGACTCTCCTGAAGGATGGGATATAGAAGTGTTGCCATCATGCCTGTGTTAGAAGACATTTTAGACTGTTTGTTTGTTTGTTTGTTTGTTTGTTTATTGGCTTTTTTTGTGACAGGGTTTCTCTGTGTAACTGTGGCTGCCCTGACTGGCCTTGAAAACTAAAGAGATCTGCCTGCCTCTGCCTCTTGAGTACCAGGATTAAAGGCATAGTCCACCACCACCTGGCTGTAACTCTTGTCTTGGGGTGAGCCCATGCGATTTCCCTCATCTGTGTTAGCATGTTGACTGGTCTGTTTAAGCAATGGTTTTGTTGAGGTTCCATGGCTCACATCTTCTCTGTCTTAGCTAGAAGACACTTAGTGCAGATTTCCTGGTCATCTTAGCCAGGATCTTTTTTTTTGAAGCATTTTGTTTCTCTAGTGTTGTTAGACTTACAGTGCATTGTTACTGCCTAAATGGACAGAATTACTTTTTTTTCACATGGATGTTAGTTACCTTCTGGCTAATGCTCTTGTGCCTCAAGGGCTTCCTTATGTTGTAGTGTTGGTCAGCAACTTAGCTGTCTGTGCCTTCTCCCTGAAGTAAGGTTTTGCCGATGGTAAGTAGACTTTGAGATGGTCTCATTGTCTATCCCTGGCTGGCGTGGAACTTACTGTGAGGATGAGACTTATCTCAAACACAAAGAAATCTGCCTGCTTCTGCCTCTAGAGTGTCAGGATTAAAGGCCTGTGCTACTATGCCTGGCCTCGGTAGACATTTTTGTTATAAAACTCGAGTGCCCCTTTCTTCTGCTCTTGTCTTTGCTCTGCTTCTGTTCCTAGCTGGTGTTTCCAGCGCTGAAATTTGGATGTATGGTAGTGTGGTCTCGCTTCCTCTGGCTGGGCCTGCTGGGCTTCTTAAACTGTAGCATCAATATCAGTGGTTCTCAACCAACCTTCTTAAAGCTGCAGCCCTTTAATACAGTTGTGGTGACCCCAGCTATAAAATTATTTGTTGCTACTTCATTAACTAATTTTGATACTGTTATGAATCATCATGTATATCTGATATGCAGATGGTCTTAGTTGACCCCAGTGAAAGAGTTGTTTGACCCCAGATGGGTCACAACCCACATGTTGAGAACCACTTATCTAAATAGTTTTTGTTGGGTTTGGAGGGTGTTGTGACGTTTCTCTCCTGTCTGTTCCCAAGACTCTAGTTTTTAGCACACATGCTGCTCTGCCAGTTACAACTCATCAGAGCTTTTTGGGTTTCTGCAGTTTTCCTCTCTTGTTGCATCAAGGCTTCCAGATCAAGCTGGGTTTGATGGCTCATGCCTGTAACCCTCACACTTGTACTTGGGAGGCTGAGGCATGAGGATTGTTTGAGGCCAGTCTGGGCTACCTAGTGAGAGCCAGCCAATCAATTAATCAATCAATAAATGATAAATGGTAAATATGTGTGCATATATACATACGTACGCGTGCACATGCACACACATAGACACATACACATACATATGCATCTAGCGAGAGCCAGTCAATAAATAGATACATTTCCCAGGGTTTTCTTCGCAGTTTCAAATCTGTTCCTAATTTTATACAGCGTATTTTCACTACAGATGTGCACTCACGGAAGTGCAGTTTGGTCCATTTTTAAATGTCTTTTATTTCTTTCCTCTGCTCCTGTTCTTCTTGGTGGTTAATACACCTTACACGTGGTAGGCAAGTACACGACTATAGACTCATAGCCTCAACCTGGCATTTCATGTTTCCTTTTTTGTAAAATAAAAATGATCTGAGAATAATTCTAACTTCTTATTTTACTTTTCATTTATTAAAAATTAAAAACAATCATAGGTATGACTGTTTTGCCTGCATGTGTGTCTGCATCACTTTTATGCCTCAAGCCTGAGGAGGCCAGATAGGGCATCTGAGACTCTGGAACTAGATTTACATGTACCATGTGGGTGCTGGGAATTGAACTGGGTCGTCTGGAAGAGCATCAAGTGCTCTGAATTACTGAGTCATTTCTCCAGCCCTGTTTTCTTTTTTAAAATTTGTATTTTTTTTTTGTAGGTATATGTGGAGGCCAAAGGACGTTAGATTAGTTTTCTCCTACTTTTTTCCCTTTTTATTATATTTTTTTAGATTTTTAAATTACTCTATGTGTTTGACTGTTTTGCCTATATGTATGTATGTATGTATACCATGTGTGCCTGGTGCCTACAGAGATAGGAAGAGGGAATTGGATCTCCCGGAACTGAAGTGCTGGGAATTGAACTCTGGCCCTTTGTAAGAGCAACAACTATCTTGTTGCTGAGCCATCTCTTCTGCCTCTTTCTCTTTTTTTTAATTTTAAATTTAAATTTTATTTTTATTTTATGTGTATGAGTATTTTGCATGTATGTATGTCTATGCACCATTTTTGTGCCTGATGTCTGCGGAGGTCAGAAGAGTGTGTTGGGTTCATTGGTATTGGAGTTATAGGCAGTTGTAAGCTGCCTTTGCTGAGAAGCTGGATTCTCTGGAAGAGCAGCAAGTGCTCTTAACCAGCGAGCCGTCTCTCCAGCCTTCTCCTTCCACCTTTACCTGCTGAGCCGTCTCTCTGCTACATGAATTTGTGTTACCTAGCGTTGGTTTGTGTTCCTGGTTTGGGGTAATATTTTATTCTTGTTTGGATAGCTGAAAGGTTTTGATTGGATACTGAGTTTTGATTGGATCATGAATTTTATGACTGATGAACTTTGTGGTCTCCTGCTGTGCTGGCTAGGTTTATATGAACTTGATACACGCTAGAGTCATCTGAAAGGAGGGAACCCCAGTTGAGAAAATACCTCCATAAAATCCAGCTTTAAGGCATTTTCTTCATTAGTGATTGGGGTGGTGCCTGGGCTGGTGGTGCTAGGTTCTATAAGAGCGGGCTAAGCAAGCCATGAGGCAGGGTACTGGCATTGGTGGAGGGGAAGGCATTGTATTAATTAGCGTTGGTCTGACTCAGCTAATTCCTTCTTGATTATTAAAGGTAATCCTTGCTTATGAAGACTACTATAAATTCTTAATGTTATAAAATACAGCTAATTGTAGAGAGTGAAATGTAACTGCGTATTAGATCAGCTGGCCTGCGGGACTGTTGCTGAGCTTCTGGTTCCTGTGTGTGGGCACTTGTGTACAGGGTTTATTTCCCCATGTTTGCGCTGGGCTGTAACTTTTTGCTGGCTTTTTGGTTACCTTTGTCTTGTCATGAAGTATGTGCTTTGCTAACTGCCACACAGTTAGGGCTTGGGAGTATTGCTGATAGAAGACAGGCTCATCTGGTCCTGTCATTTACCTAGTCAATAGCAGGCCTTCCTTAGTGACCACAGAGGTCCTTAACCCTTTGAAGTGTCGCCTTTTGAAGTAGTGAGTAATCTTTTCAGTCATGACACTCCTTTTCTTGGGGCTTTTCTGAGCCCTATGTTAGCCTTCCTTTTTGTAGCATATTTCTGTTCTGTTTTGATATCAAAAGGTTATGGCATGCAGGCAGTTCTGTTGCTTCTGTTGTGAACCCTGCTAGGCCCACAGGTACTGTGAGATTGGCCTGTCCTTGAAATGTTTTTTTATGGGCCCTTGTTCTGGGTTCTTTGGGTTCCTATGAGGGCAGTGCCTACCTTGAAGTTATACCTGCTACTTGACACACTTTGATTTTTTTTTTTTTTTTTTTTTGTGAGTGAGCTATGCTGCCAAGGTGGAAAGAGTGTCACTTTGCACACACTGGCTCCAGTCAGCAGTAGCGACACTTCCATCACACAATTTTTTGTACCTACTCAGTGGAGCAAGTAATTTTTTGTGTGAAAAATAACTTCTGGGTTGAAGAGATGGCTCAACAGCTGAGAACACTGCCTGTTCTTCCAGAGGAACCAGGGTTAGATTTAGATTCCCAGTGTCTATATCATGGCTTGATCATCTGTAACTCCAGTTCTAGGGGATCTGATGTCCTCTTCTGGCTTCTGTGAGGTATATAGACACACACATATACATAAAATAAAATTCAAATTTAGAGGGAAAAGGAAAACTTGGGGTATGTTCTCTAGTCCCTGGTTAAAAGATCTGCTCTGAAAGGATTAGAGGGAAAGATAAAAAACACTTATGCTCCAAAGCAGATTGAACAGTAGGAAAGCAGTACTGGGGAAGGACTGCTGGGAGTGGGTGCTGAGTCTGCTCTCTGACTCTCAGGGCACTCATATTTGTTCACAAAGCTACAGGACTTTTATGTACACTTAGGCCTTGCTTACCTGTACAAATTATCCAGAACATTTTCTTTGGGTTTTTCCATTTATTTCTTAGAAAATTATAGTTTGAGACAAGGTTTCTCTGTGTAACAGCCTAGAACTCTGTTTGTAGACCAGGCTGGCCTCAAATTCACAGAGATCTGCCTGCCTTTGTATCCCGAGTGCTGGTATTAAAGGTGTTTGCCACCACACCTGGCCTATAAAATTGTGGTTTTAATGTGGATCATCTAAATCTTTTTCTTGACACTCATACTTTAAATGTCAACGTTTGTTAATGACTGTACTTCTGTTTTTCTTTGCACATATAGATTTATCAGGTACCAGATCATCTGATAATGGATTTAATTTTGGTAGGAGGGGATTATATTAGGGCCTCAAGCACATGAGGCAAATGCTTTATCAGTGAGCCTCGTGGTCTAACCTTCTTTACCTTTTTATTTTTGCAGCAGGGTGTTAAGTTGCCCAGGCTGGCTTTGAACTTTGGAATCCTACTGCTTCAGCCTCCTGGGTAGCTGGAATTACAGTCATGTACCATCACTTCTAGCTTTAGATATTTCTGCAACTCACAGATTGTCATATAATGTTTGTTTTTCTTTCTTTCTTTCTTTCTTTTTTTTTTTTTTTTTTCTTCTCTTTTTAAGGATCTTAAAGGCTTTGATCCAGGAGAAAAGTACTTTTATAACACATCATGGGGAGATGTTTCTCTTTGGGAACCTTCTGGAAAGAAAGCGGTACGTGCTTTTGTCATTTGTTTTTATGGGGGCAAGTGAACTAGGGCTGAGGCACAGCGTGACTGCCGGGCTGCTGATGAACTGGGAGAATGTGTTCATGAGGTGGGGAGGAGGCAGAGCTCAGAGTCACTGCTGATCGAAAGACTGTCCACGTGCATAGTTTGGGGATGCAACCAAGTTTGTGATTAGAAGTGGCTGTATGAGAAAAACCGTCTGAGTGAGTGCTGTAACATCATATGCCTTGCTCATACATCATTAGTGACAGTCGAGTCAGTGCGAGACTGCATGTATAAAGGTGATTATTGGAGATTATAATGGGACTGAAAACACCTCTGGCCTACGGATGTAGGTCATAGCGTGATAGGTTGCATTTTTTACTGTAATGCTCATATTTTTTTGGTTTAGCAAGACAAGGTTACTTCTCTTGGAACCAGCTCTGTAGACCTAAATCTCACAGAGATTCACCTGCCTCTTCCTTCTGAGGATTAAAGGCATGCACTACCATTGCTTGGTTGTAATGATAATCTTTTTTTTATTAATATTTTTTTATTTTTAAATAATTTTATACATTCACATGTATCCCAGCTGTAGCCCTCTCCTTTCCCTCCCAGTCCTTCCCTCCCTCCCTCATCTCCTCCCTGACCCCTTCCGAGTCCACTGAGAGGGGGTGTCCTCCTCTCCTTCCGTCTGGCTCTAGCTTATCAGTTATCTTCAGGATGGTTGCAGTGTCCTTATCTGTGGCCTAGCATGGCTGCTCCTCCATCAGTGGGGAGGGGGAGCTCATGAGTTCATGTCAGAAACAATTCCTGTCCCCCTTACTAGGGAACCCACTTGGATACCGAGCTACCGTGGGCTATGTCTGAGCAGGGGTTGTAGGTTATATCCATGCATGGTCTTTGGTTGGATAAACAGTCTCATAGAAGACCCCTGTTCTCAGATATATTTGGACCTTGTGGGACTCCCTGTCCCCTCTAGGATATACTAATTCCTCCTTCCTTCATATGATTCCCTACACTCTCCCTAAGGTTTGGTTATGGGTCTCAGCATCTGCTTTGAGTACACTGCTAGGTAGAGTCTTTCAGGTCCCTTCTGTGGTAGGCTACTGTCCTGTTACTTGTTTTCTCCTATTTCCAATGTCCATCTCCTTTGTCTTTCTAGATGAGGATTGGTCATTTTACCCCTGGCCCTCTTTCTTGTTTCTCTTCTTTAGGTGTACATATTTCAGTATGTTTACCCTATCTTATAGGTCTATGTAAGTGAGGATATACCACGTGTGTAATGATAATCTTAATGAGCCCGTGTGGCTGGCCAAGTGTATTGCGTACAGCTTAGCACATAGTACTTGATAATAGTGGCTGTTACTGCTTTAGGGAGGCGTGCATTGCTACAGGGGGATGTGTTCTTGGAAATTTGTCCTCGGGTGATATTAGTGTTCAAATAAGCTACTTACCCAGATATACACAGTACAGCATGAATACATCCCAGCTATAAACGTGTACACCATGCTACTGTACTGAACACTGGACAGCTAGTAACACAGTGGTAATTATTTGAACACATCTACTCAGAGAAGTAATACTGTGAAAATGCTGTATATAAAAGATTTTGTTAAACGCTCATATCTGTGTAGGAATTGAGCTTGCAGCCCCTCCTGGAAGTTGTTCTGGGTGAGGCAGTGGATTTATCTGATGACTACTGCCAGCTTTCTGAATATTGCATATTTAGGCTATACTATGTTAATATTAAAAACTCCTTAATTAACCTTAAGTTTAATATTTTTTCTTTATAAATTTGACCTTCTTAACTTTTATAAAAAAAATAGAATTAGCTTAAAATACAAGTATTGTACATCTGCATGAAAATATCCTCTTATACCTTTATTTCATATCCTTTATCTACTTTTTAGTTTTCTGCTTGTGTGTGTGCTCCCTCCCTCCCTCCCTCCTTCCCCCCCCCCGTTCTCTCTCTCTCTTTCTCTCCCTTTCCCTCTCCTCAGCCTATGTCTGTTAGGATTGGAATCAGGATCGACCCTGCCTGTTTCACATCCCAGTATTCCAGTGGAGGGGCTTTGGGGCAGTAGTATGAGGAGCTGTTCTTCTGCATCACCCCAGAATCATTATCTGGCTTAGCAGTTTCTTTTGTTATACAAAGAACATAGAAATCTGTTTGTTTGTTTTGTTTTTTGTTTTTTTTTTTTTTTTAATAGCTAAAATACTAAATGTATAGGGCAGCAACAGATTCAGGTTCTCAGAACTGACAGGATCTCACTGTTACGGGCTGCAGCGTCCCAGAGAGGGAACAGTGGTGTCTGGCTGCTGGAGGGTTTGTACATTACTATGCTCTGGAGGCAGCTCCATGGAGAAGAAGCGTGGAGTGTTGCGTAAGATCACTTACCTGAGGACGGTAGGACTGTAGTGTGGATTCAGTTTGCAAATCTGATCCAAATGGGGCTTTTGCTGATAAAGCATGAGGTTCCTTTTGCCTGGGAGATACACAGTTTTGGAACAGGGTTTGTTGAAAGCAGAGGTTCGTATGGCCAAGACTATGTGGGTATCCTACTCATCTTCCTGCACCCTAGACAGACAGAGTCCTGTGGTGCTCTCCAGAAAATGGTCAGCTGTTGACCACAGAAAACCAGGAACATTATTCTATAGATCAGGAAATAGTTTTTTGAAAATTTAATTCTTCTTGAAAGTTGTGTTCTTGTTTTTAACCTTTATTTGTTTGTATATGTGTGGGGTCACACCTTTGATATGGAGGTCCAGGGACAGCTTGTGGGGATCAGCTCTCTCTTTTGACCATGTAGATTTCAAGGAATGAACTTGAGTTGCCAGGTTTGGCAGCAAGTGTCTACCTACTGAGCTATCTCGCAGGCCTAACAATAGTCTTCATGAAATGGCCTAAGAGTTCTCTTATGGAAACAGATGTCTGAATGGACTTTCACTGGTAGCCAGCTGGTCAAGTTAGTGCTTCATTCAAAGTGTTTGAGGACAAGGGCTGGGGGGATGGCTTAGTGGTGTTTGCTACGAAAGCAAAAATATCCAAGTTTTCATCCTTAGCCCCTGACATAAAATTTAGGCTGTGTACAGGTTTGTAACCCAGTGACATGGAGGGACAAAGACAAGATAAAAGGGTCATGGGCTTGCTGATCACCAGTCTGTCTTCAAGTTCACCGAGACAGAAGGACAGGACAGGACACCCAGCAGCCTCCTGAGGCCTCCTGTACATAGAACACATACACACAGAGTATGAGGACAAAGCTGTTTTGGGAGCAGTAGTACAGAGCACAATTTCAGCACACTTGATCTGGCTTTGCAGTGTATCAGAGTACACATTGTCAGAACACTACAGGAACAATAAGAAGGAAGGGGCAGCCCAGCTCCTTATCGAAGATAAGATGCCTTCTTAAATTGCTGGGCCAGCAAATAGAGTAGTGCAGTTTGGAGAATGAATATACTTTCCGATTTAGCTTGACAGTGTTTGCTGACATCCTTATTTTAATAATCTTCATCCCAATATTTCTCTATTTCCCCATCTTGTCTTCCTGCCTTTCTCTCTCACACACTTAGACACAAATACATGTGCAAATAATGAAAATAAATCTTAAAGTAACATTTCTAATAGTTTGAAACCTTTCTCATTAGTTATAGACAAGATTCCTTGAGACTGTTGTAATTCATTTTGCATAGTCTTGCTTGCAATTTTGGGAGTGGGGTGGGGTCTTGAAGTTTTGAATCTCAAGCCCCACTTGAATATCTTCTCAATATCCTCTTATGTAGTATATATGTGTATTATATATAATTACAGGCTTAAGTATTTTCTTCAGTTAGATTTATTTGTGTGTGTGTATGCATGATACTCTCTTGCAGTTGTTGCCACTATATAGGGCCTAAGGAATACAGATGTTCACACTTGCCAATTAGTACCTCCTGAGATATCTTGCTGACGTGAATTAGAGGCTTTAAATTAGGAAATATTGTTTAAATTTCTGCTGATGAGTGGTCAATAAGAGCCTGCTATCGAGGTAGAATACCAGATTACATACTGAAGGGAACAATACAAGATAAGGTTTCTTTAGTCATGGAGTTTGCCTTTCTTGGAGTGTGTAAGGCCTTCACATAAATATTAATAACAGGGAGCCAGAGAGATGATGACTCAGCAGTTAAAAGCACTTGTTGCTCTTGCAGAGAATCCAGGTTTGATTCCTAGCACTTGCATGGTGGCTCACAATTGTCTTTAAATCTAGTTCTAGGGAAACCAGTGCCCGCTTTTGACCTTTGTAGGCACCAGAGGCATTATACATGGTGCATATAGATGCATACACATGAAACAAGTCTAAATAATTAAAAATAAGTTATAATAGCTTGAGATAATAGAGATTTTATGTATTAGATGCTATGCTCTGGAGTGTGCCCCGCATGTAATGTTGGCCTGATGTCCCCATGTTGTCTCCTCCTTTATTCTCTGGGGAAACAGGTTTTAGGAACAGAGGTAGCTTGACGGCAGAGCTGTCATGCTGGCTTACATTACACAAGGTTGTTGAATCAGGACAATTGAGGCTTTCTTAGGGTATGAGAACAGTGCCCACTTGAGTGGTTTCGGAGGATAGACCTTGTGCTGTGGAGACTTGGGGCATGTGCACACTTGATTGGGGATGCCACCATACTTGGAGTCTGTGGCAGCCCTGAGTTGTGACAACACTGTTGTCAGGTTGATGCTTTTCAAGTTCTGATGTCTTGTTTGCTTTTTGTCAGTTGTTGCTTTGGCCAGCACATGTAGGATTTATGGCTGTACACCTTTTTTTTTTCCCCGCTATGGGTAGGTGTCTTCAACTGGCATTGCCAGGCTGTGGAGCAAATCCCCATTTTCTTCTCTGGGAAGCTGTCCAGGATGCTTTTCACAGAGGCCCCCTCATTTTGCTGCCCCACTAAGAACATGAGTGTGGTGGAGTGCCTTTGGTTCAGTTTCCATCTTGCTGGTGTGGATGGTATTCTCCATTTTTGACTTGGAATTCAGAGACATTCTTTGATAAGCTTTTAAAATCTGTTCTGTTGTATTGAAATTTGAATCTGCTCCTTGTGTCCTGGGCATCTCACCTTTATCAGGTGTTTATAGGTCCCACTCAGTACTTTAGAACTGAAAGCTTTAGCAGTCTTTAAGGAGTTGAAGCTTCTTGCTCCCAGGGAAATTATTTTGTCATTTTTTTCCTTTTGTTGATCATGCTTATAGGCATTTCAGAAACGTGGCAATCCTTAAATATTTACTCAGTATTGGTAGATGTAGCATGCACTTGTTACCAGTTTCCTTGGTTCTTTGCTTGACCGCCGAAAGGTATGCCTTTTCTTTTGAAACTGCAGGTGTACTTCACCTTAATTAGTATTGCCTTCAGTTCTGAAGAAAGTGTGGATTTCACATGTTAGATATCAAAAAGTGTATCTCTTAGAAATGTTGGAAATTTTCTGTTTTTGTCTTCAGTCTCTAACCTTCAGGTTGTGATATTGCCTGAGGCTATTGTAATTCCTCAAAAATCCTAGAACCTAGTTTTATTGACTGCCAAAAATCACTGATATGATGTTGAATGTGTGCATCTACCTTATCTGAGCCAGTTGGAAGGACTGTGTTATTAGGGAATATAGAGCAGTTGTATGTGCGCTAGAGCCATTAGGAGACCACCGCTTCAGTGAGGAATGGAGCAAGCCTGGAGCTGCTGGGGCCTCCATAATGGATGTAGTCTGTTTCCATTGTGGCCCAAGGGTAGGAGTTGTGTCTTTGGACTTTGATGAGACTGGAGGCTTGCATGTACTTACTCTCCAGCTATTCCAGAGAACAAATGTCACTGTTGTAAAAGTGACAGCTCTCCTTAATGCAGGTGGCTCTTGGGCCCTGAGTTTGTTGCGTCCTCCCCCTGTGCCTTGTCAGCTTAAAAAAAATCTTTTTTTATTCTTTGAGAATTTCATAGAGTATATAAAGTATTCTGATAATATTCATCCTGTGCTCCCTATCCCAACCTAGACCCTTCCAGCATGAAGTGTAAGCTGAAATAAACCCTTTCCTCTCCATTTTTTTGGTTATAGTGTTTTCATCACAGCAGTAATAACCCTAACTATGACACTCTCCTAACTTCATGTCCCCTCTCTTTTTTATTTTTTGCATGTTGTGTGTGTATAGGCGTCATCTGTTTGTTTGTTTGATCTGTCTTAGGTGGTACTGAAGATTGGATTTAGGGCTTTGTACATGCTTAGTAAGCTCTCCACTGCTTACTGATTTGTGTATCTAATCTGCTTGTCTTTTCTCTCTGTTCGTCCGTCCATCCATCCATCCATCCATCCATCCATCCATCCATCTCATCCCAGCCCAGCCCATATCCATCCATCCATCCATCCATCCATCCATCCATCCATCCATCCCATTTACGGTTTTACCAAGGTGCCAAACAAAACTGGCCTTATGCATACTACCCTGTGGCTTCTTGAGTAGTTGGGATAACAGGCCTGCCTTCCAGTGCTTCCATGTAGCCTAGCTCTCAATTGTCTCAAGGAATGGGGAAATAAAAGACAATTAAGAGGTCTAACAAGCTGGGTGCAGTGGTGCACGCCTGTAATCCCAGCACTCAGGGAGGCAGAGGCAGGCAGATCTCTGAGTTCGAGGCCAGGCTGGTCTATGAAGTGTGTTCAGGATAGCCAAGGCGCTCTCGAAAAACCAAAAACCAAGGGGGAAAAAAAAAGGCTAAGAAGTTGGAAGCCAGGTAAATTGTAGTTGTATTCCAAGTTTTATAATTTGGAACGAAAATCTAGGGGAATAGTGAAGTGGAGGAAGAAGAAAATAACTTAGTTGCAGGAAATTAACTGAATGTGTTTCTGTTGTATTTAATTGAAAGGACAGTGTGGAGTACAAGATGGAATGCTGAGACTTGTGGTTTTAGGCGATAGCTTAGAGTCAGCAAACCCAGAGTTTAGGAGTAAATCCAGTATTTGTATAGTCCATAAGTTGATAATTGTTGACAGTTTTCCAAATGTTAAGAAAAAAATACTTTTTGGGTCATGTGGAAGTTATGTGGAATTGGATTAAGTACCAATAAACAGTTTTGTTGACACATACTTTATTTACTCATGAGCCTTCTTGTGCCTAGGCCAAGGCCAGTGCACACATGGCCTCCTAGTCGGAAGCATCAACAGAGAGCTCGCTGCTCCTTGGGGTTGTGATGTTAGTGAGCACACAGATGAGGGAGAGCGGAGAAGGGAAGCCTAGTTACTTGTTGCTCTCTCTAAGACTGTCTTCTCTTTCACAGAGATACCGAACAAAGCCCTACTGCTGTAGTCTCTGCAGGTACTCAACGAAGGTGCTTACCTCCCTAAAAAATCACCTGCATCGTTACCATGAAGATGAGGCAGACCAGGAACTGGTGATCCCCTGCCCCAACTGCCCGTTTGCCTCGCAGCCCAGGGTGGTGGGCAAGCACTTCAGGATGTTCCACGCACCTGCTCGGAAAGTCCAGAGCTACACAGTGAATATTCTGGGAGAGGCGAAGACGTCAAGGAGTGATGTGATAAGCTTCACATGTTTAAAATGTAACTTTTCCAACACTTTGTACTACAGCATGAAGAAGCATGTGCTGGTGGCCCATTTCCATTACTTAATTAATTCCTACTTTGGTTTTCGAACTGAGGAAACAGGAGAGCAACCAAAGGCAAGTGATCCTGTTTCTGTGGATAAAGTCCTGCCATTTGACAAATACTACTGTAAAAAGTGCAACGCCATTGCCAGTAGTCAGGATGCCCTGATGTATCACATTTTGACATCAGATGCACATAGGGACTTGGAGAATAAGCTGAGATCTGTGATTTCCGAACACATCAAGAGGACTGGGTTTTTGAAGCAAATGCATATTGCTCCCAAACCAGTGACCCACTTGGCCTTACCGCCAAACAGCAGTGCTCCAAGCATTGCAGCCCCTCCACCCTGCTTCCACCTCTCTTTGCCACAGAACAGTCAAAGCCCTGGCTCTGTGCAGCCAGTGACTGTGGCCCCAGGCACTTCTGGCAGTCTTACGCACTCCCCACCCACCACTGCCCAGTCTCATGTAGCTCTGGTCTCCAGCTCTTTGCCTGTGTGCCAGAGTAGCCTCACCCTGCAGCCCTCAGCTCCCCAGCCTGTCTTTCTCTCACACAGTGTGCCGCTCAATCAGCCTGTGAGTACTTCTGTGCTGCCTCTGTCTCAGCCAGCTGGGCCTGCGAATAAGTCTGTTGGAGCAAGCATCCTTCCTGTGAATCAAGCCATGTGCCCTATGAATCAAGCGGTTCGCCCTCGAGTTTTACCTCTCACTCAGCCTGTGGGGCCCACAAATAGACCTGTGGGGCCCATAAACAGACCTGTTGGGCCTGGTGTCTTGCCTGTGGGTCCCTCTGTCAACTCAGGGGTTCTGCAGGCTGCATCTCCAGGGGTAATTTCTGTAGGTCGGGCAGTTCCTTCAGGAGTCCTTCCTGCAGGCCAGGTGACCCCTGCTGGGGTGACCCTGGGGCAGACAGCCACTTCTGGTGTCCTGCCCGCTGGCCAAGTGGTCCAGTCATCAGTACTTCCTGTTGGCCAGACAGCTCCACCTCGAGTTCTCCCTCCTGGCCAGACAGTGCCCTTGAGAGTTCTCCCTGCGGGCCAGGTGGTACCATCTGGGCTGCTTTCCCCAAACCAGACTGTCCCTTCAGGTGTTGTCCCTGTGAATCAGGGTGTGAGCCCTGGTGTTCTGCAGCTCAGTCAGCCAGTAACACCAGGAGTACTTCCTGTGGGCCCGCCAGTAAGGCCTGGTGTACTACAGCTCAGTTCATCTGTCAGCACCAGTGTCCTGCCTGTGAGCCAGCCAGTGAGAGCTGGGACTTCACAAAACACTACTTTCCTTACTTCAGGCTCTATCCTCAGACAGCTCATTCCGACTGGGAAGCAGGTGAATGGAATTCCCACCTATACACTGGCCCCAGTGTCTGTCACTCTTCCTGTGCCCTCTGGGGGAGGCCTTGCAGCAGCTGTCGGACCAGCACCACAGGTGCCAGTGCAGTTCTTGCCCTCAAGCTCGGGCACACAGATTGCCAGCTCCTTGCCCAGCCTTCCCTCTCCGCAGGTGCTAGTGAGCCCTGCCCCTAGTGTGTTTGTTCAGGCTACCTCACCTGTGGCAGATGCAAATCAAGCACTCAAACAAGCCAAGCAGTGGAAAACATGCCCGGTTTGCAATGAGCTCTTCCCTTCTAATGTGTACCAGGTTCACATGGAGGTGGCACACAAGCAGAGCGAGTCTCAGCTCTGCTCGGTTTGCAATGAGCTATTTCCTGCCAATGTGTACCAGGTTCACATGGAAGTGGCGCACAAGCAGAGCGAGCCCAAGTCAAGTGAGAAGCTTGAGCCTGAAAAGCTTGCTGCATGCGCCCCATTTCTGAAGTGGATGAGAGAGAAGACAGTGCGCTGCCTCTCTTGTAAGTGCCTGGTCTCTCAGGAGGAGCTGATGCACCATTTGCTCATGCATGGCTTGGGGTGCCTGTTTTGTCCCTGCACTTTTCATGATGTCCGGGGCCTTGTAGAGCACAGCAGGACTAAGCACCTGGGCAAGAAGAGACTGTCTATGGATTATAGTAACAGAGGTTTCCAGCTGGACCTGGATGCTAATGGGAACCTGCTGTTCCCGCATCTTGATTTTATCACCATACTTCCACGAGAGAAACTTGGCGAGCGTGAGGTGTACCTGGCTATCCTTGCTGGAATACACTCCAAGTCACTGGTGCCTGTGTATGTTAAGGTGAGGCCTCAGCCTGAGGTTGCACCGAAGATGCCTAGCAAACAGAAGCTGACCTGCCCATTTTGTTTGGGCACATTTGTGGCTGCTGATGCCTATGAGCTGCATCTGAAGGAGAGGCACCATGTCATGCCCACAGTCCATACAATGCTCAGGTCTCCAGCCTTTAAGTGCATCTACTGCTGTGGGGTCTACACTGGAAACATGACTTTAGGAGCCATTGCTGTCCATTTGCTCCGTTGTAGAAGTGCTCCCAAGGACAGCAGCTCAGACCTGCAAGTGCAGCCAGGTTTTATTGAGAGTGGCGAACTGCTGCTGCTCAATGGGGAAGTGACCCCTGATTCCACCTTCCCTGTAAAGAGAAAGCTGCCCGAAGGCCATTTAGGAGTGGAAGACCGGAGGGATGGGGAAGAGCCCCAGCTCATGGCAGATACTGGTGCAAGCCCAGGTCCAGAAAAAGGGCTGATCACTGTGCCTTTGAAGAGACAGAAGAATGAAAGCAGGACAGAGGGATCAGGGGCCAGTGAAGACTCAATGCAGGTGTTGGCGTTAGATCCCACTGCGTATGGAAGCCGATCCTATGAGGACAAAAAACAGTTTCTTAGAGATTATTTTCACAAGAGACCATATCCTAGTAGAAAAGAAGTGGAACTGCTGTCCTCACTCTTGTGGGTGTGGAAAATTGATGTCGCTTCATTTTTTGGGAAAAGAAGGTATATTTGCATGAAAGCAATAAAAACTCAGAAGCCTTCTGTACTTTTAGGTTTTGATATGTCTGAACTTAAAAAGGTCAAACACAGACTGAACTTTGAGTGTGACTCACAAAACCTGTAGAAGAGCAAGTCTGAAGTCGGGCTGGTTTTGGGCCAGCCCTCACCCTTATCCCCACCTCCCTCACCTCTTGCTTTGTTCTAAGTGTTGGAGGCCCTTCAAGGTGTTCCGGGTGCTCAGAAGGCCTGAAAAGGAAGCGCACACTTCCACAGATGTCCTGTTCTCTGCAGTTTGGTTTGCAGCTGTTTTCAGTTTTTCCTTCTGTCATGTAAATTAAATCTTTGGTATTTCATGCACGCCTTGTTTTCCCAGGAGTGTCAGTAGTAGTAACAACCTGGACTCTACAAATAATTGTTTTTCATTTTATGAAATTTCTGCTTGACAATACCTGATTAATAGAAAATTAAAGCATTGCTTCCCCTCAGTTTACAGAGAGCAGCCAATGACAATACATGTTTAGAGAAGTATGTGTATGGCTCTTTAAGAACATTCTTTTAAGCATTAACTTCTGCTGATTCTGTGAGTGCTGTTTGCTTAAGAGTATAAATTTGATTTACATCTTTTCAGGTTTCCCCTGACAGCTTTTTTTTTTTTTTTAAATATAATTCATAAAAAAAAAAGCCCAAATGTTTTCATTTATTAAAAATACTCTGAGCCTGAGGTTTGGTGTGTAATGATAATCAAGTGTTGCTTTATAAATAAAGTCTCTGTAGGAACAGAAATACTTTATGTTGCAAACTGTCTTTTGCTGTGATGACAAGTCATTTCTCCATTCAGAGGTAAGACAAATCTTTGAGTGCCTTCAGAATAAACAGAAAACACCGAGAAAGCTTCCTTCCTTGGAACTGCTTGTGAACTAGTAGGAAGGACCATGACACAGTTGGCATCCCTGCTCTTTCATGTACACGCAACTGGAGTGAGGGTTTCAGGCGTGAGGTGACAGGCAGACCAGGAGCTCTGTCTCTGGTTAGGCCTCAGATGAAGGGGATGGTAGGTTGATGAATCTTCACAGTCCTGTAGATGCCAAGTCATGTTTTTTTTCCCCCGTGGTATGAAATAATGTAAAGCAGCCCTGTGAAGTAGTACATGCCTGTAGTCCCAACACTCAGGGAGGCAGACACAGGTGGATCGGATCTCTCTGTCAGTTCAAGGCCAGCCTGGTCTACAAAGTGAGCACAGCCCAGCCAAGACTCTACACAAAGAAATAAAAAAAAGAAAAGAAATAAAGCACCAGCGTTGGTAATGAGGACCAGCTAGCTCTGGTTCCAGATCATCCCTTGAGTGATGCTCAGCAAGCAGCGGAGATGGCTCACCTTCAGAATATGAGGGTCTGATGGCCTCTGGGAAGCCCTGCAGTGTTGCTGTCTAGCATTTTTAAAAATGCAGTACTTGCGTGCGATTGCTTTAGAGTGCATATGCAGGCAGTTGTCTGTGACTGTTGATGTACTCTGTTGTAAACTCAGAGTTTGTTGGACGTTTTTTATTTTCAGAGTGTCTATTTTTAATTAAAATTTGTTAAACCACTGAGAATATAACTGTTCAGTTTTTGTAACATTAAAGCACTGCTCTAAGTCAAGCAGGGTGGTGTATACTTGTGGTCCCAGCTGCTCAGATGCAGGGAGGCTGGTGTGCCTGACTGATGTGTTATTGTGCCCTTTAAGCGTCACCATATCCTTTCATGCAGATGGTACTCTGAAACTAGTGTTTTACAGACTGAAGCTGAGGTTCAGGTAAGCAACCAGTGGTCCAGTCTGCTCAGGATTTGAAGTACTTCCTGGATTTGTGCTAAAACTAGAACATCAAGTAGAGACAAGTTTGTCATTCCCTTAAACTTGAGTTTATTTGCCCAAGGTTGAACATGATGTCACTCTGTCTTCAGGCTTCTATGTAGCTCTTTAAATATCAAGATATATAGAACATCCTGATGTGAGGCATCTTTCATCCAGAGATAGTTCTAGGATACTTACTTAGTGTGCTAGGCATCACTCTAAATCTGGGTACTCACAATTACTGAGGAATGAAAAGAAGGCCTGATTAAGTTAGCATAGCAGGACACAGGCTTTGCTGTACACAATTTAGGCAGTCCCACCTGAACTTTGCTATCTAAAAGTAAAGATCCCACCAGCAAAATGCTAGAAATATCTCACTGTTTTCAATTCAAGCCCATTTTGTCTAACTGTTCACTGTCTTTGTTAGTCTCTGCCTTTTCCTAAGAGGACATTAATGTTGGTCTGTGCCCACCTTCAAGCCTCAGCTTAAGAGTTATACAAGTAGAAGAATCCCAGCTTCTGAACTATTCTACTTCCTGATAACTGTTCTGATTTTATTCCTATTTTAACTACAAGCTTAAACATCCACATGTGCTAAAGGATCTAGTCCTAAAGTGAATTTTTTTTTTTTTTTTTGTGACAGGGCTTACCTGTGTAGCCTTGGCTGGCTTGGACTGGCTTTGTAGACCATGCTTGCCTCAAACTCAAAGACATCCGCCTGCCTCTGCATCCCCAAGTGCTGGGATTACAGGCATGCACCACTATATCTGGCTTGCTTTTCCCCTTCCTTCTTCCTCTTTTTTTTTTTTTTTGAGATGGGGTTTCTCTGTGTAGCCATGGCTGACCTGGAACTTTACTCTATAGATCAGACTAGCCTTGAACTTAGAGATCCACCTGCCTCTTCCTGACTGCTGGGGTTAAAGAAGTACACCACCAGGCATGCTTTGTTTCTTTGCTTTTTTTTTTTTTTTTAAAGGTCTTCTGAGTGGCCAGGCTAGCCTTAAACTCACAGAGATCCTGGCCCTGCAATCTGACTATTGGAATTGTGGACTTGTGCCACCAAAATATCTTAGATCATTTTTAAAAGAAAAGATTCTGCTCTGAAGTTAATTTTTACCTGTTTTTAAAAGTTTGTGTACACGTTATATATGCTTTCAAATGAGTGGAATAAAACCATGTGATATAAGAGAGACATGATCGGAATGGATTGCAAAGGGTTTGAAGTTTATACTTGTGAAGCATCAAGTCAGCCACTGCTGATGTCCCTTCTCTAGATAGAAGACAGAAAGGCTGGGGTGGCTTTTCTCTAGATAGACGATAGAAAAGGCAGCTGAGGCTTCTGTAGCAGGTAGTCTAAAGCTACCTGGTCTTCTGGATAAGCCAAGTTTACCTGCTAAAAAATCCACAGCTTTAGTCTGAACTCTGTTGCAGGGAGTGCTGAATTTTGGTATAATACTTCCCTGCTGACACTGTTCTTAGGGTGGTTGAGACCCTCTTTTTGAAAAGATAGACATTCAGAACCGAACAGCATACACCTGTCAATATATTGCGGTATTGCCATTGCGGTTTACAGTCAGCACAGCTGGATGGGACTTGATTTTTTTCTTCCCCTCCCCTTAGCACTTGGATAACACTTTCTGGTGTTGAGGAAGCTAGACCACAGGAAGGATGCTTTCGGGTTAGATGCAGCTTGAAGCATCCGAGTCATGTTTCCTAAGTCCTGGTGTCTTCAGCAATAGGGACTTAACCTTCATTCTCAGAGGTAACCAAGGGCAATAGCAGTAACCTCCAATGTTTTGGGAGTTGCTTGGGCTACCCTGACCAACAGCACAAATAGAGGTTTTTATGTCTGGTACTGTGAGAATTAGTCTAAGGTACTGTTGGGGGCGTTGTTACCCCAGGTTGCATATCTTCACTTAAGGCATGCATATATTATTTATATATTTGCACATGTATATATTGTCTGTATAGTATATAATTTATAGTTACAGGTAAACGTAAAATGATTCTTCAAGTTTTATCAAACAACCTTGGTGTTATTCCCTCCTGTATTGACCTCTCTCCCCAGTTAGAGCTCCATCCCATTTTTCCATTTCCCTGTTCTTATCACTGGTATCCTTCTATTCCCTTTTCAGTCTCCCCTAGGTTGCTACTCCGTGTTAGATATTTAAGTCTGAAGACTTAGAGCTAGGGATTGCAGATGAAAGAGGACATACGGTGTTCGTCTTTCTGTGTCTGGTTACCTTACTCAGTATAATTTTTCTAGATCTGTTCATTTACTTCAGGATTTTTTTTTTTTAAGCTGAATAATACTCTGTTGTGTGTATGTACCACACCTTCATTTTCCAATAATCTGTGGAAGGACATGTGCCTCCTTTCTGGCTGTTGTCATTAGGGCAGCAGTAAACATGCCTGAGCAAGTAGCCATGGAGTAGGATGTTAAGTCCTTTGGGCTGGGTCATGTGGTAGGTTTATTTTTAGATTTTTGAAGATACTCCACACTGATTCCAGACAGGCTGCATCAGTTTGCTTTCTCACCAAGAGTAGATGTGGCTTCCCTTCTCTTCAGATCCTTTCCAGCATTTCTTGTTTTGTTATTAGCCACTCTGCCTGGGATGAGATAGTTCAGAATTATAGTTTTCATTTCCCCAGAGGCCAAGGCTGGGAACACATTTTGACATATTTACTAACCACTTTAATTTCTTCTATTGAGAACTCTTCAGATCCATGCCTGCTCAACCCCTCCTCCCCCCCCCCCTTTTTTTTTTTTTTGAGACAGGGTTTCTCTGTGCAGGTTGGCTGCCCCGGAGCTCAGCTCTGTAGACCAACCAGGCTGGCTTTGAACTCATGGAAATCTGCCTTCACCTGCCTCTCAAGTGCTGGAATTAAAGGTGTGCACCACCACTGCCCAGCCTATAGCCCATTTTTTTTAACTGGGTCATTTGTTTTATTGACTTTGTCTTTTGAGTCCTTTGTATTTTCTGGGTCATAATCATCTGGCAGATAAATAGCTTGCAAAGATTTCTTTCTTACTTTGTGGGTTTCTTCAACAAATTATTTCCTTAGCTGTACAGAAATTCACTTATTAATTGCTGGCCTTAATTCATGGGCATAGTACAGTCCTATTCAAAATCATTTCCTACACCTGTATCTTGTAAGGTACTGCTTATGGTATTTTGTTTTGTTTTTAAGCAGGTTTAGCATTTCAGGTTTAAAGTTGGAGTTAATTTTTTGTGCAGAATGACAGATACGGATGTAATTACATTCCTCTATATGTTGACATTAGTTTTTCAGTACTATTTGTTGAAGATGCTGTCTTTTCTCCAGTATATGGCTATATATAGATATGTATATCTATATATATGGCATTATTGCCAAATATCAGATGGCTATAGTTATATGTACTCATGTTTTGCTGTTCTGTTTTATTCCATTGGTGTACATGTGTCTTTGTTACATTGTTTTTGCTATTACAGCTCTAATATATCTTGAAATATGGAATGGCAATCCCTCCAGTATTATTGTTTTGCTCAGCATTGCTTTGGCTGTCTAGGGTTTTTCCTGGTTTCATATGAATTTTAGGATTCTTTTCCTGTAATTGTGAAGAATGTTGGCAAGTTGGGATTGTATTAAACCTGTAAATATAAAATAGGCCACAAAACAAACCTTATCAAATTGAGAAAAACTGAAACAATTCCATGCATCCTATCAAACTGTCATGTAATAAAACCTAAAATTGACAGCAAAGTTTCTCTAGTAAGTTGTAAGATCATGGATATTAAACAACTCATTATAGGATGATGAGTCAAAGAAGAAATCAAGAAAGAAATGAGAATTTCTGGTACTAAATGAAAATGGAAACAGAACAACACCTTTGGAACACATTAAAAGTAGTTCTAAAAAAGTTGTATCTGGAAGTGCCTATGTTTAAAGGGCAGAGACAGCACAAATAAATAGCTTAATGTTGCAACTAAAGAATTTGGAAAACAGCTGGGTGTGGTGCCACATGTCTTTAATCTCAGCACTTGAGAAGTGGAAGCAGGTGAGTCAATCTGTTAAGAGATCAACCTCTTCTACATAGTGATTTCTAGGAGAGCCAGGGGCTACATAGGCTGTGTCTCAAACAATTGGGAAAATGACAAACCAAACCCAAATTGAGTAGATGGCAAGAAAGAAAAATCAAAACAGAAATTAATGAAATGGAAGCAAGAAGTACTATCTATAGATAGTACATATATATATATATATATATATATATATATATTACTTGAATGTAAGAGCTGGTATTTTTGAGGAAATAAAATAGACTCTTGGTCTAAGTAGCCAAAAGAAAGCCATGGTTCAGAGTAACTGACTCAGGAGTAAAGAAACAACAGACATCAAAGAAATTCACAATATTGAAGATAATACTTTAAAAAACCTGTACCCCATTCTATTGAAAATATCTAAAAGAAATGGATGAATTCTTGGTTCAAACTACCAAAGTTAAGCCTAGAAGATCAAAAGGCTAAACAGACCAAAACAAATGAGATTGAAGTAGTAATAAAAAGCCTTCCAACTATAAAAGCTCAGGACCAGATGGATTTATAGTAGAATCCTCCCAGACTTTTCAAAGATGTACATCTAATTCTCATATCACCAAGGAAGAACACTCCCAGAATCATTCTGTAAAGCCATATTACTCAACTATCAAAACCAGATAAAGACACGACAAAAGAAAATTACAGATTCCTCATGAATACAGGTGCGAAAATCCTCACAAACAATTGAAACTCGGCATATGTCTAAAAGATGATCCACTGCGATCCAGTTGGCTTTATTAGCTCAGAAATGCAGGAACAATTAAACATAATAAATATGATAAATTATATAAATAGACTTAAAAGTCACACGATCATCTGAAGAAAAAGGCTTTGACAAAATACAACATACTTTCATGATAAAAGTCTAGAAATAGAGTAGGGCTGGATGGAATATACCTCAACATAGTAAAAGCTATAAAGAGCTATACAGCCAACATCCTAAATAGAGAAGATACTAAAGCAATACTCATTCCGTTAAAGTTGGAATGAGACAGGGCTATCCACTGTTCCCACCACCTTTAAATTTAGTGCTCAGAAAACTAGTTGGAGCAATAAGGCACTTAAAAAACAAATAGGAAAAGAAGTAATATTATTCCTAAGTATATATAAGAAATCTCAAAATTCTACCTGAAAACTTCTAGAAACAGGTTCAGCAAAGTGGGGATAGGGGGATACAAAATCAACTTAGAAAAATCTTAGAAATAGCCTTTTCATGCACTAACAACAAACATGTTGAGAAAGATCACAAGCATACTTCAATTTATAGAACCTTCAAACACAAATGGGCCCACTTCCATCTATAGCACTTTCAAACAATAAAATGCCTTGAAATAAATCTAATCAAGAAGGGGGAAAAGACCTCTATAATGAAAACTTCAAGTTTCTGAAGTTAAAAATTCAGAGACATCACATGTTCACAGAACAGTTGTGTTAATGTGAAAATGACCATCCTACCAAACAATAGTAAAAGTTTGTTTTGTTTTCTTGAGACAGCTTTCTCTGTGTAAGAGAGCCCAGGCTGTCTTAGACTTGTTTTGTAGACCAGGCTGGCCTCGAACTCACAGAGATTTGCCTGCCTCTGCCTCCCTAGTGCTGGCATAAAATTAAATCTTAAAAAAACAAATGTTATGTCTGTGAATGGAGTGGAGATAATTTGTGAGCAAGTGGTCAGGACTGTATAATAATCCTCACAAGAAAATAGGTGGGTACCAGTGGTAATAAACAATTTCTATCCATTTTGATAACTGAAGTGAAACTGAACAGATTCAGAAAGTGTATCAAGTGCTGGCTTGCACCTGGCAGTCCCACCACAGTAGACGGGTAGCATCAACAGTGCAGATGGTTGAGTTTTCCCAGGTTGTAGATCAGGGTCATCATGAAGATAACTACTGTGAAAAATATGGGTACCATTCAGGGCGTATGTGTGCTTCCGCTGGGATTATTAGTGCTTGGGGCAGTGTAGTACTTGAGATTTCAGTGACCCCTGAGCACAGCATTGGAGTTTAAGTAATGTCAGAATGAAGACACTAAACAAGCAAAGTTGTGTAGGGACTCAGGAAAACTTTTCCCCAAGGACTTCAATCTGAGTGTAGGTCTATTTTTCTCATCTGTAAAATAGTAACTGCAACATAGGGAATATGCAAGGGTTAAGTGAAACAATATGGCGCCTGCTGGGCTTTGAGAAATGCCACTCAATCCTTTCTCTGTGGTTAGGTCATCTTGCCACTGGCACCAAAACTCTCTTCCCTTATTCTGGACACAATTAAACTATATGTGGGTTTGAATGAGAATACGCCCCATAGGCTCATATATTTGAATGCTTGTCCTCAGTTGGTGGAAAGGTTTGGGAAGGATTGGGAGGTGTGGCCTTGTTGGTAGTGTTTAGCTAGAGGTGGGCTTTGGGGGTCCACAGGCTCACACCGTTCCCAGTTAGCTCTTTCTCTGCCTTGTACTTGTGAATCAGCTCTAAGTTCTCAACTGCTGCTCCAGTGCTGTGACTGCCTGCTGCTGTGCTTCTTGCTGCCATGATTCTCATAGACTCAACCCTCTGAAACTAGTCAAGCCCCACTTTGGTCATAGTGTCTCTCCACAGCAATAGAATGGTTACAGTTACCGATACAGTAACACACATTAAATTAAAAGAGAAAAGTTTTTATTCTGATATATAAAACAAAAATTTAATATATAATGACAGTTTTTTTTGAAAGAAGAAATAAAATGGTAGGAGTAGGGTTCTGTTTAGAAAAATATACTCAGGCATCTGCTAAACGCATGTAATTCCTCACAGGCAACAGCTCACAAAGATCACAGGACTGTGTGTGTGTTTTCTTGAATAAACCGATTCACATTTGCCAAACAACTTAAGCATGGTAAGAAACATCACTTTCCTTTTTGGTAGTGTAAATAGTGTATTCAACATAGAATACCAAGCAATAGCATAGCCGAGAGTGAGTCTTGTAGTAACTGATCATCAGTTTGTTGGTTCTGTAATACTTGTCTTAGTAACAGACATTCCAGACAGCTGCAGGCACACACCAGATGCTTTTAGCAGTCTGGAAGCTGTGGCTCTGGGTGTCTGGATCCTCACTGCGACACAGACTCAGGGCGCATCTTGTTATCCTTGTGCCGATGATGCTCAGTGCACGACTGAGAAATGGACACAGGCCGAGGAAACAGTCCTCACTCAGCACAAGCCACTTTTGCCCAATAAACAGCTTCCTAAAGGGAAAGAACTTGAGATGCAGCAGCGTCTGGCATTCAGGAAATCAGTACAGTTCGGCCTCTGACCAGCAGGTGATGCTAGACCACAAGGGCAGCAGCTGGGGCTCTTGACCTGGAAGGCTGGGAAGACACTAAACTTGGATAACATTAAGGATTCACTTGGCCAGTTTGTTCTCAATGTGCTATTCTCTCCCCGACACTGTATCTAAACAGAAAACACAATTCATATAAAATTTAATTGGGTCAGACATTAATAAGCTTCTAAGAAGGCCAACAAAAAGTGATCTGTCAAAATTATTAAGTTCCACATAGCTTGTAGTTAGGAGGGTTCTGCCACTGACGACTGCCCTAGGAACCAGCATTGGCATGCTCTAATCTTCTCTTACAAAACAACCAGCTGTTTTAAGAGCAAAGCTACGGTGTGCACCCACGCCACTGCTGCAGGGCTTTAACGGTGTGTGGTGCTCCTCGCATTTCTACTGAAGACATCTTAAAACTGCCCTAGTCAGTCAACTCAAAGAAAACACTGGTGGGAACGTTGGCTTTTAATCCCACCAGGCCTCACCTTCCAGCCAGCAGAGTTGCTGGCTTCCTAAAGCCACTTTAAGAAGCAGAGCAGTGACTGCCTGGCCATCAAGGCTGGGACAGCGCTCCAGCTGCAGGGCATTGCAACCCCAGGACTTGTGTGTAGGCCACTGGGCTTTCTGAGCTGTTGTAAACACGATGAGAACAGATTCTTCCTGTGCTGGAACCCGTCCTTAGTTCCCGTTTTCCTGTCACAGCCACACTGGGTCAATGGAGTGCTCAGGCATTACAAGATCTTTTGCATGAACTGGTTAAAAAAACATGAATTTTACGATTTTTAAAAAGTGATCTATAAAGCTTCATTTTAAAAAGAAGTATTTAAAAAAAATTTAAAAATACTCTCTGTACGTTAGCATTTTGTTTCACTTTACAAAGGCTCTGTCCATGCACTGGGGCCAGGCCCAGAGTATGTGCAGTTGTGTGTATTTTAAGTTCCTTGGAAAAATCCTATAAAAATAGTGTTCTTGTTCAAAAGCTTAAATAAAGAATAGGGCTGTAGGAATGACGATGAAAAAGAGGAAAGAAAAAGATGAAGTACATGGTTATTTTTCTCATCTTAAGTTGGCATAAAAATGTAAAGTATTTCCCTTTGGAGTCACTTTACATCTCCATGCTCTTCAGTGCTCACCACCCATGGGTCTTGCTGCCCCACAGTCTGTCTATGACCTCAGCCTGCCCAAGCTGCTCGAGCCCTAGAGTGTGATGGCTGGTCCGTGCTCCTCCACCCCTCCTTGTGGGAGGACCAGGCTGTTTCGGGGGTCTGGTTTTAGGGAGCTGAGAAATCTATGGATGCTGCCATTGCTCTCCCGTCCAGAGCTATGCAGTACCATGTCCCTTTGCAGCCTGTGGGCAAGGTTGGTGCCATTGGCCCTTGAGAGGCTGCCTGGAGGAAAAACTTGTGTCTTGGGAGTGTGTTGGGGCTCTAGAGGCCCCTCAATGACGATGTCGGCTTCCTCGTCACTCTCCATTTCTTCAGGGTGGAAGTTCTGCACCACATGGGCAACTGGCAGGCTGTGGTGACTGGTGGTGCTGTCTGTAGACTGGACAGAGCTGCCGGATGTGCGGCTGCTGCGGACCACATTGTTCCTTTGGTTGGCAGGCTTGACGGTGACAATGAGGTTGTGGCTGTTGGCGATCATCATGTCTGTGACTTGATCCAATGTCTTTCCAGCTACCTCAATCCCGTTTACCTCCAGGACTTCGTCATTCACAGCCAGTAGCCCCGTGCTCTCTGCAAGGCCCCCAGGCACCATTCGGGAAATGAAGATGCCAGGTACTTTCTCCAGCCCGTGGGGTGTCACACGCACGCTGGTGCCATCTCGGATGTAAAAGCCCAGTGGCTTTTCACAGCCGTGTCTGTAGAGCCTTACTCGGCGGTGTGTCTCGGGGAGGATGTCCACGTCGATGATGGATGACACTGGGCGGAAGTCATGAGGCATGCTGATGCTGAGGTGGGCACGCCGGCGCAGCCCCTCATCCCTCAGGGCCACCAGCGCCTTCTTCTTCCTTGACAGGGTGCCTGCTCCGAAGCTGAGATGGTCCGCCTCTTCTGAAACAGCCCAGAGAGATACCGTGAGAGGTGTACAGCACACACAGGCAGAAAAGAGCACTAGTATCTTTGCAGTGTCGGAAGCCTGCCACTGCTGTCCTCATAGATGCCAGCTTTTCTGCTGCCTGCCTGGCAACTGCCTCCCCAAGTTAGAATTCTGGAAGAATTACTGTACTTGGGACTTGATGTGGAGAAAACACTGGGGTGACTTGGGATTACTTCACTTCCCAGGGGCTATCTCCAAACCAGCCCATAGGTAATGAAACAAAAGGACTTAGAGGGTAAGAAGTAGAATGAAGAGCCTGCAATGAAGAGAATGGACAAAAGAAAGAAGGGTTAAGTATCTGGAAGGCTGGGAAAACAGAACATGGGTTACAGCGCAGCAGGACCTGGCTGTAGGAAGCTTCCACAGACAGCCGGGGGCGGGGGGGGGGGGGCTTCTTTAGCACATCCAGCCAAGTCCCTATATGACCCTGGTTGTCTCCTCCCAGCTGTTAGGGCAGAGGACTAGGTCTGTCTAGGTTGATTCCTGAGAAGACTGACTTCTCCACTCTGTGAACATTATGGGGTAAGCAGTACCCTGGGCCCGACAAGGCATTTCCTAGGGAATCTTTTTCTTTTCTTTTCTTTCTTTTTTTTTTTTTTTTTTTTTTTTTTTTTTTTTTTTTTTTTTTTTTTTGCCAGTTTCTGGTTAGTGGCTGATGAAGGGTGACACAGCACCTAGCACCAGTTGAGTGACAGGCCACTGCAGGAAAAGCACATGTGATGAATTAGCTAGACAGGCACATGCTGAGAAGCCTGGTCTAAAGCAGTTCTTAGAGGATGAAAGCGGGTAGCCTGGTGTTAGGAAACGTTGACAAGAATGTTTTCTCAGGTTAGCAAAACATACTACATTTATTTTTATGTAAAATCTTTTATATTTGACACGTGAAGCTATACAAGAAAGCACGTCTGGACTCAGATCAAAGGCCTCAATCCCCATGGTTCGCCTCCCTGGATACATTAGTGTCTGTGTTCTACACACTGGTCCTGTGGAGTCTGCACCTTATGGTGGCCTCTGCATGGACTTGGGGTGGTGTGGTGCCTTCCTTTGCCAAGAGAAATCCCTCTGTTCAAAGGCTGAGCATTTCTCAGACCCATGCCCTTACAAGCAGGCCACTTGAGAGGTGGCCAGCTCATGCCCTGCCCCACAACAGTCTTTTAGCAGCCTTTGACGCTAATATTGGCCTGCATGCCTGTAAAAGACAAATGATTGATGGAATAAAGAAAACCAGATCATAGGCAGGGAAGGATGGATAAGAGAGAAGAAAAGGAAAACAAATTGGAAACACTTGGAGAGTTGGCAAGACAACTCTAAACACCTAGGAAAACTTCTTGTCTTAAAAAGGCTGTGGGAAAGTCCAAAAGCTTGACATGGACAAGAAACTTGAAGACAAGAGGGCTCGTGCTACGGGTAGGGCCAAAGAGGACAACCTCTAGGTTGCCAAGCCCAGCAAAGAGAAGCCCCACTGCACTGAGACCTTTCTCAGGCAGATGTCCCCATCTGGGAGTGTGCTGAAGGCCACATCAAGAGGAAGCAGCTGCCTACTCAGTACAGGGCTGGGAAAAAAGGCTACTCATTGGTAACAAGAATGGTAGCATCTTTATGGTTAGGCTTCAAGAAGTGCCATCACTACTTGCAGATTAATGCCTGAAGCTAAAAGCAGAACCAGCCCTGCAGTCAGCACATGGCATCACTGCCAGTCTGCCGCCTCCAGGAACGGCCTACCACACTCACCGAGCCAGAGCCAGCCAAGCAATGGTTTGTGGTGTGTGACTCAACTCCTTGCCTCTGCTGAGTTCCTCTGCATAGAACACACCAGAAGCCTATCGCTGGCACCTCACAAACACCAGCATCTGTGATGCAAAGTTCCCCAGACATCACACTGAGGCAGTGTCTGTTAGGCAGCAGCAGCAGCAGCTGGGAAGCCAGGAAGGTGAGACCCAAGATGTGGAAAAAGAGGTGGGAACTTACTGCACAGGGCATGGTGATCAAAGGCTGGAGAACCAAATTTTGCCAACCCTAAAGCTGGTCCTCAGCCCCATAGCACCAAGTGGCTAGGTTTTGCTCTAACACGTGGAAAGTGCTCACGAACTTGTAATCTAAGTTTCTTACCAGGAACCTAGTTAAACGGGAACATTTCATCTGTTTTGTAAAACTATCTGCTTGAAGGTGGGATTTTTGCCTCTCCTATAATGTGGAGACTGGAACTCCAATGCACTGCCCCTCTTCTGTTAGCGAGCCTGCAACTGTAAGCAGTAAGATTCAATAAACCAGGCTGCCTAACTTTTGGCATTTATGTTGTTGGCTAGCCCCTGGTGCAGAGCCCTTGCTTCTCTGGCCCTGACCCTGTATTTCCAGCTCCCAGGTTTGTGTAACTGTGTATCAGGAGAAGTTTCAGCAGAGCTAAAGGTTCTGAGAAGGCAGCTTCTCCCTTGAGCACCCATCTTGTTGACCCACAGAAGTCTCTCACTTTTCAGCACAAGACACTGGTCCACAGAAACAGTGAAAATGAACAAGGGGGACCTTGGGAACTTATGGGGCCGCTGCACTGAAGGTCCTTGGTCACAGTTCCCAACACTGTGATATCATACATGAGATGTATGTGCCGAATGCATGTGGAGGGCTCGGTACAGGTCATAGCTGTGAACATAGTATCTGATGAGGTTAGGTACATCCAGTGTGGGATGGCTGTAGATCACACGTCTCAGCACAGCAAGCCAGGAGATGGTATTCCTGACAATGTCCATGGGGGTGGACAGATCCTGTGGGGAGCCCCAAGAAAGACAAGGTTTGTCTGGGTAGCAGAATGCCTCACTACTGTCTGATGTCAGGAGCCATTAGAAGAGGCTCTGCCAAGGATGGCGCTGGTGCCACTGTGGCCGCCTGGCTTGTCCACACCGTTACTACAGAGGATGTGTGCCCCAGGAGAACGACCAGGGGCACACGGAGCAGGCCCTGTGCTCGCCTGTGTAGTCTTCTTACAGGCTGACCAGGTTTGCAGACCAGCCCAGTAGGTCTGGACCTCCAGTCAAGTCTGGAGGATGGGCCATGCTCCGGGTTATAGCTTCATCCTGAGACCCTGGATTTGGAAAGTCAGAGACTGTCTAGCTCTGGCAAATGGCTGTGTAAGGAAAGGGCATGTTGACTTCCAGACAGGAAGTAAAAGAGTTAAGTGTTCTGGGAGAAGCAGGCAGATGCCTCATGAGATGGAATAGTGTGTGTGACTCTGGCACTTTCTGAACTCTCCGGGAAATGTGTCTCCTGTAGACTTAACCTGGACTGTGTTTCCTAACAACTGTGGTGGAGAACACGCAATCCCTGCTGGCTTTAGGACACGCGGCAAAGGACCAAGATGAGCGGCAGCCCATACACTTGCACGCTGGAGTCTCAGACAGCGATGTGTTTCTCTTTTTAAACATAAACCACCACACATGGACTTTATTTATAAAAAATCCCAAACTCTCCCCAAAACAAAATTTGCTCTTAAAGAATGCCCCATTCCTAAAATTCCAACCTTGGCTTCTGAAATGAATACTTTTAAGAGAGAAAAATTGTCATAGTTTCTTTACCAAGCAGCATGCTAAACTTTCTGTTTTCTACAGGCAAACAATTAAAAGAATTTCATTTTTTGAGCTGACTAAATCTTGTCTTGTTTTCCCTCATATTTTCTTTTAAAAACCTTTTTTTTAACTTCTGTTTCAAGATGTCCTCAATAAGAGGACATGAAAGGAAATGGAAGTTTGACCCTGTAAAACTCTGGTGGCTACAGGTCATCAAAAATTTTTAAAGAGCTGTTTTGTTATAGACAATCCCTTATAGCATACATGTATTTGGCTTGTTTAAACTGACCCTGACCCCGAGCCAAGCCTTTTTTTTGGTGAAGAGGAATCTGCCTAACTTCTCTGGAGGACTCTGGCACTGCATTACTGGGCTCTGGCAAAGGACAATGGGAAGATGGCCCATCCTCATATTTCCTCTAGGAATGCAGGCGTTTGCTTCTGGGACTGGGGAAACCCACAGCTTGGTGTCAAGCCAGGCCTACTGAGCTCTCAGAATAAAGACCCCCTTAATTTTCCATTAGGCATTTGGATGAGGATCGGAATGGGCATAAGAGTCTACTTCAAACCGCTGCTGTGTATCATGGCTACAGACAGCGACCTCAGGAGGAGGCGATGCACGGGTACCACGTCTAACATCGGATAGTAGGGGATGGTAGTGAGGATGAAAGCCAGGTAGGCAGCTCACGGCAGCGTGGCAGCCCCAGGCAGCATTCTTCTATGTGTGCAACTGCCGAGGATGACAGTGCCTCTTGGCTCACCAGGAGACTCACCTGACCACTTCAGCCTCCACTGCCCTGGGACTCTTGGCTGCATCAGACAGAGAAATATCTGGAATCACTAATCATCCTGTTCTAGGCCCTGGAGCACCTGCATGTTTGAACAGGCTGTGTCTAAGCAATGGGGATCTTCAGGCCAGGACCCAGGCTTTGGACCTGCTGTCTTAGCCTCATCATGGGTAAAGCCCATCTGCTCCGTGACCTCTGCTCTCGGCAGAGCTCCATACTCATAGGGTCACGTACTGATGGGATTCTTTCCAATGCTTCCTTGCTGTGGACAATTGCATCCCTGGCATTCCCATTCTCAGAGAAAACAGAACTACAAGAAAACAGTGTCTCATCATCCATCAAGAGCAACAGGCAGGCCAGGCAGGTACACTGTGATCTACACCCATCCTGGGAACCTGCCCCCTGAACAGAGGATGACATCACTTCTGCCCTTTGTTTATCCTAAGTCTCCCAGAGAGCAGCAGCCTGAACGTGTGCCTGCATGTCCCCTGGACTGGGAATACCAACAATCCACACTGAAGAACAAGCAAGGAAGGGGCTTTGTGTTCCTAGACAGGAGCTGTGAACACAGAAACTCATTCAAGACGACCTTGCAGGTAGGGCAGATAGAGCTTCAGCTATGAGGTGGACGAGTACCTGTGAGCAGGCAAAGACGAGTCTCAAAGTGGACTTTGTCAGGGGCTTTTGTTGTATGTCAGCACTGCATTCAGAACTGTCTCACTGTCACTTTAACCAGGAGACAGCAAGGAGCAGGTGTGGGGCCATTTTGGGGAAGCAGGTGAGGAAACCTGTTTCACCTGTCCTGCCTCAGGCTCTTGGCCATGTTCCTGGGCCCATAAGGCATTGAGGACAGCCCTGGCTTGTACCTCCCACAACTGCCTGTCCTGTGACAGCTGCTTTAGATGACATAATTAACCTTAAATTAAAAACCTTTGAGGCAGGGTCTCTTTGGGTCTCTCTGCGTGGCTTTGAACTTACAGAGATTTGCCAGTCTCTGCCGTGGAGTGCGAAGATTGGAGGTTTGTGCCACAAAGCATGCTCATGGCTTTTCTAAGTAACTCACACACAAGGTCACACTACAGCACGCGGGTCCTCACAGTTAGGAACAAAGACACTGATTTATGTTGGCGTTTTTGTGTATGTGGCTCATACAATATGATGCTTTTTCATTAATGTGTAGATCGGGAATGCCTCTTGAGTAAATATTCCACTTTGGAAAATGTTCAATGGCTAAATAGGATTACAATGTATGGGTTTTCCTGAAAAATCTCAACCCGCCCTGTTGTCAGACATTTCATTAAATTTCAGCTTGGTCTAACAGTGCTGATAAAGCAGAGCTCAGTCCGTACACATTACTGAGTGTGTCCTGAAGGAGAGACCCTGTTACAAGTCCCCTTGCGATAGTATAAAATAACCTATCTTAGTGAGTTTGAAGTTATTATGCTGCGCCCCACACATGCTGACTCAACCACAGAAACAAATTTAAGAAAACACCATCAAAGCTAACATCTACCTGTAATTATGACTCAACCTGGTGCATACCTGTAGCTTAGCAATGTCCTCAGTGGCAGCCAGCCTTGCTCCTGAGGAGAGGGCTGCCAGCTTAAAAGGAAACAGTTTTGAGAAATGAGAAGAAAGGGAGGCAGAGGGAGGAAACAGAAAGAAAGGACATGCCTTTTTTTCTCTCAAGGACAGCAGAATGATGGGACTTCTCAGACTTGAGTTGTTTCAGTGGCATGCCTACTCACGGGAATCCCCCAGCCTCAACTTGTCTGTGGGCAGCCCTGGACCAGCCAGCTGCTCTCCCTACATAACTCAAACATAGACACACAGGAAACATCTAGAGGAGACACACCACTGCACACAAAACAAGCTGGTGCAAGATCTTATTTCTTAACAACAAAAAGAGACATCAATATTTTTATGCCTGTCATAGTTGAAAAGCAAAATGAGCTATGAGCTTTGTGTTAAGACGGAATCTCTAGATTTCTCAGCAGTTTTATTTCCCCACAACTTTGTCTTGAAGCCTTAAGACTTACTTCTTCCCTCTACTTTCCCTGCAACCCCTAACCCCTAGGGCACCCCAAGGTATGGTAGTGCAGAAAAGTGCATTATGGGGTTCCCTGTGGGGCAGTCCTGCGCACCAGCCCTGGGGCAGGGCCAGTGAGCACCAGCACACAGTCCCTACAGTTTCAGAGCTGCATGCAGTGCAATGCTCAGCTCAAGAGCTGGTTTCCCGTATGTTCTCCAGTGTGAAGGAGAAACGATGACACAGGCTTACAGTTGTGGGTCAGGGTGTCTACTATCTTTAATGTGAGAGACAGACAACCACCTCCAGCTCTGCTGGACTCTGCCACCAAGCTCAGGGCTTCTGGGAAGACATGAGGCCACATGTCTGACAGCAAGGAGCAGCCTGCTGTGTGCAGTGGCTCCTTCCTGTGACCCTAGATACTGAGAGGCCAAGACAGGGCCAACAATCTGAGCTACACAGAGGAGCCCTGTCCGTGAGAAGAAAACAGAACAACACAGACAAAAAAGTGACTCAAATCCAGGGCGGAATGGGGGCTCAGCAAGCGCTTCCTGGTAGAAGGCTGGTAGCTCACGGAGCTGAAAATGCTGGACCAGCTGACTCAGCACCTTGGGTACCCAGTCATCCTGAGAATTGCTCATCTGAGGAGCCTTGGAGTAGGGCTGTCTCTCCAGGCATTCTGTCCTGCTCTGGTTATCCACTTGGGCTGTCTGGGCTTCTCCAGAAGCCGGCTGGTTTTGCCCTGCACTCCTCCACAGGACGGTGAAATCAGAATGTTCTACCCAGCACACATGAGTTTTGATCCTCCTGCCTCCTTCGAAGGAGACTCATCCATGTTATGCAACATGCGATGTTAAGTACCAGAAGGCAGGCTATGGTGAGGACGGTCTTGCCTGTCTCATGTTGTGTCATTGCAAGGTTCCTTAGGTCCCTGATGACCCCGCAGTGGGGGACAGTACCACACCACTAATCCACCAGAGCCAGGACCAAACCACCCAGTTAATGGGGAAGAGACTGGTGCGTTCCAATGAGTGCACGGGGGTGTAAGGATCGGGTACCCTTGTGGTATGGGTCTCTTGCAATGGCTCTTCTCTGAGCTCCTCAGGCTAACACTGGCTCCCATGAGGGAGGTGTGGCTCTCCTAAGCTGTGCTGTCCCAGGGTAGGAGACCTTTCCTACCATGCATTTCCTGCATGCTCAGAGCGTTCAGTCAGCCTCTGCCTCCCAGATGACAAAATCAGCTTTCACCGCAGAGGTAACTTCTACAGCACTATCTGTGGTCACCTCCGCCCTCTTTTCCTGTCCCCTCTAAGCAAACGGGCAACCTTCAGGTGAGCAGGGAGCACGAGGGTCTAAGACACGTGCATCTGCTCCCCACTAAGCAGCTGGGGTACAGAAATGAGAGGCAACCCCGAGTTGTCAGGGGAGGCCAGCAAAGAGGGGAGAGGTCAGCACACAGCACCAGGATTCACTCTGGGAGAAAAGCCCGCGAGGTCGCTGAGACCCCACATTACTTTGACACAGGTAGTCCCAAAGTAAACCGGCATGAGATTTCAGGAGCACGTATATAAAAGGGGCTTTCCTCAGCACCCCTAACGGACTTAGCTCCACGTAGGTAGTGTTTTCTGTATCTGTAAAGGGTTTTCTTTCCTTTAACATTTTCTTTCCATGGAAAGAAAGGAACTCAAACTTTCTTCTGCACAGCAGGTCTGTTTGTGCTCTTGCTTGGGAATGCTTCACCAATAGCTGCCTCCCAGGATGAGGCAAGAGGGGTTAGTCCTGTCCCTTTCCCGACCCAAATGAAAAGACAGGAAAGGAACATTCTAACAGAACATGAGCATTTCCTATCAAGCGTTGGCTCCGGCCTCTTTGTTATTTCCCCCCATTAGAAATAATCCACATTTCAGGAATGAGAATGTGCCTGGGAGACATGAGGCCCTGTGTGCCTCAGCTTCTGCAGGGGATGGATCATCTGTATTTACTACCAGAAAAAAGCCGGTGCAAAATAATGACCAAAACACTCCAGTAATGTCTCTGCACCCCTAGGTCAGCCCGCTGGCACCTTGGTGCTTCCTTTCTGACGACTAAGTCCTCCACAAACAACTTCTCGTAGCTTCTGTCTCCCATACACTCTCATAGAGAGGCCAGCATAGTAAACATCTCTATTCTTTATAGAAAGTCTCCATGAACAAAATCAAGATGGGACAGAAGGGCATCCACGTGGCCTGGGACCCTTTACCTACTGCCTGGCCATTGGTGTCCATCTGCTTTTCATCCATTTGGCTTCCATTTTTGTTTGTTTGTCTTTTTTTTTTTTTTAAGTTAAAACTGTTTTTAGAATATAGAATTTAGTGACTTTTAGGATGCTGTGGAATCATTGCCACCTCACAAGAAGCCTGTACACTAATGTCCCTATCTTCCTGACCCTGGTGACCTCCCATTGCTTCTTTTAGGGATTTGCCTGTCAGAACACTTCATGTGAACACAATCAGGCAACAGAGTTCTCTGTGTCTGTCTTCTTTTGTGCCACGAAATGTTTTCACTTCTCAGTGTTTCCTCAAGCTTCGTCCACATCGTACAAGCTCATTTCCTTTCATGGCTGACTTCTCTTCCCTTCTGCAGATGCATGGCATTAATGTACTCCCCCAGCCATGGATATCCGCTGGGTTGTTTCTACTGTTGCCTACTGTGAACAGTGCTGCTGCAAACACATAGACCTACAAGCTTTATGCTCATTGGTAGTGTGTGTGTGTGTGTGTGTGTGTGTGTGTGTGTGTGTGGTATGTGGGGATGAGGACCAAACCTACAGTCTTCCTTGCATGTTAAGCATGTACTCTGCCACTGAGCTGCGGGATAATGTTTTAAGAAACTGGCAGACTGTTCCCCACAGTGGCTATAACACTGACATTGTACAGAGGAGGGAGGGTGTGCAGTTGCTTCCCTGTCTTCTTGACAGTACTGGTTTGGTCTGCCTGCTGGTATCACAGTGGGTGTAGAGTGGTCCTGATTTGCCTTTCCCTCCTGACCAGCGATACTGCTCTTTCAGGGGCGTGGTAGCTATCTGTATATGCTTTTTGGACAGAGGCCTGTTCAGGTCACTTCCCGTTGTTTGTTCTTTTTATCACTGATGTGAAAATTCTTTACATATCCTAGATACAAGTCCCTTAGAAGGTGGAGGATTTGCAAATATTTTCTTCCATTTTTCTAACATCTTTTCTTTTTCTCAATAGTACTAGGCTACAGGTAAAGCCATTGCTTTATATTTTAATGTTCAATTTATATTTCTTTTGCTTGTTTGTGTGTGTGTGTTATATTAATGAAACCATCTCCAGTGAGCTAGCATTCATCTTTCTGCTTCCTATCTATGGATAAAATACAGCCGACCACCTCATATACCCCTGCTATCACAGTTAAAGCAACTGCAGCCACCATGCCTTTCCCAGCACAATGAACTGTACCTTCAAGTCATGACCCAAAATAAATACTTCCTCCCTTTCAAATGTAGAATTCATAAAGACTCAAAGCTACGTCCTCATACACTGTTATGCACCAAATGCAGTAACTGTTTTGGATTTTCAAAACAGAAAGGCAAGCACCTCTCTGTGCTTCTCCCCTGCTTTAGAGAACTGGTTCCACTCTGCCAAGCGCTAAGAGAAGTGGCATGATGTAAAATGAATGGATCAGTTGTAGAGATCAAGGGCTATCATGTACACCTGTCAGAACCTCCAACTTCACGTGAACAGGTTACACATCAGGAACCGTGCTGCTCTGGGCTGCTGAAAAGCATCTCCTCGGCAGGTAAGAAGCTGGAAATATGCAGAGCTACATGTGCAGGTAGGAAGCACGGTTATAACGGGAACTAAAGCCACTGTTCAGAATGCGCCACAGCCACAGGGAAGGGCATCTGTACCCCAGAGATGCCCATTTGCAGAAAGGGGAAGAAAGGAGAAATAGGTGATTTTTTGTTTTGACCCCACTAAATAAGTTTCTTCAAACAACAACTCTTGAAAGTTGCAAACTAAAAAGAATACCAAATGCTCATGACACTTTCTTTGCAGAAAGGAAGCATGCCAGAGTTGTGGGGTGAGGGCTCTGGTGGGCTCCTGAAGCTCATGCCACTCGCACACAGAAGCCAGTGTGCTGTCACCCATCTCGGGTCTATCACCCTAAGTTCTCTGCAGATTCAAGAATCCCAAGTGGTGAACAAGGGCGCTGCTGCATGATTCCAGCCTCCAGGCCTCAGGTGCACAAAGGTCCTTTTGCTTGGTCAATCTAAGAGCCACTTTCTAATGCACTGGAGTCTGCTGGTCTTGAGGAACTGTTTGCTACGTCTAAGCCCAGTTGTGACAAGCATGACTTGCGACCATGCTAGCCATGCTGCCTCTAGGGCTTCTGCAAAGCCCTGCATCTGTCTGTACCTGGCACTTTGTATTTTGCACTTCAGCAAGGTCATGACCTTCCCAGAAAGGCTCCTAGGGCTTTCGAGAGCTGCCCTTTCAGTTCCTCCTTGTTCTTACAGATTTTGTGGCTGACATCTTCTGACAGAAGGGAAACTGAGGCTGGAGGCTGCAATGTGACCGCATAACCCAGCTTCCCCGACTCTTACATGGGGCAATACAAGAGCCAACAAATGAGGATAAACTGAACACTGGGCCATGAGCACAGACCTTGGGCCACACACAAAACATTATTCCCTTATGGAACCCTGAGGCTGGGGCACAACCATACAAATATGTGTGTGCACATACAGGATAAATCGCTACTAACAAGGAAAAGTGAATATTTTTGTCCAGTTTGACCAGACAGTCATGATTTGTCCCTTAAAAAAAATTGAACAATGGCAAGTGAGTCAGTCTGGTGATTCTTGGAGACATGAGCTGTATCCATGTGAATCCTGGCATTACCACCTTTGGGGGAAATGGGACCATTCCTTACAACTGTATTGATTTCAGTAAAATCCTCCCCAACCAGCAGAGTCAGTTCCAAGTCACTGGGTAGACAGCGCCTGTTTGCTCAGTGCTACCTCACTCTGACTTCGCAAACTTGGTGCCTCTACCCAAATTTAAGGGGCCTGTGTTCCTGGCCATCTCACAGGATCATGTGTCACTGCTACTGAGAGCCCCAACTCCTGGCTGCTCAGCAGCTGCTTCCTTCCGTGCAAGAACGGTTGAAGGGCAGCAACATGGGCTCCTCTGAAGAAAGGAAAAATCCCCCAATATGTTCTGTCCTTTGGGGGACTGAAATGCCACAAGAAAGATGTGCACAGCATGTCTGGGGGAGCCCCCAAGAGAGCTGCAGCTACAACCCAACACACACATACACACAAATGCCCAGCCCAAACCTTATGGTTTGTCTTTACCATGGCAATCTGTTAAGACACCTTGTATAGCCCCGGGGCTTCCCCAGAGATTGCCCGGTGGTGAGTCAGCACAGGGCCTTGTGGTTCTCACAAGGATCGGGAGGGTGGGGCCTCCCAGAGATATCGGATGTTTCCTTTAGGACAGTGCCTGGAGACCTAGGGCTGTCTCCCCATGTGACACACAGTGGTCAGCAGAGCTGCTTGGTGGAGAGCTGAGGAGAGGGTAAAGGTAGAGTCGACCTCAGTCTCCTCAAAAGTCTGCTCCTTTTCTTGTCAGTCCTCCCTCTCAGGGCTGTCCCAGAGGGCCACGATTCACTACTCCCAGAAGGCTGAGTGCAGGTGGTAGTAAAGGCTACTCAGGAACCAGCATCCTGTGAAGTTAGTGCAAATATAATATGCCAGGAGCCTGGGAATGAGGACAAAGCACGAGGACAGGGAGAGCTGGTTGCAAAGCATCATGGGGGACTTGCTGTTCCTTTCCAGCCCTTCAGGAGGGCGAGGTAGCACAGTCCACAACACCCTTAAAGGAAGGACCCAAGGGAGCTATGACCAGTGGGAGCACTGCTGGGACCTCCCGGGAGAGGCCAGGAGTGCAGGTAGGCTTCTAATGTTTTAAAACATGTTTTTAAAAAGTCTCTGCTACCCAGTGCCTGACAGCAGAGTCACCTAGCCAAGCCAGCCCCGAGAGGAAGGGAGAGCCTTGCTTCACACCCACATCTCCAGCGAAGAGGACTCTTCACATGCCCAAATCTTACAGGTCTAGTCTGTGTGATAGGAAATAGCTGGAAATTAAGTCTTTGCAGGTAGGAGGGGAAGCAGACAGCCCAGAGGCTCAGTCGTCAGCCAGGAGTCTGCAGGGGAGACAGTTCACACAGGCCCTGTCACTCTCCCTCACCCAGGGGCCAAACTGCTCTCCTGTTCCCCCCTGCCCAAGGCCTGAAGGCCCTGGGAGGGGTCGGCTTGAGTGCCTCTGTTTTCACAGCTGGGGAAAGTGCAGGGACTGCATCTACATGAGGTGCAAACTGGAAGAGCTGCCCGTAGATCCCCTACTCCATGCTGCCTCCTTAGCTTCGTCTGCACAGCTGCCTCCTTCCTGAGAGGTGCGAAAATGAGGTTGCAGCAACCCAGCTCCAGGGCTGAGTGGGATGAATACAACTTCCCTGGCTGCTGGCTCTTCTCAGCCTCTCTCACAGCACAGAACCATCTGCCCGTATCCCTGTGCTCCCATCCACTGTCTCCTTGTTCACGGAAAATAGTCTCAACTCACTAATACAGGGATGGGCAGGTTCCCGAATCCTGGGTTCACCCTCATAAGCAAAAATAAACAAACAGGTTTTGTTTGTTTTTGTTTTTATGAGAAAGGGTTTGTCTTGGAACTCACTCTGCAGACCAGGCTGGCCTCAAACTCAGAGATCCACCTGCCTCTGCCTCTCAGGTGTTGGGATTAAAGGTGTGTGCCACTACCACCTGGCTAAAAGAAGTTTTTAAAAGTCTTTGCTAGTTAATTCCTGAAGAGTCAGTCTTCCCACGTCCAGACACCATGAACCCGAACTGAAGTTACTTCCAACTGAAGTCTGAAGTTACTTCCAACAATAGCTGAAAATGTACACTAAAAGTCACTTCATAGGTTTAGGGGAGTGTTTCTAATGTGTTTTGAAAACAAGCACAAAATAGCTTTCACTGGTATGAAGGACGTTAATTCAACACTCAGTCATCTAGAGGCCATTTGGAAGGTGAGAAGAGCCCTCAGTCCTCCTGACGCACACTCACAGGGCTTATTAGACCCCCGACTGACTGGAAAATCATGACCTAGTATTTGAACCAATGTTTCTGGTGGCCTTTTTCATTGGTGCTTCCATTTTGTTTTTCAGTTCTGGGCACAGGGCTGTTCATCTGACTGAAGCTGCAGATGCTTTAAAAGGACTGTAAGGAACAGCCCAGCTGTCAGAAATTGTTCCTTAGCCTTCCTCCCACAGCTCACTAGGAAGGAGATGGCTCGGGCCTCACGCAGGGCCTGCTTCAGGCAGTCTGCTCTCCACCGCGGTACCCCTATGAGACCTGCAAGAAGCATGTTCAAAACGAGGCTGTGAGCAGGGACCCTGCTTCCTTTTGAATTAGGCTTCTAGAGGAAAATTAAAGAGGGAAGGAAGAGTCTGGCACGGTGAGAGCTGGTGAGGAACAAGACAAGACTCAGGAAATACCACACAGGCAGAGCAGGGACACATGTCTGTCGTTCCAACTGCTCTAAAGCTGAACATCAGTCCCCTGGAGCCAGACAATTCCTACTGCAGGGAGATTTCCTGAGGGTTCAGGCCTGTGCAGGATAAGGTACACATACACCTTAGCTCAGCGCAACCCACAACAGCTTTCTGTCCAGATGCCAAGCAGGCTGGGGTCATTTTGTCTTGGTCAGGTTTTCTGCATGGGAGAACCACCATTTATTTCTGCAGAGGCATTCCTTTGGTATCAGTGCTCACTGCCTACCAGACCACAATCGTCTACATTCAGCAAAACCAGTCACAATGGTTCCTCTGTTTCAAAGTGGCTGAAACAGTTTCTATAAAATTTTAATTAGCAAAGAAGGGAAAATAAAATAAGTGAAACCTGCGAGGAGAGTTTAAAGTCTTTTAGCTGGAGAGTGGATGTGGACACCCACCCGGGACGCCGAGCCTGGCACACAGGGCAAAGTGTGCACACCTGTGGATACTGGTGAAACTATGACTTCAGAGTCCATGTGTGGAGCGCGGGGGGGAGGGGGAGGGGGCACTGCCTAAAAGTTCCTAACTTGTGTTTTTGTGGACTTTGATTTATAAATACGTTAGTGGTCGAGCATCTTCATTTCCCTTAGCCTTCTCTGCTTTCCAAAAAAAAAAAAAAAGAGGGGTGCCAGGCCTCTCACCAGAGATGGGCACTCACAAGGTCAGGCACAGGGTGAGACTGTCCCTCCTTACTTCTTGTCTTAGCAACTAAGCAGGGAAAGGAAAGAAAACAGATGCAGGTGAGCAGTAAATCTCTCTCTGGGATAGACTGCTGGGCTCCACTGAGACCACCAAGCTTACCCGAGTGCACGGGGCCACACACACTCGTGTGTGCTCACAACTGCGACAGCTAACGCGTGCACACAGACCAAATGTGTGCCAACCAAAAAGAGCAAAGGAAGACACTACTCCACCCAGCTACCTCCCGCTATCACAGAGGCAAGGAGACGCTCGCACATGCTACAACACGGACAGACCTTGAAAATGACATGCTGGGAGAAGGAAGACCGCGAATTGTAGGGTTCTGTGTGTACAAAACGTCCAGAATGGGGAAACCTACACAGTCTGAAGGTAGATTAGTGGTTTTCAGGGGCAGGTGAAGTGTTAGGGTGACTGCTGATGGCGGCAGTCTTTTTTTTGGGGGGGGGGGGGTGAAAATGTTCTAAATTTTAGTGGCAATGGCTGCATAGGTTTGAGAAGGCACTGACAAGGGGCCAGTGAGAGAGCCTGGACAGGCCAGTGACATGGTGTATGAACTCTTTCTCCAGAAAGCCCTTGTCAGAAAAGGTTCTGACCTGTTGCCTTTCAGAGATTTGAGAAAGTCCAACCTTTGCTGTGCTTTTAGTCTATCCTCCTTCCTTAAAACATTAACAAATGGAAACCTGAGCTTATCAGCTCTACTCTTCTGCATGAGTTGCACATCTGACCCTTATTCTAGGATAGCCCGTCCTCCATCCTTAAGCAGGTCCGTGTTATCTCCCAAGGTAAGGGAGTTACACCACAGGCTTGTGAGCTGGCCTGTGTCCCAAAGGGGACCACTGCCCAGAGTCTGGCTATCCTAGCTGTGAATTCTAGTCAAACTGAACATGTGTGCTTCTTGCTGCTAAGTGTTCTTTATTCTTTCAACTCTTGATTGCTTCTATTTTGGTTACAATGGCCCTTCAGCAATTTGAGACTGCTGGGCCCAGCTGAATACAGTGAGGCGCTGTCAAGAAGGTTAACCCCAGGCTCTTGCCTGCCTGTTCAGTCAGAGCACATGATGAAGAGAAGCAAAAGCAGCTGCTAGCCATTGTCATTTCAAAGATGTGGTGTGCGCATAGGGGCTTTCTTCTCTACCGCTCTCAGGAATCTGCTAACACTGTTTCATTGACAATGCCAATCACACCCTGGTTAGATGTTGATGAATAAAATCATATCATTTTTGTATAAGACAGAAGGACACTGCAAGCTGTTAAGGCAATGTGGAAAGAGTTGGAATTTAAAATACACATTCAAGATGGAAGAGGTCAGTTCTTCACTCATTAGTGATGTCCTGGCAGCTTGGGGATCCCTAAAGGGTGGAGAGGAGGCAGAGGACTCTAAGAGAGGTGTCCATTCACCCTGCTGCCTACAAGACTTCGTCTTGCACACGGACCCCTCCCTCTCATGTAGGATGGGACATGAAACCATGACACTGCCTCATGATTCTTGGCCCCCAATCAGTGCTATGATTAGAACTAATTAGGTGACACAGCACAGAGGGGCTCAAGCCAGTGGGGTGAATATTGACAGCTAGAAAGCTAAAGCCAAATGGCTGCAAGGCCTGTTTCCTGAGCCATTCTCTCAGGTTGTCTAGCTGGAATTGATGGCAGGGGGCTTCAAGTGGAAGGCAGATGTACACCAAGAACACAGGGGTGTTCATCCCTGTGGACAGGCTTATGTGTACCAAGTTCATACCAGCTCTCAGCTTCTCGCTCTAAGTGTGATGCTCATACATGCATTCTTTCTAGCACATTAGGAGAACTGCCGAGTTTGCAGCTCACACTGTGCGTGTGTGATAGCGTGCAGAGACCAGGTTCATAGCCTGGTCATTTTCCAGTTAAACACTGAAATGTCCCACCCTCACTAATGAATGAGGGAGGGCCGTGTGGGCACAAATGTGTGGCCTTGATTCACCCTCCTCAGAAAGCAACACATTTGAAAGTATTGTACAGTGATTAAAATGAATTTTAATCAAAGAACACTAGTTTGTATTGGCTTTCTTATTCAAGTTTGGAGTCCAAAGTACCTGACTCTGATAGCACCTCAAGCTGAAGTTGTTTTAGGTACATAATCAGACACCCCAGGGTACCTAGCATGTACACACATTAATTCTCACCCTTACATGTACTCCCACTTTGTGTGCACACACAAACCTTTACCTATATGTGTAAATAGGTGCAGATATGCTTTTTCAGTACACATGTGTGAACCTACATCCTTGCATACTTGGTCAGTATGCATGCATGTAAACTAGCTCTTGCTGTGCTTTCAGTCCTATCACCAATCATGTGCTCAGAGGATTCTAGATGTCTGTAGCTTCTATTTCTACTACTGTATAAAAAGCAGCACACAGCAACCAGGAGTGTTGGTTTATGACTGTAAGCCCAGACCTCAGAAGATGGAGGCTGGAGGATTGCTAACGGGAGGCCAGCCTACACTACAGAGTGAGACCCTATCTCAAAACACCAGAAGTACCATTTACTTCTTACTTTTGGTCCCGGAACCTCCTCAGCCTGCCTCTTTGTACTTCCTGACTGTGTTGGTCCATTTTTTCTCAGCTTGACACAAACTATAGCCCTCTTGGAAGAGGGAAGCTCAGCTGGAAAAATGTGTCCACCAGATTGGCCTACAAGCAAGCCTGAGAGACACTTTCTTGATGGATGATTGGTGTAGGAGGGCTGAGTCCACTCTGGGCAGTGCCACTGCTGGGCAAGTGGTTGTGGGTTGAATAAATAAGAAAGCTAAGTGAGCTAGTAAGCTGTGCCCAAAACAGCCTCTGCTTCAGTTCCTGCCTTCAGGGTCATGCTTGAGCTCCTGTCCAACTTCCCTTCTTGGTGGAATGTGACTGGGATGTGTAAGCTGAAAAACCCTGCCTTTACCCCCAAGTTGCTTTTGGTCATGACTTTATCACAGCAATAGAAAGCAAACTAAGACTTGTGTGCTCAGTGAAATTTAAGGGGCAATTCAAAGGGGCTTCTATGCAGCATTCCTCTACTGTCCTCGAGGCTGGCGGGTTCTCCCTAAAGCCATCAGATGGGCCAAACCAAGCTGTGTATGGCCCCACAAAGCCTCCATCCTGTTCCTCTTCTCATGAGGTGAGCACCTCCACCAGGCTCCTTCTTGTGAGGACCAGTCTGGGTGGGAGACAAGAGGCTTCAATGGCTTTAGATTTTTGCTTCAAAATGAATGGAACTTATGCTTTTTGTGAGAGAAAGCGTGAAAATGCCACATGTCGTGCACTGAAATCCACAGGTAGTGAATGTGAGCAAATTACTCTAAAGCATCCTGAAGACAGCCCTCCACTCTGGCAGGTTGACTGGTCAGTTACCTGGCTGTTCTGGTGTTATGGGAGTAGTGGAAAGCAGTAGAGCTTACCTCAGCGCTTTCCAGCTTGGCAGGAAGGGCCAGGCATGCCTACAGCCAGTTTCTCAGTGCCTGGAAGGTGGCTTCCTGTATCCACACACCTACTGAGTGAGCAAAGCCTTCTCCCTGTATTCAGTTTAGCCCAGAGTGACAGCAGCTGACATTCACAAGACCCTTAAGAGAGTCAATCGTCCCAGACCTGTAGCTAAGAAATGAGGAAACTGAGGCACAAGGCACCTGTTCAAGGCCGCATGGCTATATGAGACGTGCTTGCAGTCAGTCACCAGGCTTTGTGCCTGCCAGGACCATAAAGGTCCTGAGGGTGTAAGTCTAGGAACACTCATGTTTGGGTGCTGTTCTCAGATAATCTGCTTAACTAAAAACATGCGACTGTGTCTCCCCAGTCTCCACTGCAGTTTAATTAGAGACGGCAGGACTTTGTGGCACTGTGGAGGGGAAGACCTTGTTTCCAGGCCCTGCTGCCAGGCACCTGAGGGGCCTCGCTGTGTCCAGTGCTCAGGTTTGCATACTGTACCCATGTGGCTGTCTGGGGAATGGGGATTTGGATTCCAGATTTTGTGCTTCTTCCAACCAGAACTCTCCCCACTCCTCTTCATTTGTAACTCACAACTAAGAGGTCAACTGAAAGCAAATTTCTGAGAGCTAGGTACCTCCTCATGCCAACCTGCCTCCCCAGATTCCTGTCCTAGGCCTTGAGCCACACCTGCCCATTCTCCAACTTGCCTTTTCCATGTACAGGAAGCACCAGAGAGAGCTTTACCCTCTTCCCACTCTCAGTTTGCCAAACAATGGTTGCCTCCTTCTGTTCCTTGAATGTTTACCATGGAGGAGAAATAAAGGAAACAGGGGTCTTGCATTGCTTGTAGAAATACAAATAAGAGGCAGGCAGGGCCTTGGCTAATGGCCCTCCTAAGTTTTCTGGGCACAGCAGCAGGTAATAGGCCCAGGAGGGTCAGGATAGAATGTAGCCATGCAGTCTGGGATGCTAGGCTCACCCTGCATCCATGGTTCCCCTGAAACTTCAACTGAGAACAGAAAGTGCATGAGAAATAACTCTGTGGCCAGCATATAGCTCCTGGGGACCACCTGGCCCTGGCCAGCTCCATGAACTGCCTGACCCGACACTCCCAGGCTGTGGGCAGAAGACAGTCTCCAGGCCATCCGCATGCTGTCTCCACCCCAGGGCTGGCTCCGCTGCTCGGCTGTGATTCAGTGTGTATTTATGAGATACTGCAGTGGTTACCAGAGAGCACAACCATAATCGAAAAAACTGAAAATAACTGTTGGCAGAAAAGCCCATATTTAGGGCAAACCTCTTTCAGTAATTCCCAGGGCTTTGTGCAGTCACCAGTCCAGACAGACTGCAGAAGTCTCACAAAGGAATGAGGAGTACCAAGATCTCAGAGAATCAGGCCACCAGGCCCTGCACATCCTCAGCGAGGGCCTGATCTCCTCCTATAAGGTGACACCAAGAGAGACTGGACAGCAGGTCCTGCTACACAGGTGACAGCAGCAGACTGTCCGTGGTTTTTTAAGGATCCAGCAGGACATGTTGGGACATGGGACAACTGTGCCTCTCCTTTCTCTCCTTCAAGAAGAGTGTTAACTTTTAAGGCCTTCAATTATCCACCCAATGCCACATCAGAAACTCACTTCGGGGGTCACTGGGACCACTCCAGGTGGCACTGGCTCACAGATTACCCTCCCCTCCCCCACCTCATGAGGGACTAAGTGCGACCCCTCGAAGGCCCTTCACTCACAGGCTCTTCTCTCATCAGACCAGACCTCTCCTAGGAGGAAGAGAGTAAATTGAAACCTCAGTGGCCGAAAACTCAGACCGAAAGACTGCTGACAGAGCATGTGGAGATGGCCAGAGTGTAATATCACGTAGTTATAGCACATGGTTTGTTCACAAGCTTCGCTTGTTTAAGTCGTATAGTTCTGTGGCTTGCAGCAATTCAGAGTTGCACAGTTACCACCACAGCCTAATTCCAGAGTGTTTTCATCACCCCTAAAAGAAACCCAAAATAAGGATACCCCTCCCTAGCTCTGGCCAACCCCCCTCCCCCAGGCGGGGGTGTTTCCCAGTCCAGGGGCTGTTGCAGAGCTTCTTTACAAGCAAGAGCCATGTGGATGTGCGCCCGGTTCTTCCTCTTGTTGAAGGGTAGTGTGCCTTGTGTTTGCCACTTAATTTTGTAAAGACCCGGGTTTTAATTCCTGATTAAGCCTTCTTCCTGCTGTTCAAGGAGGTCCAGTACAGGGTGACAGTCCAGAGCCAGGTGTGGAAACCCAGGGGATAAGGGTCCTGAGTGGCAGCCTGCAGGGAAGGACATAAGTGTATGTCTGTCTCTTATGGAGACTGTCACCAAAGGCCATTGTACAACCCATGGACATCTGGTCCAGTGAAATTCTAACCACCGGGCCTCCTTTGCCCACACTGTCAGCCCAGCATCAAGAGGATGTGGAGGGAATGGAGACTTCAGGGGCAGACTCAGGCACCATCCTGGCTCATCAGCTCAAGCTGTGTGTCTCTAGAAAGTCTCATGGCCTCTGCAACTCAGCTTTGACTCCTGTAAAGGAGTAATTCCACTTCTAAGAAAGACTATGGGTGGGGAAACCCTGCAGTCAAGGAGAACATAGGTGGGAGCCCCACTGCCGGCAGTGTGTTTGAAGCCGCAGGGAAGGGTTCTGGCTCCTCCTGGAAGCAAGGAGCCCTTGGTACTCTCCTAGGTCCTGGCTGTACAACAAACCTCATCCATGTGCAAGAGGCAGGGCTCATTGCCATCCCTTCTCCCTTGTGCCTAAAACAACAATCAGTAACTGCGTGCCCGTTTTCATTGGCTAGGATTTCTGAAGCACCTCCACCTATGGGCCTCCCATGTGTCTTGAGGTCTTTAACCCTCCTGGCTTATGCTGAAAAACAGCCGCACAGTATGGGGGTGGGAAACGAGTTTGAAGCATTGCCTGGATAGACACTGAACAGCTAAACAGAGTAAAGCACATGTATTTTTAGTGTGAGACATGCCTCCTTGCAGGAAAGAAGGTCTATGAAAGCTTATTCCAAGGATTCCCTTGGCAAATCCAGAGGATCGAGATTACTAACAAATCTCTTACCTCCTTGTGTTGCACTGGTCTCCTCCCTAAGACTTACACAGAAGCTGCTGGACATGACTCTAGCTGGGGGCTCGTCGGAGGAAAGAGCATCTTCCTGGAAGAGCTTGGGACAGGCACAGGGAAAGCTTCTTTCTACGTCACCGGCCTGGATGACAGGCTGGCTCTCTGGCCTAGTGCTCATGCTGCGCACATACCTGCAAGCGGGCTGTGGACTGAGACCCCTGTCCACACCGTCTCCTCTCTTGCCTTAGCACAGTCCAAGAAGTGGCCCTGTTGAGCACTATACACGTGAACTCGCCTTCCACGATGGCACTTCCTGTCTGCTTCCCCGCCACCCCTCCTGTATATGGTTGTTTGAGCTTCACAGATGGAGGAAAACCTTGTCCAGCTGGGAAGAGATGAGAACACACCATTACTTAAAAGACCCAGCTCCATCCTGCAGTGCGTGGACAGCAGCCTCCACTCGAGCTTCTGCCACGGGAGGTGAGTGCAGGGAGCTCAGGGACAAGAGTTCTGCGGGGTCTTTGGCCTGTGCTCAAGCAATACGCTCTATAGACCCTTAAAGCGTTTGGACTTTGGTCTGTGAAAAGCCAAATCTACAAATGCCAGTGTCCGGTATGGTCACATTCGCCAGGGGACGGAGGCCATTGCACAGCCTCACTAGGTCCCAGCTCCCTCCTGGAAACAAGAAGGCTGGCTGGAAACAGGAGAACCTTCTGGAAGCCTCACAGTTCTGTGACTCTCACTAGCAGGAGGCTTGGCGATCATGTGCGATCCAAAGTGCAGGTGTGCATGGGCGTAGACACCAGACATCGAGGGTGGAAGAGCTGTTTGCTGTGGGAACTGACATCAGGAAGACTTGCTTCAAGTTTGGGTTTGTTTTCCAGCATGTTCATCCCAGCCATCTGAGCCTTGAGTCTAAGCACACGTTTGTGCCTAAACGTGTGCCAGCAGGTATCCTGAACACCAGGGGCATGTGCTTCACCTGGTTCTAGGCAAAGCCAGTGTAACTGCACAAATGTTCCCATCTGATCTTCAAGGGATTATTAACAATCCTGATAGCTGGGGATTTGGCTCACTGGTGGAGCACCCCCTTGCAAGCACATACTTGACTTCTATCCTAGTATGGCGGGGGAGGGGGGCATCCTGGCTGATGGAGAGATGACAATTGCTGCAGTGTATCTTACAGAGGGGATCTTGTACCCATTCCCACAACTAAGGGTATTTTCTGGGTAGTCTCTGAACATGCCCTCCCCGCTGGCAGGGTCCCAGCTCCCAGCTACAAGAATTGCAGACCTGGATACGGGACACACCTGGAGCCCCGGACCTGTAATCTGGCTGTGTTCTTCCCCTCCCTCCCATCTGGGAGGGAGGAGAATGATGTAGAGGGATGGACCTTGCAGATCTTTCTGGAGCAGTAATGTTAATGCTGTCACTTCTGGGCCCTGCTGCTCGCAAACTCAGTGTGGAATACTGAACTCTCCAGAACTCACTTCCTATGAGAGAGGATGTTTTTCTGGTTCATAAAGGCCCCGGGAGATGATAGAAGTAGTTAGCGCTCTGCATGTCCTGGCATGAGCTGGGAAGCACCCTCCTGGCTTTTCACTGTGAAAATCAGAAATCAGAGGCACTACCACCATCTTTCCTATGCCTCCCCCATGCAGTGTCTGTGCACAGGAGCCAGGGACAAGACACGTGGGTAAGGTGGCCACAGTCACGGGGCAATGGCCCAGGGCCCTGAGGAACTCTTTAGCATGAGATAATTTTTTTCTCAAGTGATTTGCTTTTTGGAAAGAAAAGAAATGTAATTCCTGCCTTTCTTCGACCCAGAGTATCCGAGAAGGCCACAGATGGATATCAATGATAAAAGCTCTCCACTGATGTTTTATAGGAATCTGAGTCTTTAGGTACCAAAGACCGGAAAGTGCTGAGGTGGATGGAGATGCTCTCCTGACAGTGTGGGCATGCTGAATGCCACTGAAACGCATCTCTGAAAATAGCTGTTAAATACAGTTTATAAAAAGCAAATCAATGCCACTACCGTTACTGCTATCCTTTACAGTTTCATAAAGTCTACCTTCAGGCCTTACTCACTTATACCCGTGTAGCCGGCTCCCTGCAGGGGAACTGAAGTGGGGCTGGACACAGCCAGGGCGAGCACACCCCAGATCACTGCCACATAAAAACAGCACTGGAGTAAACAGCTCCGAGCTCGGTGGGAGCCCTCACGCCAACCCTCTGAGCGTGTTTGCCGACTGCAATAGCATGGCTGGAGATGAGCACTCGCACACAGGTGGTGACCCCCGTGCTGAACCGCTTTCCCACGGGAGAGGTGGGAAGTGCAGAGAGACAGGCAAAACAGGAAGAGAAAAGTGCTGTGTGAGAGGAAATCCAACCCTCCCTTATGTTGCTGGAAAAAAGAGTTCACGGTGGAAAGTTTTACATCTCTGGGCTCTAAACCAGGAGAAGTAAATCAGGCCTGCCATGAACTCCCTACCGTAATGCATAGAAGTAAGGGTTCTGAATGCTCTCAGGTGACAGTTTAGAATCCCCAATTGCTGAGTCACAGAGAAGTTGGGCCACAGGCTATGTCCCAAGACTCCTGGGGCTGAGAGTTGGGGTGAATGCAGATTACATAAGGACACATATGGGGAATGAGTTCTGAGGGATCATGAAGTCAGAATTCTTAGAATTCTGGAAGGTGACAGCTGTTGGGGAGAATGATCGGGGATGACACAGATGGGACAAAGAAACTGAGGCAAGGTAACCTGAGGGCCCTGTGGAAGCTCGGAGTGACACTTTAACTGGGATTTGCTCAGTGAATTCTCTTGAGGGAGGCAGCTGAGGCTGTGTTAACTGCCACTGGGTATGAACTTCAGGGTAACAGAAGAAAGAAGCGACAGTGTGACCAGGCCAGTTTAGCTGGGGTCCAGGACTATCCTTGGAGACTGAGAGAAGCAGAGCCAGGAAGAGTGTGGGAAGGCTGTCCATGATGCTAAAAGACTGCTAGAGCCTGGGAACGGACACAAGGAAAAGAAGGAAAAGGCAAGCAAACACTCAGTGCTTCAAGCTCAGCATCAGAAGGGCTAAGGTTACAACTTAAGAGTGTCCCTGTTCCTGGTGGCTTCTTATGACCTCCCTCCTCTCTGATGAGACTGCAGGGCGAGTTGTGCAAGGGCCTGGCTGCGCCCACTGACTCGCAGCTCCGTGGCTACCATCTGACCAGGGCATCTCTCTGACACCGTAAGCCCTCTGCATAGAGTGGGATACAGACTAGGGAGAGTGCCTGTCTCTTCTCCTAGGGACTGACTATGGAACCAGCACCTACCCAACTCTCCCCCAAGCAGTTTGGCTTTGGATTCAGAATTACCAGCAACTTGGTATGTGAATGGGTCTGGAGTTTGGTAGACCAACAGCTGCAAGCAGGGTGCCTCTGGTAGAGAGTGAGAACTGTGCCCCCATGAGGATTTGGTACCTTCCTCTGACAAAGATGCCACAGATGCTCAACAGAACACAGAGTAAGATCAATGGCTGCCCATCATGTCTCACTTCAAGTAGTCACCGTGATCATGTTTCAGATGTCCCAATTCAAGGTACTTCAGATACAGGTTTCCCTGGAGAGCTGGTCCGCCCGCCCGCTGACCTGTTGTTGGAGTCTCTCACTCTACTCTCTCTGAAGCCAACTGTGGAGATGAGCTTTTCCCCAGGGCTCCAACCAGCTCCTCAGTGAGCACCTACTGTTTGCAGGCACTCATGGACATTGTGGCTCCCAGCATCCCTACCCTGTTTTCCCAAATGCACACTTCTGCTGGCACCTCTAAGCTGACCTTCACCTCATTTCCCTCCCCGACATTCTGCATGACTTGTTCCTGTCCCAGATGGCCCTGTTCTCACTCCATAGTCCAGTCTCCAATGACATGGGCACTGCCTCTTCACAAAGCCTCCAGGGCTGGTCTGACGCTGTAGCCTTCTTTCCCTGCCTTCCTTCACACAGGCTCTGCTCATCCCGAACACAGCACCTGTCACCTGGAGAAAGTGCTGCAGGCCACTCAAGGGCAGGAGTCTTGACCTAACCTTGTATCCCTAGGAGGCGGCAGAGTCAGCACAGTGGGTCCCTAACAAGACAGGAAGCCTTGTAACTGAGGAGCTACCTGGATCACCCCTCAGAGATGAAGGTATTAATTCAGCGGGCATGACAAGCCCACAGGAGGGCTGCTGATGGGGGCATAAACACGGGAGCAAGAAGTGGCAGCTTTGCCAAGGTGATGATGGTTGCCTATGCCCTGGGATTTTTAATTTCATATTTATTTATTTATCTATTTATCTATTTATTTATTTTTAGTGGAGATTTAGGGTTCGAGATTTTATGGTATAAATTTTGAGCTGGCTGACTTAGGGGTCAACATGTAGGTCAAAGGGGACAAAAAAAAAAAGACAGCAACTTTTGAGAGATCTCTGAAGCAAATAACCCCAGCAAACATCTGTGGCCACAGACCCAGGAAAGATCAGTCACCCTGGCCGAGCAAAGGCCTGCTGTGGGTGGAGGGAGGCATGCTGAATTTTCACTTATTCCTGCCAGCACAGAGTTTCTGCCAAACCGTATGTACCAACTCAAGCTCACGCATTCACATTCCAGATGTGAAGGAGGGAGGGCCTTTCGAAGTGGGGTCCACAGCAGGTCTGCTTGGGGAACCCCTGCACTGTCAAACCACATGGTTAGCTCTGGAGCGCCCACTGGAGACCTTTGGACAGCACAGTGTGCAAGCCTTGTGAGGAGGTCCACTCCCAGCTTGTAGGCCTGCTCCTGCTCACCTCCGCTGGGCTCCTTTGTATAAGCAGCCTCTGATGGCCTCTCGGGAAGCCCTATTCGAGCATCCATGCTTCAGGTGGCCCCAGAAATGCAAGGCAGTGTACTTGATTTCCTCCACAACCCTCACAATGACTGAAACCACACTGCCCATTTTAATTGAGCATGCGGTCCCCAACAGCAGAGACCTGTGCTGCGAGAGATGATGCCATCTCGGCTCATCACCACCTAGGAGAGACTACCAAGCTTTCGGGGTAATGCTCCACTTTGCACATCTGAGATAGCTTGCCACTGGTAGTATTAACATTCACTGAGCAGCCTCTGAGTGGTGCAGACAGGGTGCAGGTTTACACAGAAGCCACTATAGCTGGTTGAAGAATTCCTCACATCTAAAATAGCCAATAGCTCACATGACGTGGCCCTCGCTTACTCTGGAAGCGAAGGAGCACAGCCCTCTTAGATTACCCATTAGACTATTTTTGTATTTCAAAAGTTATTTCAAAGACATCTTGTCTTATTTCTGAAATAGGTCTGAAAACCAATCACTTTGACTCCAGGTTGTCATCAGCCTGAATTTATAATATAAGCCTATTTGCTGCCACCCCGTGAGGGATTCTGAGGGCAGAGAGAAGAAACAAGATGATAGTTTTTAGCCTTCCAGTAATACTGGTTCAAGTGACAGCAAATTAATTCCTGCATCATGTGAACTGCTCACATGAGATGAATCCACACTGCCAGATGACATATGACAAAAGGGCAGACTCTACAGACTGACAAAGGTGAGGCCAAGAGGAACATAAATGGAAATAAACACCAGGTGCCGGGGAAGGAAGGATCCCAGGGTTCGTAGAAGCCCAGGGTCGGCCACCATGTGCGTAGTTCCAGTCACTCTGGCAGAAGGTTGGCCTTTGTCATGACAAGACAAATTTAAAGGCCACAAGTTTCCATAGGGCGTAGCAATGTTCAAAGATGCTCCAAATATCACGCACATTCTTCCTGTCCTACTGAGGACAGGGACAGTCGAGTTACACACCCTTGCTAACTTAATCTGATCCAGCAAGATTATTTTCATTTGTTTATCCCAAGAGAGAAACTGCCAGCCCTATAAAGTTGCCCAACACAGCTTAGAATGAGAAAACTGGAAAAATCAGTTATGAAGGTGCCGGTGGCACCTATGTTCATCATGACACGGTGGTGTTCATCTACACAGCTGCAAAGAGACAGAAGATACAGTGCCAGGCCAAAGCCATCTCCATGGCATGGATACAACGACCTGTTTATATGACACCATATCCAAGGTCTACAACAATTTTGCCAAACACTAAATGTTGTTTAGGGGCAAGGGATTACTCCACATCACCTGAATTTCTTTACACAAATATGCTATAATCAGAAAACTCTTAAAGAACATTTTATGAAGCATTTCACGATTGGGTGCATTTCTGACACATTACATTCAGAAAGCAAGAAACCAAATCATAGACACACTAGGGCTAACTGTGTGAAAAGCAGCTCTGATTAGGAAAAAAGCATCCGTTCAGTGAGTGTGAAATCTCATCATCTGCACATCAGGTTCCTGCTGGGGCTGCTAGAGACTACGCTTCTCACAGACAAGCTGGATGGGAAGGACACAGGACAGGGCAGACACAGCTGAGGCTTGTGGGTGTCTGTGAGTGGGTTCCCAGGCAGCCACGTTCCTCTGGGTGGTGGGTGCCTCTGGTGTGTGGCTTTTCACAAGCTGCCTCAGCACATTCTCCTCACGCCTACTCTGAGCCAGGGCTGCAGGCCTGTTGTTTTCTCCCTGTTCCCACGGTAGTGTAGTGAGAGACCTTTTGCTTTTACAAAAGCAAAACAAAACAAAAAATGAACATTAAAAAAAAAAAGGTAGAGAAAGGAAACCTCCCAAACCCAGAGGCTTCTGGGAACCATGGCAGTACTGAAGGCCACATGCTGCGTGGGGGTGTGAGCCAGCTCCACGCCTGTCCCTGTAGGCATGGGGACAGAGTGATACAGTGAGACCAGCGCACGCAGCACACTGGATCTGACAAGTTGCACCAGGCAGCCTCTGAGGAAGGTGTAACTCGGGGAGTTCTGGCCGTTCACTGAGCTTTCCTGCTAAGTAACCCTCCTACCAAGAGGCAATCTATGAGAATCCAGGAGAAACACCGGCAGCAGCGTCCTAATGCTTTACTTGAAGGCTCTGCGAGGGTTTGAAACCAAAGTCACAACTGCTCCACTTACTTTGAAGAACATTCCTTGTTATTCTCACAGCAACTCAGTGTAAATGAAATACGAACAAATGTAACCTCACGCAATCTCTGATAATCTAGGTGTCTGCAAATGTGCTTTGCTTGTTCTAAGGACCCAAAGTGCCCAGAAGAGCTTAGAACCACACGTGCACAGGTACAACACGTATGCTTGTTTGGGTACCCCTCCCCTCCCTACCCTAGCCCACTTTGCCTCAGGCAGGGCCTGGGGGCAAACAAGATCGTGGGCATCACCGGGGTTGAGCGGTTCATATGATGAATAAGTGGTAAAGATGCTAGTGTTTGTATTTCCTGGTTATTCTGCTAAAGGCAGGGCACACTGTGAGCATCTCTGTGGCCTCAGTCCTCTCTCTGTTCTGGCACCACCAGCAACTTCCCAAGTGTTTCTGCACTTGGGTGGGAGGGAAAAGCAGGTGACTAGAAAAATGAGTCACTGAAACTCACCACGGCTGCCACATGTGCCCTTCCCAGGCGTCCATGGACAGAAAGTCTATGTTGTAGTCCTCAAGAAAACACCCCCTGACCAGGACGCAGTAAAAGAAAAGGCAGGTTGTCCTTGGCTCATTGTCTGGACCCCGAATGCAGCCTTTTCCTCCAAGTGGGGACCCCAGACCTGTCTGTACTGTAAGCCCTGCCATGAGAATACTTAAGAACACCTTCTTAGAAGAATGCCAAACATTTTACCTGGACAAAACTCACATTGGGGACCCACTCCTACCCAGGCCTAGATCATACCAGGCCATAACTGACACTGGATATGGCTTATACCTGAAGTGTGGCTCACACCCAGGCACAGCTCATATCTGGGGTATGGGTCACAGCTAGGCTCACCACTGGGTATGGCTCACACCGAAGAAACACCCAGGAAGTTTCTGACAATCTGGGGAAGAGATGATCTTTTTTTTTTTAAACTTTCAAGCAAATAAATTAATTAAAAAGGTGAAGTATTCTGGGCAGGATGACCCAAATTTGCAGTCTAGAGTTTCTGATGCCTCCATGACACCATACCTTGGGGGAAAAAAAGAGTCAAAGTGTTCACACATAGTGAGCATGGCTGAATTGTGAAAATAAAGAGAAATTTTATTGGAGAAAACCCTAGGACCCTGTCTAAAGGCCTAGCTTAGAGCAGAAGAGCACCTTGTGACTGCTGTCAGCAGCTAGCCCTGGTGCCCAGCTTTGGTGACTTATGAGAGTGCACGATTGCATATTCGCAGAGGCCTCCAATTCTGGAACACTCTTACCCCTGTGATGTGCATGTGTGCCTTGCGGACTTGTTAGCGTGGGTGTGTGCAGGTGCACATGCATGTTTAAGCTCAGGCCAGAGGCTCACATTGTATGTCTTTCCTCCATCACTGTCTACCTTTATTTTTCAAAGACAAGTCTCTCACGGACCCAAAGCACTTCAGTTCAGCTAGGCTGGCTGCTCTGTGATGGCTGGTTGTTTTGTTTGTTTGTTTTGTCAAACTGAAAAACTGGAGTCGTTTGGGATGAGGCAACCTCAGTGAGAAATGCCCACACCGGACTGGCCTGTAGGCAGGCCTGTGGTTCATTTTTTAAACTCGTGGTTGATATGGAGGGCCCAGCCCACCGTGAATGACACATTGCTGGGCATGCAGTCTTGGGGTATATAACCAAGCAGACCGAGGAGCAAGCCAGCAAGCAGCGCTCTCCCATAGTCTCCACATTAGCTCCTGCCTCCCTGTTCCTGCCTGTTTGAGTTCCTGTCCTTACTGTGCTGTGGAACTGTAAGCTGAAAGGTCTTCCCCATGTTGCCTTTGGTCATAGTGTTTATCACAGCCATAGAAACCCAAGATACACCTGTTCTGCCCAACCCCAGCAGTGGGGTCACAAGCCATACCTGGCTTTTTTCATGGGTGCTGGGGATCCAAACTCAAGACTGAATGCTTATGTGCATTCACATAATGCTTAATGCTTCACTGCCTAAGGTGTCTTTCTAGCCTGAATCAACTTTTTGTCCCTATGAATTTGCTCATCCAGACTTTTCACATAAACTCTCATTTACTAAGAGTTCTTTCTTTCTGTAAAGTCACTAGGAACAATGAATTAGGAAAGCCACTGCCATGATCCCTGGAGAAAGATATGCTCAGGCTATCTCAAGACTGCAATCATAATGCTTTCAACAGCCAGTCAGTACTATACCACCTTGTTTCCGTTTAAAGGTACTGTGTTTAATATTCACTGACCTCGAGGCCAGTAGGCTTAAATGAAGCTTCCGCAACATAACATCTCCACGAGGCACGCCACAACCCCCCCAAGCTGAGAACATTAGATATAGCACTTCAGCCCTGGGCTCGAGGCCACTTTACAGAGTGAAATCACCAACAAAGAAAACAACAGCGACCATGGTAGCACCGGCCCGAGTGTGCAGGAGGGGGCGCTGGTAGGAGCTTAGACAGCACGAAATGCTGTGCTGGGTGTCCTTCTTAGCCAGGAATGTACACATCAAGTGACTCAGTTTAACCTTTTCCACTCTGGGCATGCTCTCTGGTGACCAGAAAACCACTGTGAGTGTTGATTTAGGGTTACAAGTAAATATTAGCAAACAGACAAGTTCCCGGCTACAGATGCCTTGAATGATGGGGTCATAAGTGGCCCTGTGTCCTGGCTCTGCTAAGCTTACATATGAGAAAAAAAAAAATTTGACATGCACTTCTGAGAGGCAGGCAGGATGGGTTCACAGAAAACCACCGCTGCCCACCGCCACCTTCAATGCCCAACCTACCTATGTCAGCAATTTATTTCAATACAAAATAGTATTTGCTTACAACAACGCTAGGATTTTAGAGGTTAAAGTTAAGCAAAGTTACAATTTAAAGCTAATATTTCCCCTGGTCTTACGAAAATGTGAAAAATATACACTAAAACGGCCCTCAAGTTTAATTCTTAAGATCCTAACAAAAGCCTCTTTGTTAACACTGAATTTACTTGCCTCTAGCCAAAGTACCAAAAATATAACCACTATTTATTCTTCATCAAAGACTGAAAGTATTTGTAGTATTTTTCTTACATCTTTAAAAGGCAGAGGTCAATGCTATTTCAGGTGGAAAAGGCAGTGTGGCTACTTTTAAGACCTTTAAACAAATTAGTATTGATCTGAGAACTAATTTGAAAGTCCACTACCACAGCCAGAAAACTGAATCTCAGAGCCCCAAAGCAGCAGAGTTGGAAGTTCTATCTCTTTCCTAAGTGAGTGAGCAGAGTGGCACAGATTCCTCATACCTCGCTTCTGGATGAAGACTCGAAGCAAGGGGTTTGCGCTTGAGACGGCCTTGCAGAAGTTGTCGTCATTGTTGATGGGCAGCAGGTCCCCGTGTACATCAGCATAGCCAATGGTCACGTCGGTGTTCGAGATGTGGTGCGTGTGCACGACCAGCTGGTAGAACTCTTCAAACTTCCCGGGCTTGTGACGGTCCAAGGAGAACCTTCGGAATTCAGCCCCAAACTACAAGGCAAGAGAGGAGGTGAGTGAATACTGGGGAGAGAGCAAGAAGAAGGTACGGTGTGTTCATGGCGCGATGTGGTGACCAAGTCCCCAGGAGGCATGTGCAGCCCCACGTTGCGGTCTTGTTGCCTTGGCAAGTCTAATCCTATTTAAAACATGTAAAGGAAAGTAGCAGGCTTTCAGATGGTGTTTTTAAAATATCCCCTTTGTTCTGATTATTCCTCCCCATGTTTCCAACCCCTCCCTGCTTAAACCTTTCTACCCACAGAATCTACTTTCGAATTACCTATGTTCTGCTATCTTCCCTTAAGTAACACCCACAGGCCTCTTATTAGTTTCCTGGCTTCTACAGTAACTTCAAGTAAACACAACAAGTTAGAGATCTGAAGCTAGAATCCACACAGGAGGGACAAAATAAAGATGCTATGGAGGCTGCTGGGAGGAAAAGGCATTAACTGTGAACCTTGCAAACTACGACGCCAACCTGCGGGAAAAAATGTGACTACTTGCACAATAGTGGCACTTCTGTTAGGGGGTAACCAACTGATTTTTTTAAAAATTGGATTTAATACTGTGCCATAGGAGGGAATCCACGCTGGGCACTGAAACCTGGGCAAGAACCACGGCAGGGGAAACAAAAGGCTACAGTGGGAATAGAACACTGCTGGTTAGCTAAACTGACAACACTCTGAGCTGCCTTCTAAATATTTATATTTATAACCACAAATACTACTGTAAGCCTTAATCAGAGAAGGTTCTCTTTCCAGTGAGAGGTGGTGAATCAAGAGGCTCATGGCTGCACAAGGTGCCGACAAGAAGTGACCTATGAGTTGGCCCTAAATAAGACATTTATACCATCCTCTCTAAAGCTCAGAGAGAACACTGTGGAAAGTGGGACCGACACAGAAGGAGTGTAGGAGCCGGGAGATGGGGAGAGGGGCTGTGAAATGCCATCTCTGGGCACGACACAGCCACCGCAGCCATGAACTCACAGTGGTTGCAGATGCCTGCCCTGGGTCTGCACAGGAATGGGCCCTTCGACATTCAGACAAAGATGAAGGGGGGCTCAAGGGGCCTTACTCCTCGCTGCTGAACTATTTTGCTATGGATAGATTCAGGGAAAGGGGAAGTCTTTTCAGTTCTGTACCCCAATAGTGACCCCACCAGGTTTCAATAGACAGTTCTAATCTAATGGTTGCACAGACAGCCCTGGCTTAAACTACATGGGTCACAAAACAAACCCAAAAGCCATCAGCCTTAGAACAGGACTGGCAAGGAGGGAGAGGCATGACAAGAATAGGAGAGTTAAGAGAGGTGTTGGGAAGGGGTAACAGAATGCATTATATGAAACTGTAAAACAACAAAAAATACTTTTTGAAAGTTAGAAAAATAAAGGAATAATAGGGGGAAAACGAAAAAGAACCAGCTTTCTTTCAAAAGAGCATTAACACTCCACCTGTGGACCGTAACTGGTGGTTCCGCAAACACAAAGGCCCAGGGCCAACTTCTGTTCTGCAGACCTATTTGCCCATGGTGATGCTCGCATAGCTTATGTTCACCTCCACAGGACCGCAGCCCACAGCATATGGGCCACCTCTTGAGGGCTGCAAGGAATGGCCATGGTCAGTCTGGCCTGAGAGTCTGAGCTCAGAACAGTCTTCAGTATAATTAAGAGGTAAATAAATGGGCTCTAAAGTACACAGGGATTAAATGCTTAATGTTATACGAGAATAGCCATTATAACATCTGGACATTATAACGGATGAGTCATCTAAAGTCCCTGAGGTTTGTGTCAAAAATCACCTATGAAGCTCTCAGATTTGGGATATATCCCAGGAATTCGTAATTTTAAAAAGCTCCAAGAAGAAACCAATTCAAAATTCTGGCAAAAAGCTACATTCAGTGACTAGTCAGAAGCCTACTGTCCCCTCCTACCCCACAGTAAGGGGAGGAGTATGGCCCTCACACACACACTGGGTAGGGAAGAAGGATGGCCCCAGAATTAGTATCTGGCTAGTTACATTTATAATGGCTAATGCCTTGGAAAAAGCAGAGGAAAGGGCTCTGTTTGTCTCTGCTGGGCCAGAGGTGCAGATTAAACTTTCACCCCAGCTGCCATTACTCAGTGAAGTATGTTATTTCTTCTCAGCACTTAACAAAGGGTGCCCCAGGTAGATGCCCCAGCAGCGGGTAGCTGGGGTAGAGCACATCGGTCTTCATTCAGAGGGCTTGAGAACCCCCAAGTAACAAGAGATAAAGCCTACAACCCAATTTCTGTATGATTCTGTCCCGATTTGTTTATCCAAACATATCATGACACATTCATTTTAAAAGCAGGCAGCCTTCATTTCCCATCTGTGTGGCTGGCTTCTCCTGAGTCTGTGAGCACACACCCTCTCTTCCCACTGAAGACACGGAAGCCTGTAACGATGAGTAATGAAACCCTGGGAGCACTCCTCTCACATCCAGTCCTTGTTTGGGTATCTTCGGCAGGATGCGTGACTCTACAGTCACCTGAGGAACACCCTTTCCTCTGTGCACACAGCACCCCTCACTGCAGACTCAGCGCCAGAAGCTAGCACTTAAATACCCACGTTCCCCAACAAGGCTCCCCCTTCCATTTCATTCGGCAACGAACCTGCATGCAGCTCAGTGTATTTTTCACTATGTAAGCAACTCTCCTAAAACGTGTACCTTCCTGTCGCAATTCGGAAAAGCGAAAGAATTCACACTTCTCTTGAGGTGAAGAAAGTTGGGTTTGTGTCTGACCATGTGACTGGTTTGTCACTCAATCAGAGAGACTGTTATGTGTGTGTTTAATGTTACATGTTTCACATCTCCAACAGAGATGTGAAAAGATGACACAATAAATGCTTTTCATCTAAAAATTAAAAAAAAAAAAGCATTTCCCACTTAACATCAGAGTAAACAAGGGGCTTCTGAACGAAGGATTTAGTAGCTGCAACTCAATGCCATAGAGCTCTTGGTAATGCCAAGATTTTTCTACCTCCTAAAAATCGAAAACAAACAAACAAACAAACAAACAAAACAAAACCAACACCCAAAGCAGAAAAAAACATGGCTCTAATGACCAGATAATAAATCTTGCATGTCAAGTGCTTTCCTGTTGTTTACTTTAATCAAAATCAGAAATTGTTCATATTGAACTCATAGCAAATAGACGGTCGAAAACGGTTCTAATGGCTGATCTCCTCTTGGCATGTGACCTGGGGAGAGGTCAAAGAGCCTTTTACTCAGCTGCTCCTTCGCTCTCGCTGGCTCTACTTCCAGTTACACAGCATTTGTTTATGGAAACAAAGCTGATGCTGGTGCTGACATCTATAGCAGGAAACAAAGAAATCATTTTTTGTATTGCCCAGTCACTGAGCAATAAATACCTTTTGCTAAATGAAGGATTTGTAAGATGCTTATTCTGGATGGCCTACAGTTATTTATCAACATAATGTGATAAACATTGCAACAACTCAATCTAGAACTTTTAAAAGGTAAATTCTATAACCCCCAGTAGTCATTTTTGTTTTAATTTAAAAAATTTAATTCAGTCAGGCGTGGTGTCGCTCACCTTTAATCCTAGAACTCGGGAAGGCAGAGGCAGGAGGATTGCTGTGAGTTTGAGGCCAGCCTGATCTACAAAGGGAGTCCAGGAAAGCCAGAGCCACACAGAGAAACCCTGTCTCAAAAACCAACAAACAAAATTAATTCTTTTATAACTTTATCTTATATATAACTTTTATTTGTACATTATATATATTATATGGTATATACTATTATATATATATATATATATATATATATATATATATATATATATATATATATATATAAATGCATCTTGATCACATCCAGCCTACATCTTCCCTCCCACTCCTCCAGCCTCCCTCCTAACGCCCACACGTCTTTATATCCTCCTCTTTTGGAAGCAATTGCTGCATGCACATGGGTGAGACTACTGAGCACAGACAACTTATCAGCAGTCACTCTCTTGACTGTTGCCACTGTTTTGCTTTGTTTTTACTTGTTCATTTCTGAGACTGGGTCTTGCTATATGTAGACCTGTTTGGACCCAGTTCAGTTCTTGATTTTCCTGCCCCCAGCCTAGTGAGAGATGATTACAGAAGTGTGACACCACAGAAGGCTCATTTTAGTCATTTATAAAATTCAGGGGTGATAATACACATAAAATATGCCTGTGTCTCTTCCTCTCACAGTGGTGTGTCTGTGTGTCTAAGCTGACCTTGAACTCACGGACTTAAGAAATTTTTGTACCTCAGCCTCCTGAGTGATGGGGTTCCTATCTCTGAAGCTCCTTCTACTTTGCAAACTGAAACATGAGCAACAATTTAGGAGTAATTTTAAGAAAGATTTTATAGCCATATGAGAAATGTTTCAACTTTAACTTATCTAAACTTTTTATTACATAGAAGAATGATGGATAATCAAGCATAAATTAGTAGGACAGAAAAATATAAGAAAAGTCTCTTGGAATAATAATGGATAAAAGAAATCAAGGAGAAAAGGAATTATATAAATTTCTGATCATTAAAAAAGACTGTTTATTCTATTTTAAAATATCTAATGGAAATAGCAAACCACCCCACTCAGATTTCATTTTCTCCATTGGAAAGACCAGCTGGGTGTGGTGATGTGCACACAGGCAGGGACGTGCAGACAGGCACGTGCACGCACACAGTCTGAAAGTCCACCTTTCCCACCAACACTCAACGCAGGCAGGATCTTTCCCCTGAAGGCATTAATCTAGGCACAAGGAAAGACAGAACACGAGCTGTTGAGGGTCACCTTTCCGGAAGTGTCATTATCAAAGAAAGAAGCAACTAGCCTGAGTAATCTTCCAGCAGCCACAGGTCATTTGTGTCTTGAACCCATGGTGGATGGGACCTTTTCTAATGTGCTTATAAAAACACAAATTAGTATTTTTGGAGAGTGCTTTGGAATCGGCTTATTATTATGAAAACTGTCAAATAAAAGAATTAAGTATTTTTTTTAAAGGAAGAGTACTTGTCACTGGGAAATCCAGAGTTTTGTGAAACCTCTTAGTTCCCACAGCTTTCAGCAAAATACATTGCCACTCCATCATTTTGATGGCACTAACACACTTTATCAGTGACTGCAGTCTATTTCTTCAATAGGACAATAAACACCAAGGGAAGGGGACAGCTTTACCTTCTAAGGCTTAGAAAGAAATCAATCTCAAGACAAAGCTCTTAGACAAAAGGACACTGTCTTCAGCTGGGCATAGTGGCTCATGCCTGTGAGCCTAGTATTCATAGTTGAGATGGTATGTATATTATATATATTCATACATTATACATATATATCATCTCAATTAATCTACCATCTGTCACTTATCTCTCCCATCTTATCTCTCCTCCCCTCTCCTCCCCCATGTCTTGAAATGAAGAGCTTCCAGTTCAGTGAGAGAACCTGTCTCAAGGCAATAAAGCCAGAGGTCAACATCCTCCTGCCCCAGGCTCAGCCATGCCACACATATACCTAACACACACATACCTACCACACACATACACACCACACATAAACAGAAAGAAAACATTACAAGAGAAATTCAAACACACATAGAGACCAATGAGAATAGATCACATCAAAACTTAGAGAAAGCAGTTAAATCAGCGCACACAGAAACTTACAGATCTAAAAACCTAAAAGAAAGCTCAACAATTTAAACATCATCACTGGAAACTAAAAAAATTGCAAACCTGACCCGAGCAAGCAGAAATAAATGGACTGAGAAAAAAAAAAATAAAGAAAGCAACAAAACAGAAAGTTGGATGTTTGAAAAGATCAACAAAACCAACACATCTTTAGGTAGGGGAGAAAAAAAAAAAACATTCAAATCACAAACGAAAGGGAGGATACTGTCGTCAACTCTTAAGAAGGAGGAATGCGTATCCCAATAGTACTGTGATAGGGAACTTGCATCCCTGCAAGAGATATCTGATTCTGGGACAGGGTACAGGAAACATGTGAGATGAGCCTGGCCATGCCATAATAGCAAAAGCCAGGAAGCAAAACAAACCCCACAAAAACGGAGCGTGTTGAAGGAGACAGGAACCAACTGGGAAACATGCTAGTGGCCAAAGCTGGGACAATCTGAGCAAGAAAATAAAATAGCACAAAGTAAATATCCATGAGTCCACACTGATACAAACAGATGCCAGAGTAAACAACGGGGCAGACGGAACTTCCATGCAGAAGAATACTAAATTATCTATATACATCACCCTCAGGGAGGGGCAGCAGGATTCCCCACCTATCACTTATAGGCTCTGCATAAGACATTTGCTCTCAAGAGTACAGTATGGAAAGGGAGGAGAGTGATTTCACAGTGGAGGTATCTGAACACAAGTTTCTCTGCCTGGGGATCAAGATTACCATCAACAGTGGCAAGTCACAGCGGCCAGCAAGGATGCTTGGTATGATGGATAGAAATGGTACCCTGCCATTTTGGTTTTCTATTTCAGAGTCACAATCCAAGTCTAATGATGAAAAGCACAACAAGCAACAAATCCCCATCAAGGGACATCCTGTAAAACTTTGACCAGTGGTCCTCAAAAGGAAAAAAAAAAAGCTCATCAAAAACAAGGAAAGGCTGATGAATTATCACAATCAAGAGGAATACAAGGAGATGTCACAAATAAATGGAAAAGTCTTTCCTAGATGAGATCTTGGAACATTAGGTTAGAAACAACATACATTAATAAGTATGGGGCTCAATTAATTATGATGTACCAGCAATTAAAGGAGAGAAGATTTCCTTCCACCTAGCTTCAGTCCATCATGAGTACACAGGACTTGGCAGGGCAGTGCAGTTCACATCACGGTGGCCAGAGACAAGAGAGTACAAGCCTGCTCTAGTGGATTCTTCACTCCATGTGCCATGGTACATTAGATGTCCCAAACCGAGGAAATGGGTGTGGTCTCTATGAGAATCCTCTGTATATTCTATGCAGTTTTTCTGTATGTAAAGCTGTTCTAAAGCATTTAAAAGATTTTCACAGGTCTCCTCGTGGCATTTTCATCTCCACTTTGTTTTGGCTGACCCTCTCTGCTCTTCACACCCATGTCCCTTCCCCCTTGCTCATACCTTTCTGCTCGTAGTGCTCAGCTTTTCATTTCCACGCTGTATGTGTTCTGCTAACTTCTCTATACCCCTCCTTACACCTCACCCCCATTCTGTTCCATGGTTCCTTTTCTAAGGTCTTATGGATGGAACAGAAAATATTATATTATAGATAAAATCCCACATGTTCTCTCTCATATGCAAACCTTGGCTTCTGCTTTTTATATGTGAGTAATTATATGGATATGAATGTGGATATAGTTCATCAATCTAAAATAAATTTAAGAAAAGATTATACATGAATCCTGTGAGTGACCATATGCTCAATACTGGACACCCTAGGTGGAATAGATGGATTTCAAAGAAGGTATAAGCTCTACCAACTTATTAAAAAAAAAGAAGAGAGAGAGAAATTCTGAGTAATTTATAACACGGGTATTGAATTGATTTCTAAAATGCTCACCAAAACGATTTTAGGCCTAGATGCCTTCACTCATGAATTCTACCAGTGTTATTAAAATTTATAGCAATCTTTCACAAACTCTTCGAAAATGTAAGAGGGAACATGTCTCAACTTATTTTATCAGGCCAGTTTTATCCTGATAACAAGATACACACACACACACACACACACACACACACACACACACACACGGCATTAGAATAAATTTAAAGATCAAAATCCAGCATGAAGAGGACAAAAACCCATTAAAACACTAGCAATCTATACTCATTAACATACAAAAACAACCAGAGCCAGCAAAGTGGACGACAGGCATGCAAAGTGGAATTCACATCTGAAAAATAAGTTATTGCATTATACAATATTAAAGGCCAAAAGCAACACAGTCATCACAACATGAAAAACAAGTAAAACAATACTCAACAAACTAGAACCACCACAGCTAATGGTGTACTTAAGGGCTCAAGGCAGACTAATTTGTCCTGGAATTAAGAGGAAATCAAGAATGTTCACTTTCACATTTGAGAACTGGCAAGAAGGCGAGAAGGAGGATGTTCTAACATTCTATTCATAGACAGAATTTATCTAAAATTCCCTAGAGCTGATGAAGGAGTTCAGTACAGTTTAAAGACACACTATCATTACAGGAAACAAATTTTGTTTTTATATCATAGCAATGAGCAATCAATCTGTAAATAAAGTTAAAAAAACAATTCTACTAATAGCATACTGAAGGGATACAATATTTAGAAACAAGGTAAACAAAACTCAGAAGCCTGTTGAATAATTAAAGAAGATACAAATGGATGAAGGCATTCCACGTTCATGCATCACAGAACTTGATGTCCTTAAAATGGAAATACTCTCTGAGTTGCTCTACAGATTCTAACAACCCCTATGAAAATCAGCTGCTTTTGGGATGCTAACTGCTAAGTTGGTCCTAAAAGTGTTTGGAAATGTGAAAGACAGAAAATATCCAAAAGAATCAATCTTGAAAAGAAGAGCTGGAAAACTCACAAAGTTCCTAGAGCGGCACTGTGATGATTAATCATGTCCATTGTATTGGACTGACAAGTACCTGGGACAGTGGCTTCTCGACTTTCCCAATGCTGTGACCCTTTAACACAGTTCCTTATGTTGTGGTAACCCTCCCCCAACCATAAAATTATTTTAATTGCTGTTTCATGACTATAATTTCACTCCTGTATGACTTGTAATTCAAATATCTGCTATGCAGGGTATCTGATATGTAACCCCCGTGAAAGGGTCATTTGACCCAGGGGGGTTGGGACTCACAGGTTGAGGACTGCTGACCTAAGAGACTGAGAAAACACTTCTGGGCATGTCCAGAGACATGTTGTTACCAAGTGGGAAGACCCGCCTTGGTGTGGGCGGTCCCATCCCACGGGGTGGGGCTCAGAGGTCCTGGGAGTGAAGAATCCACTAGAGCAGGCTTGTACTCTCTTGTCTCTGGCCACCATGATGTGAACTGCTCTGTCCTGCCACGTCCTGTGTACTCACGGTGGACTGAAGCTAGGTGGAAGGAAATCTCTCCTTTAGTTGCTCATGCAATGACCCAAAGTCTGACTAACACATATGATCAATGGGTCAGAATCAAAACAAACACATGGAATAAAATTCTTGATTTGTGACCAGCTGATCTCTGTCAAGAACATTCCTCTGCCTGGAGAATCTTTTCAAGAACTAGTGTTGGAACAACTGAATATCCACGTGAGAACAATGGAGCTGGACTCCTAGTTTACACCACACATAAAAATTGATTCAGGGCTGATGGTGGTGGCACACACCTTTAATTCCAGGATTCAGGAGGCAGAGGCAGAGGCAGATGGATCTCTGTGAGTTCGAGGCTGTCCTGGTCTATAGAGCTAGTTCTAGGACAACCAGAGCTACACAACAAAACCCTGTCTCAAGAAAACAAAAGGAAAAAATAAAAAGGAAAAAAAAAAAAAAAACTGAAGAAAACTGATTCAGACTATATTATGGAGTATACGTGAGAGCTGGTATTTTAAAAACTCTTAAAATACATAAGATTCAATTTTTATTACTTGGGTTAGGCAATTATTACTTAGATATCATACCCATGGCATAAACAACAACAACAAAAATATTAGACAAACTCAATTTCATTAAAATTTAAAACTTTTATTTTATTTTTAAAATTTATTTATTTTATGTGTATGAGTGTTCTATCTGCATTTACATCTGCCAGAAAAGGAAATCAGTTCACATTATAGATGGTTGTGAGCCACCACATGGTTGCTGGGAATTGAACTCATGACCTTTGGAAGAACAGACAGTGCTCTTAATCACTGAGCCATCTCTCCAGCCCCCAAAATCTAAAACTTTTGTGTATCAAAAGATACTATTAAGAAGGTAGAAAGGTTATTTAAAGAGTGGGGAAATATTTGCAAATTAGATACCCGATTAGGAGATTGCATCAGGACTCTCTAAAGAACTTTAAAAACTCAACACTCCTCCTTTCAGTGAACTAGAGGAAGGGAATGGGGAAAAAAGGGAGGGAGGGTAGGACTGGGGGGAGTGGTGGGAGGATATATAATGAATAAGTTGTGAAGAAAAAAATTACAATAAAAAAACAAACAACTCAACAACGGGCTGCCAGGTATAGTGGCTCATGTACTTGATGTGACAGTGCATGGCAGACAGATCTCTTGAGAGTTTGAGGCCAGCCTGGTGGTCTACACAGAGAGCTCTTCGAAGACCAGGGCCACACAGAAAAGCTGTCTCAAACAAAACAAAACAACAGGACAACAGAAAGATGACTCACCCCAACAAAAAATGGTCAACAAACTGGAATAGACATTTCTCCAAAGAAGATCTACAGATGGCCAATTAACACAGGAGCAGATGGCTGTCCGCACTGCCAGCCACTGGGGAGATGGGATCAAAGCACGGGGCAGCTTTCTCAAGCCCGGGTCCTCCAGAGTGCACACGGCTGCTCTTTCTTCAACACCTCTCTTAGCTGCCTGCATTTTAATCTAAGCACTCACTGTCTCTATTAATAAACTCCAACCTTGAAAAAGACTGTAACGAGGCACTCCTATTCCTCCGAAGGTCCGCGTGAACTGCAAAGAGCTGGAGCCTAGTGACAGACCCTTAGTTGCTTGGGGACCTCCCTTCAGGAGAGACTCTAAGACCCCAGCTGTTTGATTTTGTTGTCTTGCTCATGAGGTAAGTGGGTTACTCTGCCATGGGTTTCTGTCATTATCTGCTGCCTCACTACAGGCTCAGAACATGATTTTGGATCAGAACTTCCAGAATCACAAGCCAAAAGAAACTTTTCTCTAGGTGATTTGCCTCAGATATCTCATGATAGTAATAGAAATCCAACCAATAACTTGCTACTTCAAATCTCTTCGGACGGCTGTGGTTGAAAAAGGTAAGAACATACTAGTGTGGAGGGATAGGAGGCCTCATAACTTGATAGGATTCCAATGGCCAGCCAACAGTTCAGCTGGCCTTCAAGTGTTAAACAGGGTTGCTATACGAACGACCATTCCATTCCTAGGTATATAATCAAAGAGATGAATACATATGTCCACAAAAACAAAACAAATTTGTAATATAAATGTTCATAACAACATTGTTTTCAAAATGAAAACATGTGGCCAACTGTCTGACAGGACATACAGTCTATGTTATATGCATATACCCAGATTCGCTCAGTGATGAGTGAGTGACGCATCAATCCATGCTGCAACAATCAAGGACCTTGAAAATATTATCCTAAGAAGAAGAGGGGGAGGAAAAGACACGAAAGCCCATTTATTACACATTCTGCTTATTTGATATATCTAGCATAGGCAAACCAGTATAGATGCACAGTGCACTATGGAAATGACATGGGCTGAAGGGAAGAAAGAAGTAAGAGTGTTGTTAGTGGCTATGATCACACGGGTTCTGTCTGGGTGAAGAAAATGTTCTAAAATTAGAGAGTGGTAATGACTGTACAACTCTGAGACTACATTAAAAACCACTGAATTTTACAATTTATAGGTGTGAATTTCATTTCATATTAATTATAGTGTCTACAGCTGTTATTTAGAAGAGCTCCCCTTAAAGATTATGTTTGTAAAGCAGCCAGTTGGGAAGGCTCACTGGAAGCTGTGATTAGAAACACGGAAATCTGGAGGGAGGCGCTGCATGGGTGCTGCGCGTGGAGCTCTGGTTCTGCTCCAGTAAACAGGGAGCCCTGTGAGACTAGGGGTCTAGCACTTGTCAGCACACAATTAAGAGAACACGTACAGCTAGGAGATCAGGGAAGGCCTATGTCTGCCGAGCCCTGGGAGGGAGGGATGGCCTGGGAGGCTTGGGCCAGCTCAGCTGGCAAGGCCAGCTTTTCCAGTTTGAATGGGTCCTAAGGTGTTGAATGGAAAGGAGGTCGGAGGACTACCTCCGAACAGGGTGGGGCTTGCCTTTTCCCTCACACTCCAGTCTCCACCCTGACCCCAAACTGCAAATGTTCCTCTGGTCTTCTCTTAATTCAGAAACTAAATTCATACAAATGGTGTTTCTGGACTCTTGTCACTTAAGTTTATTTTCGTTATTCAACATATCCATTTCCACTGCAATTCCCTACTTTCCAAGTTAAAAGTCATTGTTGTGGTTTTATTTTTCTTCATACTTTAGAGGAGATGTAAACTTACCATATAGTTAAACACATGCATTCTGCCAGAAACACATTCAATTCAGAGCATGGATGGCTCTAGAAAGAGTCATCTTCATATGGGGCCTTACGTCACCAAAGCTGAATCTAATGTGGTATGTTCTTCAAGTCTGTTCAACCATCTTTATGGCCTCAATTAAACTGTAAGCTTCTGGCCTCTCAGCAGGCTACCTTACAAGCCCCTACATTGATGGCTCAGCGCATTAAGAGACTCTGCCAAGGCCACAGAGAGACTTGATTTCAGGCTGGCTGGAAGTGGGACCTTTAATTCTTGACTCCTACTTTGTTGTTCTTTCTGAAGCATTTGCTGCAGCCACTGGTGGCCAACAACCCATGCATTTCTCTTACTACAGAAAACATAGTGGTTTAGAAAACAATCTAAAAATGGCCCCTTAAGGTTCATGAGCTAGAGACTTGGTTGCTAATCGACAGTGTTTTTAAAGATGACTACATCAGGAGGGTTCTTAAATAACCAAACATGGGGCCTGCTAGGAAAAACAGATCATCAAGAGAATACCTTTGTAGGGTTTATCTTATCCTACATGCTTCCTCTTTCTGTATTTCTGCTTCCAAGCTGCCATAAAGTGAGCAACTCTGCCCTGCCCCATCCTTCTGCCATGATGCTCTGCCTTGCCACGGGTCCACTAGCCAAGCATGGACTAAATCCTATGAAACCGTGAACCAAAATAAATTGTTTCTCTTTTAAAACTGTATCTCAAGTATTTTAACCCTATGATAAAAAGCAACTTATACATGGTCCCCTGACTTCACATCAAACTCATGAAGATACTGTTTTCTCTTAAAAGACATCTTGTTAAAGAGGCTGGGGAGATGGCTCAGAGCCTAAGAGCACATACTGTCTTTCCAGAGGACCTGAGTTTGGCAGCTCATAGCCAGGAGGATCCAAAGCCTTGGCTTCTGAAGGCACCTGTATTCACATGCACATCTTTAAAAACAATAAAAATACTTCTTGCTGAACGAAGTGCACTTTTCCTGGATACCATTCCTGGCGGGCTGCATAACCTGTTTTGGAGTCTATGGTAAGCTGGCTGGCTACCACACTCAAGCTGAGCCCTGACTGCATCTTCCTTCTAGGTTCAAAGGAATGAAAACTGGTAAGAGCACCGTCCTTATATGCTGTTGTCTCCCTACGAGTTGCTTGGGTCTGAGCCCCCTGGTTCCTCTGATGTCTCAGAAGGAAAGTCTGTCATTTAGTAAAGGAGCCATGCCTTGTCCTGTTCTGAATAGCTATGCGGCAGTGGGAGATAGAGAAACAGCACCTCTGATCTCCGGCTATCATGCAGAGATGTATCATCTCCTTTATAGAGACAGGCAACGACAACTCACATGGCAGGACTCAGCCCTGATCCCTCACTCTCTGCCAGTATCTGAGTGTCCATGAGATCAATTGTTTTTCACAATTGTTTACACAAAGAGGCAGAATAAAAATTGGAAGGCATGAATTTCTGACTGTTTTCCTTTGTTGTTTAGTTACTTAAAATATTCTGCTTTTGAGAAATGTATTTTCCCCTTCTGCACCCAAGTTAAGTCACTGTTTGTCTCTGCACTGGCCAGAGAAGTGGACCACACATGTTATAAGCACAGCAGCTGTGGGTAAACCCACAGGAACCTGTTTCATTGGAGGTACCTTCTGAAGAAGGGCAGTCCGGTGTCTAGCGCTGGCCCCAAGCATATCCTGGAGACAACATGATTCATGTGTGCCTGAGCCTAGGCTGTCCCTGCTTGAGCAACCTCAGTCTGGGTTGGGTCTCTAGGTCTCACCAATGTATGAGTGATGGAGACATTACACGCCATGCAGAAAGAAATGCCCAATGGATATGGCTAAGAATGCCTCTCCCAGCTGTGCCTAACAAGCATGCCTCTTTAAAATAAGACCACATGGTATGAGGTTTGCTTTTCTTTACGGTTTAAGTAGGGATACAATCACATAATTCTAAACTCAAAAGGGATTCAGGACTCCCTGCCACTCAAGTCCTTTTCCCCAAGCAATCAATATTCCATCTTTGATGTGGTCTTCAAAAGATTTTATGCAAAGAAGGGTAAACACACATGAACTCCGTGACTTCCTTCCCTCCCCTTCCCTTCAACGGGGTCTTGCTGTTCAGTCCTGGCTGGTCTTGATCTTGTGACTCTCTTGCCCTCATCTCTGGAATCCTGGGCTTAAGGGAGGTGCTATCTCACCAAGTCTTCTTTTCTAAACAATAGTAACAATCTATCTATCTACAAGGGTATGCTTCACTTTTTTCACTGAATTGCTACATTGTAAAAATGTCTCTTTGCCTGGTATTATGGTCTATGGAGGAGATATCCCAAAGTACAGATGACCTTCAACTTGAAATGGGTTATTTTTACTTGCTGGCTTCATAAGGTGGACAGAGGACAGGATGCCATCTGACACATACTGACTGGTGAAAGCTTGCTGAAGATCCGGGTATCAGCAAACAGTCTATACCAGCCAGAATTGGCTCAGGGACTAGTCCACATCCCAAACCCAAGCAGTGACAAATTTTAAAAAGCTTATCTATTTTAGGAAGTAGCAGGAACTGCCCTAACTCACCACTGACTAGAAGCCTTTACTGGACTAATGAATTAAGCCTACTAATGACCTTTAATCCAAAAAGTCTATATAAGCCTATACACTGGCTCTAGCTTAGGAGGTCATAAAGCAAGATGGGATGAGAAACTTGTGAAATAGGTCCACGATTTTCACTGGCAATGGGTTCCACTAGCCCTGTTGGGTGCACATCCATTTCCCAAATTCTCTACCCTTCTGAAGCCACATGCCAGCCAACACGTTGGCAAAAACAAGGAGGGAACATTTTCAAAGAATAACTGTAAATTCAAGAATAAGAAACAACGCCAAGTGACTACAGCTATTCCTCTTAGCTGCCAGAAGGTACTGGGTACCTATCTGGAAAATAAATAGATAAAGAAAGAAAGAAAGAAAGAAAGAAAGAAAGAAAGAAAGAAAGGAAGGAAGGAAGGAAGGAAGGAAGGAAGGAAGGAAGGAAGGAAG
>NW_026596092.1:427701-436877 GCF_907164565.1 Psammomys obesus | reverse complement strand
AAGGAAGGAAGGAAGGAAGGAAGGAAGGAAGGAAGGAAGGAAGGAAGGAAGGAAGGAAGGAAGGAAGGAAGAAAGAAAGGCTTTGTTTCCAAGAATTACCCAAGAAGGACACAGAGTGAATCAATCACTGTGGCATACTTATTTGCTTTGGCTCACTCCAGTGGGCGCCCCAGTTTACCATGAACCGTGACCTATATCACACAAATGCTGCAGGCAGGGAATCTCTCAAGAAGTCTGAGGCTTCTGTCACAGTCCTGGCTTTCTGAATAGTCACTAGGAAGAGAGTACCTGAGGATGCTTCATCAAAGGGCAGCAGAGGAACCACTGAGCTATCAGGGCTGAGGGAGGGCCAGGACACTGTCACAGAATGTCCTTTTTTTGGGGGATACATCTTTCTTTATTTGAACTTCAAACTGTAAGCAGGAGCTTACTCATTGAACCACGTTGTGCTTCAGAGTCCTACAAGAAAAACACGGTCTCCATTTTAACCACTGAAGAACCTCGTATACAATAACGTCCAAAAAACATTTACTGAATGATCAAACAAGAAACGATGTGCTGCATGGTCCTACTTTCATTCATCCAGTGAATATTCTTGGGGCACCTTTGTGCCCAGATGCCTGGGTGAGAGGGCCCAGAGAATGCCTGCCCTCAGGAAATCTGTGCCCTACAGAAGGTGGGCAGAAAATAGCAAACTTTTCAGTGAGTTTGGAGCCAGTAAGAATCATGGGGAAAATAGAAGTGAAGGAACTCTACTGTCTTTGAGGTTACACATGATAGAGTCACTGAGTTGGCCAGTCCCCCTAAAGCTAGTTCTGCCTGGGGTGGCTCAGGCTCCCAGTCCCCAGAGTTGTTCCTCTACGGCGAAGCCCATACCCCCAACCTGTGGCCTGATCTTCAGCCCCATTTTCCAGTAGCCTTAATTTTGGTCTCATACACTGTTCCTATGAACCAAGGCCCCCATCTGTCTCTCCCACCTGGGACGGGGTGTTGCTCACAATGTCCAGACGGTCCAAGATCCCTGAAGTGCTGCCTGCTTGTGGACATCCTGTCAGGCTCCCTATAGCCCGAAGTGCCTCTTTCATTACCCTCCCTCCCATCTCAAAGGCGGAAATCTATCTCTGAGAGTCCTAGGTAGGTTTTCTCTGAGTGAAATTAGTCTCCTCATATCTCTGTTCCCAGCCATGGAGCAGAGGGACAATGACCTAGCTGGAATGACACTTGCTTGCTTATATACCCAACAAAGCATCAGAGGAATAAGATGGTGGAGGTAGCCAAGGAAGGCTCTACCGTAAGCAGCTGTAGGACTGCCCTCGTATAACGTAGGCCTGGAAAAACTGGGGAAGAGACCCTTTCCTCTCCAGCATTCAGTGCCTAGAAACCACCGATTTAACCACTTAGATCCCAGGACTTCAGGAACCTCACAGAGGGACTCTGAGCAAGCCAGGACCTCTCAGAGACACAGGGGAACACAGGGTAGTTGACAGAGGGGAGAGGCCCTGAATGTGCCACTAACTGCTCTGGACGGGGAAGGGATGGAGTGGGATACACCTGGCATCACAGAGACATTTACCTTCAGACTCCTTCCTACCCTAGAGGGACCTATGCAGTTCTCACTCTGCTCCCGGCCAAGAATAGAGCAGAGGCCTGAACTAGAAGGTTTATTGTGAATGAAAAGCTCTTCCAACTTTCTACACAAGGATAACTCTGCAGATTAAACCAAATCTGTCCTGCAACCCTGGAGGTTGGCTGCTCCTGCCCCAACCCTACAAGGCCTGTTCCTGCAAAGTCCCACCCTGTAGGGCTGAGTTGTACAAGGTCCTGCTCCACACCCCTTTCCCCTCAGGCCTCTCTTGGTGAGACCCACCCCTGTAGGCTCCGAGTTGTACAGGTAATCTCCTATAGGGGCCTGCAAATGAGAATAATCTCATGTAACTAGAAGAATCCAGAAATTCCCACAAATAACGCTCATCAAAATATTTACAGGAGTGAAAAATGGAACCAGTAAATGAACAAACCTACAACAGGCTAAAATGGCCACATGCATAGACTGAAATACCAGATAAAGCCAAAAAAGAAGTCATGGTTTAGTGAAATATCCCAGAAGGAGAAAGACAAACATGGTATATACTCACTTATATAAACCTATAAGATATGACAAACATAATGAAATCTATACACCTAAAAAAGATTATCAAGAGAGCGGACACGGGGTAAGATAATCAATCCTCGTTTAGAAAGACAGATGGGATGTGCATTGAATGTATGACAGGAGTCTACTGAGCGCATCTGAAAGACTCTAACTAGCAGTGTTTTCAAAGCAGATACTAAGACTCATGACCAAACCTTCGGCAGAATACAGGGAATCATGTGAAAGAAGGGGAGTTAGTATGATAGGGAAAGGATAGGAGCTCCACAAGGACCAAATATATCTGGGCACAGGGTCTTTTCTGAGACTGACATTCAACCAAGGACCATATATGGATATAACCTAGAACCTCTGCTCAGATGTAGCCTGTGGTAGCTCAGTAACCAATTGGTTTCCCATAGTGAGGGGAACAAAGACTATTTCTAACAGGAACTCAATGACTGGCTCTTTGACCTCCCCACCCACCAAGGGAGGAGCAGTCCTGTTAGGCCACAGAGGAGGGCTTCGCAGCCAGTCCTGAAGATACCTGATAAAACAGGATCAGATGAATAGGGAGGAGGTCCCCCCCATCAGTGGACTTGGAAAGGGGCACGGTAACGGTGGAGATGAGGGAGGGAGGGTGGGATTGGGAGGGAATGAGGGAGCTGGGGTACAGAGTTAATAAAATGTAACTGATAAGAAAAAAATAAAATAAAATATATTAAAAAAAGAGTTTAAGAATTCAGGGACTTCTTTACAATATGTGAGTCAAATAGAACTCAGTGCTGAATTTGCCCTGTGATTCTGATTAGGTTAACAACACTTTGGACAAAAAAACAACAAAGAATTTTTGATGAGAACTGATAGACTAAGATCAGAAAGGAGAGGAGAACCTCCCCTATCAGTGGACTTGGGGAGTGGCATGCATGCAGAAAGGGGAGGGAGGGTGGGATCAGGAGGGGAGGAGGGAGGGGCTTATGGGGGGATACAAAATGAATAAAGTGTAATTAATAAAATAAAATGCAAAAAAAAAACAACAACAAAGAAGCAAATCCTGGCTAAAGGATCTCTGAGAAAAAAGTCCAGCACACCAGGGAAGAAGCTGGCAGGATGGTCCCAGTCATGGTTTTAGGGTGTGCTGGCTCCTGCATGGACGTGATCTTGAGCACACAGCATTACCATTGAGGCCTACAGGAACAATGCAGCTCTGAAGAATCAAAACGAATGCACATCTTCTTTTCCCATCCTTTATTTTTTAGACAGAAGGTCAGGTATCTATGTAACCAAGGATGACCTTGAGTAGTTAATCCTCCTGCCTCCACGTACCAATGCTGGGATTGCAGGCATGTACCAACATGCCTGGTTTAGGTGGTGCTGAGAATCAAAGCCAGGTTTCCCCTGTGCTGTGCAATCTTTCTGTCACTTCAGCTGTGTCCCTAGCCCTCAGCCGTACTCTTAAGACTGACAGCTAGGGCTGTCAACAGCCATTCACAGTTATGGTCTACTTTTCAGTATTTTTCATTCCAGAAAATTTCACATAATGCCTGCTAGGGCTGGCCCTGAGCTGGCGTGAGTACACGGTGCTGAACGAACAACCTGCCTTCCTGTGGCTGGAGGTTTGCTGACCGGCAGGAAACCAGGCAGCAGTCACACATGCAGCTCATAATTACACACCGAGAAATGCCAGGGAAGTGACTGAGAACTGAGGCCTTAATTCAAACTGGGTGTGTGAAGCAAGTAAATCATCAGGTAAGTAGATTGGGGAATACTCATTTCATCTATGGTACAAGCTGAAGGGCAGCACGGGCCAGACAAAGGGGACTCTGCCCTGTGTTAGTTGCTGTAGGGAAAGGATAGGAAGGCAAGGACTAGAGAGCCAAGGCCCTCTGCATGTCCTGATGTTCCCAGTATTCATGGGGGTGGGTCCCAGCTTCATAACAAGCTAACTGCACAGGAAGGACTCAGGCATGGTTAACAATGGTTCCACCCAAGTTACGGCAAAGGCTTGCCTGGGACTGTTAGAGACCTGGCCAGAATAGGATTTGTTAAGGAGAAAGGGAGAACCTGGATCAGAGTCATAGATTCCAACTTGAATGGGGGTGGGGTGAAATGGATGAATGGATAGAAGACAGATAGATAGACAGATGGGTATATATATACATATATATACATATATATATGTATATATATACACACATACACACACACACACATAGATAGATAGATAGACAGACAGACAGACAGATTGGAGATAATAGATAGATATAACATGCATGCTGCCGCTCTGGATATTATACTGGAACACCACTTAGAATCAGGCCATAAGTCTGTGAGTCAGGCAGGGTGTTGCCTGGTCCTTTCCTATGCTCTGTCCTCCCACTGCCATCCATGGTGATGATGGCACAACTGTCACACCCGCTGTACTGCCTGGACCAGCACCACAGGATGCATGAGACTTCTTCCCAGGGTGACTTCTGGGCCAAGAACCCTCACTGGCGTGGGCTCTGTCTAGGAGGCCATGCACCTTTGAGGGAAGGCCTGGGCCTTGGCTCACTCAGGTACTGTGCACTGGGGACCCAACACAGGCAGGACTGGGTCAGAGGCCAGAGACAAAAAGGCATGACACAGTCAACAAAATCACTGCCAGGCAGCCTATGGGCACTCTGCAATCCTGACGGCAAGTCTGCTCAGAGAGGTATCACTGCACAGTTTTACAGGCCAGGAGGGCAAGACCTAGAACAGTTCTCAACCTGTAGGTCTTGATCCCCACAGGGGTCACATGCCAGATAGCCTGCATATTGAATATTTCAGTACAATTCAAAACTGGCAAAATTACAGTTATGAAGTATCGGTGAAATAATTTCATGGGTGGGGGTAGCCACAACATGAGGAACTGTATTAAAGGGTCAAAATGCTAGGAAGGTTGGGGACCACTGACCTAGAGGGGCTCATTGGCCTGCTCAGTAATAAGCTTGGTAATGAAGAGGCTGAGGCCAAATCACAGGAAGGACTGAGACGATAGAAATGGGACAGCCAGAGACAAGGAAGACTACAGGTGGGAGGAGGGGCTGAAGCGACGGATGGGCATGGGTAAGAGGCTCCCAGTGAGGACGTAGGTTGCACGGTAGCTGGGCAGAGCCAGACTCGAGGTAGGTGGAGTGTGAATGTAGATGCTCATCTGTCCCCACCTCCTTGGGACTTTCCTGAACTGTAAGTCCACAGAGAGAACCCTGGCTATAGAGGAAACAGTCTGACCTATGCTTATGAAATGTGGAAGAATCAGGCAGTTTGTAGGCTGGGAGCTGCACAAGGGAAGCCGCCTGGCCTGGGTGACTCACGATACAGGTTCAGACAACAGAGTCAAGTTGGAAAGCACCACGCTCAAGAGTACATCAGCACACAGTTCTGCTCCCTGGACTGGCTTCCTAACTCTGGGCAGTATACTGCAGGTCTCAGGGTCTGAGGTTCCTTGATAAGCAGGGTTGAAGAGCATCTCTTTGTAGGGGCTGTGTGAGAATCCAAACGGAAGGCTCGTTCTGGGCCCACAGTGTGGCAGGACAGCTGGACTCCTGGAGCGATTTGTACTCTGCAGGCCTGAGAAGGTATTCAGCATCTCAAGGCCACCACCGTGTCATCACTCAGCTCTCCTCATGAACCAAACCTGTAAACTTCTGAAGCATCCATGACAGACATTCTGGGGATGCTTGTGCGAAGGGCCAGACACTGCTCTGCATCAGTTAGCTGTGTCTCCTTACTTCTGAGGAATACCCTGGCTTCGCTTTCAAGCGCTTATTCTTCAGGTCCAATTTTCAAAACCAAACAACTTTTTTGTTTGTTTGTTTGTTTTCAAATAATACCAGAGCTTGAAGGTTTGGGTGGGTACTAGCCTCTCCTCCCAGCTGTGTGATTAATGGGCCTCTGCTAAGTGACCTGACTGTGTCAGGGTTGGAGGGCCCGGTAATGCTCTCAGTAACACTGCCGCCAAAAGCCTGCCATAGTCCTGCTGAAGGAGAGGGGTGATGCTCCAAACCCGTGCTCCTGGTCTGTGCTCCCTGCATCCGCCAGACATACTGTGTTAACAGGCAGGATCAAAGGCTCAGGCTGCTGAGGAATAGGGATCTCACAGGATACAGGAGGCCATTTAGGAAGCAGCCCAGCCCTGAGCACATGTCCGGGAGACAGCAGGGAGGGAGGTGGGTGGATACTGACCTCAGCAGGCAGGTGCTGTGTGTTTCCCAGGAAGTGGAATCATGGATCATGGAACTGGATGGTTCAGGATGATGTTGCAACTCAAATTTCTGGACCTGAACACACAGGGCTTAATGGTTTTGTCATGAGTTCATGTCCTGGATGCACCTCGGGATCCTCATAGTCACAGTGGAAAAACAATACCGTGTAAGGTGTTTTGAGCATCAACAAAACCCTGTGTTGTACGTGCCCAGAACGAGGCCTGGTACAGATGTTACCCAAGGCTATAACCACTAGACTCATTCAAGCTGACGAGTAGGTACCTCCGTGCCGTGCCTAGACTTTGCACTTGACAGTGTGTCTGTGAGACAGCTTCCCACACAGGCTTGATCGTGTTTCTGGAGCAGATTATATCCACCTAAGCACCAGGTGTTAATCTTGGGCCAGGCTGTGCCTACCGCCTGGGCTGGGAAAGGTACCTCTATGTCCTGTCCACTCCATCCAGTAGGGTCAACCCTAGGAAACAGCAGTAGGTATGGCAACTGCCTGCTCAGACTTAACAGGGTCACCTTCTAGCAAACACTCCTATCGCCAGCAAAAGTCACACATACACATAGGTTTTAGACCAAACTGAGCACTTGAGGGTTCCATACAGTTTCCAACATTCAGCATCAACTCCTCAGCTCAGCCTCAGGGAGAAGCTACACCGTCTCTCTCCTTTCTCATCTCTGTCAGCACTGGTGCTGACAGGCCTCGGGCAGTGTCATGAGCAGGTGCACCTCCTCCGCCTTGCAAGGGACCACCATGCAGCAGAGAGGTTTATTTGTCCCATAGCAACACCCTGCTATTTCAGAACACTGAGGGAACACTGCTATCCTGGGGGTGGGGGCAGCTAGTGACTTAGGATCTTGAGCCATGAAGAACAGGATACTAATATTACTTTCATTGCTAAATTCCTCTACAACAGCTGACCACCTAAAAAACAATAGCACATGTGGCCCTGAAATTTCTCTTCTATAACAGCGCCTCTGAGGGTCTTTTTAGCATCACATGAACCCCTCATAAAAACCACCTGAGGGGAGGCTTTCTGGGCCTGGATACCTTTGTCTTATCCATTCGGTCTGAGAGGCAGAGGCAGAGAGGGAATTCTGTCATATTGAATGTCAAATCTAGCTTTGACAAGCACAGCAATATGATAAAATGAAAACATAAAACAAACAAACAAACAAACAAACAAACAAACAAACAAAAACCAGAAGCATTTACTCAACAGCCAGGAGTCTGAAGAGGAGCAGAGAAATCCATTGATGCTCTGCTGTACTCATAAGACACAGACCCTCAACCCTCTCAAGTGTGTACGGGTGAGAAGATGTCCAGGGGGACCCAGGTTCCCCCCGTAGTGAGGTGGAGTGCAAGATTTTGCCTGTCTAGGTTCTGTGACCTACCAAGCATGACACTGCTATGGAGCCTTCTTTCTACACATACTACTCCCATTTCCAAAGGCAGATGGTCCAATCTTCCCCATTCGTGAAGAACAAGTGGATGGCCCCAGAGATGGCCTATGAGCTGCTGTGTGTGGCCCAGGCCAATCCTCATTCATCTCAGGTCACACTCAGTCACAAACCCCAGCCCACTACAGGGGTCTCTGAATGGTCTGGAGCTGTACACAAATGGGAAGCCAAGAAATTTAAGTGCAGGAGCAACCATTCAGCCATGGTGAGGCTTTACACGAGACACATCGGCAGTAGCAACCCGAACTCTACCATGCCACGCCACCTGGCATTGCCTTGGTTTGCTGGAAGGTCACTGAATGGATGTAGGTGGTCCACACAGGAAGGCCTGCACCCTCAATAAGAGGTTGCACAGCGGCTGCTTTCAAATTTTGCAGGCAAATAAAGCATGCTTTCCCATCACCCAAGTAAAACACTATATTCCACCCTACCTGCTGATAGGACATTGAGGTAGGGTGGGGTGGGACCCAACCTACCTGTCAGAGCCAAAGACCTATGAAAGGAGAAGCCAGGAGGAAGCAGCCACAAGTGGCTGCTAACACTCCAGCCCAGGGAGAAGCAAGGCCCCTCTCATCCCCAAGGGGCGCGCCCGGTGCACTGGGCGCAGCTGCTACGGGCAAGTGGGTCGGGCTGAATCTTGGAGACACATTTGTACCCAAATGCAAACCTGGAGGTGTCAACATCAACAGCAGGGGCAGCAAAGATGTACTTTTAATTTTCCAAGTTTCTCTGCTTTGTTTCAATTCTCTTCTCCTCCTGCCCCATCGTGTTAGCATGGTTATCTTTCTAGGGAGGACTGCTCTTGGCAGAAAGCTCGAATCACCATATTTGCCACCTTCAGAAAGTGGATATTTTTTAAAGTAGCCTCACAAGCCACTGCCGAAGCCGTAGCTGTAAGGAAAACCCATCTGTTTTCCATCTGAACCAGTGAGCCTTTAATGGATAGGTGCTATATGCAAAACTCCACAGGCTAACGATGAATTACGTATGGTGGAGGAATGCCAGTACCTTTCTGGGCTGGTCTTCTAGGATGTTCGATTGTTGTGCATGTGATGGGAGGACTAAAGAACTCCAAACAAGGGGAAGACTAGAGCCCAACACCCCAGCTGTTGTGCCTACTAGGAGATACAACCGGAGAGCTGGTACAGTGGCAAAGAACAGATGAGGGCACTCCTGGAAACCAAGCATAGTGACTGACCCTGAAGATGATAAGACAGCGGGGCTGCTGACTTCTGCATTCACATGAATGTGAGATTGGGGACTATCACATTTCAAATAATAGGATGAACCTCACCCCCTGCGACACACACACACACACACACACACACACACACACACACACACACACA
>NW_026596092.1:357003-427691 GCF_907164565.1 Psammomys obesus | reverse complement strand
ACACACACACACACACACACACACACACACACACACACACACACACAATGCCACCTCATCCAAATCTGCCCTCAGCTGAAAATAGTGGACACAGAGTCTGTTTTCTTGCCTTTGTAACCCGACATGGCCTCCACACCTGACACACAGCAGTTGCCCAGTAAAAGAGTAAAAACCCCACAAACGATTGAATGGAGGGCAGGATCAGCATTTCCTAACCAGGTACTGAATAGAGGGCTTCTCTTGAGGGCATGCATCAAGAACCTTCTTCCACAATGCAAGGGAAGAAAAATCTTAAAACCAACAGGCAGTCTCAGCTGTTTCCATGAGCTCCAGACCTGGGGAACCAGGGTTCTCATCCCATATGGGAAACCATAACACTGCGCAGGTATCCGGAGAGCTAAGGCTCTCATACTGAATGGGGAAGCTGGACTTCTTGACTTGACAGTCCCTATGAAGAGCCTTCCCCGATAGTGGCCATAGGCTGTTAGTGCACTGATTGGGTTTCAGAACCTCTGTTAGACCCTGGGCAGAGCAAAACAATTCCCAGGGTTTAGTGTCCCCTTGTGTATCATGGAGGTGACAGGAGAGCCCTCTTACAGGTTATGATGGGGACGGATGAATTCTTTCTTGTACCTTCAGTGCATTTGGAACCATGTCTGGCACGTATTTCACACGTGTGTCGGGGTTGCTTACTCAATGTTAACTGCTTTGGAATGGGACCATTCACGGAGGGCAGCCCCTCACTTGTGCCATGTCTTACACCCCAGTGTCAGTAGGGCCTTAGAGCTTAGAAGCGTGCTGCGAGGAAGTTGAGTGGCCATAAAGGAGTATGTATACACCTCCACTTTGGGTCCTGAATTTACGCCCAAAAGGAAGTGAGGAGTCAGTAAGCATGTGGATTTTTCATTTGAACAGCCAGCTGGACAGGTCTGCCTGCCTGTTCTGCTGCCATCACTTCATGCTCCCTTTATGTTGCCCCTGAAGGATCAAGAGACCCTTTCAAGCCAGGATGCACCTCCCCTCTGTCAATCCAGACACTTCACGGATGCTAGAGCGTCTGAGCCCTTTAGAGGTTCCACTTCAAAATTTCTGATACCACTTCCTTCTCTAAACTTAGGAAACCCCCAGCCCAATGTCTGGAATGCCCCAGGCCTCAGGCAATAGTTGACTCCTTAACAAGAGATAGTAGCCCCTGGCCACACATCCAGAAAAGGTGGGAATGACATTGTCTAGGGGCAATGACACCATCCATGCTCCCCAAACTAACATCCTACCTGGGTCCCTGTCAAGAGCCTCTTCTGAAGGCAACTTCTCAAATCAAGTCCCAGAACTTGTTGAAACACATACTTGCACAAATACAACAAACCAGAATCTCAAAAGGGTGTAGCTGACACACAGGTGAGTCAAACCATGTCCAGACAGTTCTCAACTGGCCCACAGGAGGCAAGTCCTCAGTCATCCAACAGGGAGGCCTGGCCCAGCTTCCATCCCACCCGCTGTCTCATGCCAGGTGGAAGGGTGGGTCCCTGCAGGGCCAGGCAGCCAACACGCACAGCCAGAGATAAGATCTCGGGGATCAGAGGAGACAGGCTGACAGAAGACACTGCGTGCCCAGCTGTCCACAGCACAGCTTTGCCAGCCAGCATGTGATCAGCCGGGCCATCTGGGTGCTGCTCGCACACGCCCTCCCAGGGGGCCCAGGTTAATGTCTCAGCTAGGCTCGACTAGAAAGAGGACTAGAAAGAGGACACCGACTCCACTCAGAACCTCGAAGATCAGTCTCACCGGCTCTGGTGAGGCCCCCATCAATGACACAATCAACTTTGTGTCTACCCAAAAGTAGACACAAAGAGAACGAATGGGAAGAGGATAAAAACGGGAAGCTATAAGGAGATGAACAAAGAGTGAACTAGCACATGCAAATTTCCAGTTTGTTCACAACTCAAGAAAATGCGAATTAAAACAGGAGGCTGTTGCCTCACTTAACAATCAGGAAGGAAAGAGAAATCGGCCAGGGCTTGAAAGCAGGCGGGGGGGGGGGGGGTGGGTGAGGAAAATGGGCGGATATCGAGCATCGTATATAAAAGAGCAGAAGTGACTTCTCAGAACATTTTAGAAGGTTTTGGATATACATGTGTGCGTGAGAGCGCATGCCGTGGTGTGTGTGGTGGTCAGAGAACAACTTTGTGGAGTCAGCTTTCTCCTCCTACCTTTATGTGGATCCCAAGGAGCAAACTCAGGAGGTCAGGCTTGCTTTGCAAGTGCCTTCACCAATAAGTCATCTCACCTGCCCAAACATTTACTAATTACGTATTCAAAACCTTTAAAATATGCACATCTTTCTCTCAAATAATTTTAAATACACAGAGTTCTGTATTGACTTAATACAACCAATAATGTTCATGGGCCTTATGTTGTGTATTCTACACAAGCTTTAATATATATATATACACACACTCCAATATGGCTCACAGCACAGTTTAAGTGTGGAAAAGACAGGAAGAACTCGAACAAGATATTGATTAAATCCGTTGTGGTTTGGACATGACATGTAACACTACACAGTCATCTTAACGGCATGAAGAGACATTTATAACACACGGCCAAACTGAAGCACAGACTGCATGATATGTCTTAATGATGCTAGTTTAGGAACCGTAATGTGATGAGGCGTGTGCCGTCAGCAGGCCATGAGGCAGCATTTAAGAAAAGTTCGTCTGCCGACAGAATCACCTGAAGCACTTATCCTCCCCCCCCCTCAGCTTTCCTTAGGGAGCCTCGCACACACATACACACAAAAAGAAACCTTCAGTGCCAAGCAGGACAGAGTGGGTGTTGCGGTGGATGCTTGAAAAACGAGTAGAAAACGGTCAGACAGAGTGAGCCTGGTTTGGTGTGGGAACCTTCAGAATGGCCTTGTGGAAAGGGAACGGTCTGGAAAAAGCTCTCGGCTAAGGAAAAGCAGAGACTCCTGTTTAGGGGCACAGGCCAAGGCAGGTGTGGAGCAACACCACACAGTGCAGAAAAGAACCCGGAATGGTAACTCTAATTCCGGAGTTGGGATGCTACTGAGGTGGGAGGAGGGCCTGTTCCTCCTTTCAGGATTTCAAGCAGAAGATGGGGCTGGTGCTGTACAGAGGAGGCACAATGCTGGAGCAGAAGGCATGAGGAATGAGAGACACCTGTCCCTCACGGCAGCGGCCTTCTTGCTATCCTTCCAGCAGTGTAGGCATTTGCCCTTCTTCCTTCCGCCTGAGACACCCTTCCCTACACATCTCCCGTCTCTCCCTTCTGGCTCCAGGTTGGAGAGGCAAAAGTCAAAGTGGAGTGGGAAGGGCAGGCGGAAGCAGGAAATCAGAAGCGCACGCAGTTCTGAAGAGGAAGAGACAATGAGCTAGAATTAAAAATTTGAGGGAAGTGCAGGGGGACATGAGATGGGCGGCAGCCACCAGGCCAGGAACCTGTGCCCTCTGCATACACACCTGGCACAGCCAGGAACTGGCCAGCCGTGGCAGATGCTCAGGGATCACGGGCCTGGGAGGATGTGTGTCAGTTTTCAGGCCAGGCACCTTAGCCACGAGACCCCGAACCTTGATGGGGGATGCTTGCACCCGTGGATGTGCGGCAGTTTCCAACCTCTATTCGCTGCTCCCTTTCACCTCAGGAGGTGAGCGCCTCCGCTGTAACACCCATGCTGCAGATGAAATGACTGAGACAGAAAACTAAATGACTTGCCCCGAGCCCCCAAATGCAGAGAGGGGGCAAAACGTGGGAGCCCTGAGCTCCCTGGATGCCATTTTCCCAAGCAAAGGCATGGTGTTGTGGCTGTACACGTTGCACGAGGTTTTGCTGATAGGAAGTTCTGCCTCCAGCACTGTGACAAAGGCCCTTCCCTGAAGAGATGGACTCTACGGTAACATAACTACAGAGTGGGAGGAAAGAGGGAGGAGGGAGGGAGGAAGAGCCACAGGGGACACTCTGGACAGGCAATGAGTGTGCCAAATGGTGGGGTAGGGAGTGTACAACAGCCATTCCAGGGCTGTCCAGGTCAGTGTGGGCCAGCCAGCGTCTCCCTAGCTCAAACGAACTTCAGCTCTGCCACTTACTACACTCAAGACGGCCTCTGAGCTTGGAACCACAGGGGCATGGAGTGGCATTTCTCCACTGTGCAGAGCTGGAGGAGGCCGCTGGGCTGGTGCTCCAGGAAACAAAGGCAGGTGGCCTGTTCTCCCCTGAGCCCGCATGGACCACAGCCCAGAACTGCAGAATAAGGCCTGGTGAGGGCACTTCCTCCAGTCTGTCCCGCGGCCTCGGGCTGAGTCTGATAATGCACAGCGTGCCACTCAAAGCCGCTGAGCGCCAGCACACGCTCAGTCCAAGCTCAGTGGTGGGGAAGAATCCTTGTGATGGATGGCCCTGTACCTTGACTGTGATGGTGTTTACACGAGTGCACACGCCTGCGTGCTCACACAAGCAAGCACAGAGCTCTCTAGTAAGATCCCTTCTATTCACACAAGGGGTCTACACTGTAGTCGGCGGGAAAGCTGACCTCAGGTTTCTGTACTCTCTCTCAGTCTGTGTGTGAATGTACAGCCATCTCAAAACAGCGAAAAGAAATAAAGCGGCTGCCATATTACAGCGCTGGAGAAATGGGTAGTTACTGCTGCCCCACGCTGCGCCGAGGACGCAACTTCACAGATCCATGAGCTTGGCGGCTTGGGAGTACCCTTGGGCAACACAGGGGATGGGTTGGGGGCAGGAGCCATAGAATTACCTTTTGGAAACAGGGTAGGGTCTCATTATAAGTAAGAGAGTCCCCAAATGTGGAGACCCTGCCACTCTCCACAGAGGGTCTGCAACGGAACCCCACTGTTACTAAGGGACTGTCCCTTTGCCAGGATTCTGCAGACACCCTGAAAATCTTACACCAAAAGACTCTTTGGTTCTGGTCAATAGTCTAGCGAGGGCTCCAGAGACCAGGCGAATGAATCCCAGGCCTTAGGCGCACCTAAGAAGCGTTGGGGGGGAATTCACCCTTGGTGACCGGGACCTCTGCCTTCTTCACCCAGAACACCACAGAAACAAGGCGACTTATCTCCTAATCAGTAAAAGGCTCGAGGGACTTCTCCCACAGACCCGGGATGGACCGACTTCTCCATCCCGCGGGGTCCACACCGTAGACCCTCCCAGACTAAAGCGCCTGCAGGGAAGGAGCCGCCCCCGCAGAGGGGAGAAGCGCCAGATCCTATCAGCCAATTATCCAGACACAAGGCTACCCGCAAGTTCGGGCACGCTCTGCCTAGGCACAAGCAGCGGGAGGGGCCTGGGCGCGCCCAGGGGGTCTGAGTCTGCGCCGGGGTCGCGCCCCGTAGCGGATTGTAGTCTGGTCTGGGGGCAGCTCGCCCAGATGAGACTTTATGGGTCCTTGCACCCTAGAGACCAGGAGGATCTAAGACAGGGGAGCGTCTGGGAAGGATGTCTGGGTAGGAAGGGTGCTCAGGGCTGGGTCGAAGAGGACTGGACCTGGGCCAGGTGAATAATCAAGGGGTCTGGGCCTTGGGGTAGAGGGCGCCTGGGGCTCCAGGTCTGGTACCCAACGCCAAACTGGAGGCTGGGCCAGGGCCCTGATCTGGGAGCCGACCGCCAGTCTGCTCCTTATAGCCAAGTAGGTGGCGCAGCCAGGCCCCCCTCCTGGTTCTGGCCCCCAAAGACCCCCTCCACGACCCGAATCCCAGCAGTCCTCAGCTCCAAGATCGCCCCGGAAACACAGCCCTCCCCTCCAACGTGTGGCGCTCCCGGGTCGTCTCTAGTTCGTGGAACAAAAGAGCAGCTCTCGTGGAGCGGGTTCAGAGCCTGAACTGACTGTCCCATGGCCCTCGGCCGCGGGGCTTTGTGTTCGCACGGGGAGCAGGGAGGACCGCCGGGGCCGCGGAGCACATCCCACGGACCCCGCGCAGAAGCATGCAGAGCCCAAGCTCCAAAGTTGTCGGTGGCCTCCCACACCGCTCCAGCTCCCCTCCGCGGGGTGGCCCATTCATTTGCCACGGGGACGAACGCAGACCGCCACGGTGGGCCTCCGGCACTTACCTTGCTCTTGACTTCCACAGCGCTGCAGTCGTAGAAGCGTAGGGTCTGAGACTTGTGAAAACTCCGGTTCATGGTTTCGGCCCCACTCAGCCTCGCCTTCGCCCTCGCCGCTCAGGGGCCGCAGACAGAGTCGAGGCGGAGACGCCCCCCGCCGTCTGCCCGGGCCCGGCGGCGGGCCCGCGCTCGCTAGGGCGCCCGGCTGCACCGAGTGAGGCGGGTCGGAGCTGGGCTGGCCGCGCGCCTCGGGGACTCCAGGGGCCGCGCGTGGGAGGAGCTACGGGGCGCCACCCCTGCGCCCCGCCTCCCGAGCCCCGCCTCCCGCGCCCCGCCTCCGAGCCCCATCAGGACCCGCCCACGCCACGCCTCCTCCCGGTGCCCTTCCGAAGAAAGCTCTGGACCATTTTCTGGGCCCACGGGTTTGCCGTCCTCAAGGCGGTCCGCCTGGGAAAAGGGTTCTTGGTTGATTCCTAAGATGCATGCTAATGAGAAGCACCCCAAGCCTGATCCGATTGGGCTCCACCGGCCTGCCTTAGTTGCCAGCTTGTAGGTGGTCCCGCCCTTGAGGTGGGGATCTCTTAATGCACAGTCCAGGACAGGCGGGACGAAAAACGACAAGATAATAAACCAATGCCAAATTGTAACGAAGTAGTCAATGTTAAAACAAATATGCAGTATTAACAAGAACTAAAACTGTTCTTTAAAAAGCGAGAGAAACAAAACCTTAAGGTGGATTTAAGGGTTTTTTTTCCTAAGGCAGTTTGTAGAAAATAGGTTTGGAGAAAGACAGAACTGATTATTAGTTATATCATAGGAGACCTGTTGATTGAGAGCACTTAGAAAGAGGGGAGAAAAAACAAAAACAATGTGGAACCTGACTCCTCCTCAAGAGTTTGTAAGAAGTTAGGACGAGACACGGGCTTTAAAACTGCCTTGAGACGTCTTAGGCATTATTGTAATTTACAAGCTAACAACGAATGAAAACGTCGTGATAAAGTCACCGCAAAGACGTAGAGGCTAGAAGTGAAATCACCTGCAGTGGTGCTGCTTAGCAATCAAACTGTACTAACCTTGGGGTATGTTTCATTTCTGTTTGCTTTTGTATACACTGTAATATTCTTTATAGAATTGTCATCATACAACTCATCCTGTTTTGCAATATGTTTATGTCAGTACCTGAGTTATAACGGATGTTTTCGTCAGGTTTTAGAAAATGTTCTTAAAGCTGCGTGCTGTGTAACAACTACAAAAAGCTGCTTATGTGAATAAAGGTATAACTTCTAACAGTTCCATTTTATTGGCTACGTTTGCAGTTTATGCATACTAATAAATATGCTCAATTCCATGTTTCACTTATTTCTGAGGCTTTTTAAGAAATATTGACTGGGTGTGTTAGCATACACTATAACCCCAGCACTCGAGGAGGCAGAGGCTGAGGCAGGCAGATCTCTGTGAGTTTGAGGCCAGGCTGGTCTACAGAGCTAGTATTGCAAATGTTGAACTTACTTACTCCTAAATTCCAAATCCACCTATTTTCTTGGGCTTTTTTTTTTTTTTTATATTGACTCTTGATCAGATTCTCTGAAGCAGAGAGAGCCACCCTAAACGTGGACAGCAGCTTCAGGTGGACGCAAAGGTAACAGGGTAATGGAAAAAGAAACTTTGCTTTTTGCCGGCTCGCCCTCACTCTCATTGGCATGTTCATCTACCCTGTTGCGGCAGCATACTTTGCTGATGCTAGAGCTGAGTTCTTTAGCTCCTAACGTGGACTGAAGACCTCCAGCTCTCTAGGGATCCTCCAAGCCTTCAGCATCAGTTTGAGATTACTCAGACATCCATCCATGAACTGAGCAACTACAGGATTCTTGGCCTCTCTAGTAGGAGTCAGCCATTGTCTGACTACCCAGACTATATCCTGTAAGGCAATCTAATAAATTTCTCTGCATGTGTGCATTTTCATGAGTGTGTGTGTGTGTGTGTGTGTGTGTGTATGGTGTATTCATTCATATTCATTCATTCTGTCACTTCTGGTCCTTTAGATGGGCCCTGACTAACACAAGCTATAAGCCAGACATTTCAAAAATGGAGTGGTGAATAACATCTTGGGAGTGGGTAGGGATGAATGGCCAAGAGCAGGCTCAGGCAAGGTGGCAGAGGCACACACCTTACATCCGGCAGAGCCAGGCAGATTTTTTTTGAGTTCGAGGCCAGCCTGGTTGACAGAGCGAGTTCCAGGACAGCCAGGGCTACCCAGAGAAACCCTGTCTTAGGGGTGAGGTTAGGTTCAGGACTCTGGGAGAGAAAGGTGAGGAGGCACCAAGATTCCAGTTGTCCTTGGCTGGCAACAGGTCAGCCAGATGGGAGCAAGATGGTTGTGCGAATCCTGGGGCTCAGGGTGGGGCTAAGGCCTGTGGTGCCCACCTGTTCCATCACTACTGAATCCAAACTGCAGCTGAATGACACCCCCCGTTAGCTGGTGAGCACGGCAGCATTGCAGGGAGGCTGCACGCGGATCTTAATCACCTGTTGCCCACAGAGTGTGGCTGAAGGAGCAGGCAGCCACAGGAGGAAGCTGCTGGTGCCCAACTGTGCACAGCCAGCGAGTGCCTGTGAAAAGCTTTTTAAGCCTTAGAATTTCAAGCTACTCCATATAAGGCCCTGGCCGGGCAGTCTGGCTTTCCACATATCCATGGAGCCACAGAAACATTTGAACCCTTACTGGTAGACTGGTTTTAGTTGAAGATGACTAAAGAAAATAGGGATAGACAGGCCTAATCTTCCTCAAGCTATGGCTTCAAAGAATCCACCAAGACCCTGAGTTTGGTGCCTCGGGCCTTATAGTCTCAGTTATTTCGGTGTCAAATTAGGAGGACTGAGAGCACAGAGCCAGCCCGAGCAGTATAGTGAGATGGTCTCAAACTAACCAAACAACTTATCCACCCCTGGTAAACGAATGTAGATTCTGAATATAGCCTGCAGGTCAGTGTTTTCCAGCCAGTGGGTTGCGACCCCTATGATGGGGTTGAAGGACCCTTCCACGGGGACCATCAGAAAACATAAATTTTACATTGTGATTCATAACAGTAGCAAAATTACAGTTATGAAGTGGCAATGAAAATAACTTTATGGTTGGGGTCCCCACAACATGAGTAACTGTATTAAAAGGTCACAGCGTTAGGAGGGTTGAGAACCTCTGCTCTAGGCTGTCGGTCCTTGAAAGCCAAATAACACAGAACTTCAAAATCTCACATTTCTAGATAGGTAGAGGCTCAAAACATTTTATCAGAAAGAAAGGAGATTGGCAACCTTGGTTGCTTTTTCAGCTTTTAAGATAATAAAACACCCCTAAAAGGAGCTGTTTTTAGGATCACTTGATGATAGAGAAAAGCAGTATTGAGAATTTCTAGACCATTCAGGCAGTGGGGCTCATGTTGCTGCCTGTACTGAAAAAGTTGACACCAGCCAAGAGGCCTGGATAGAAGACAGGTAAGGCCTGCGCACTCACAGAGCAGCCCACCGGAGATCTCAGGAGTGATGGTGCCAGGGTCTGCTCAGTGGTTCGTAAGCAAGCCACCTTGCCCTGCCCTCCCCTTTGCCATGGGAAACTTGGCAATGTCTAGGAGCATCCACTGTGAGCAAGGCAGGGTGTGCTACTTACGGCAAAGGCCAGTGGATGCCAAGGGGGCAGCCCTTATTACAAAAAGGGACTACCCAGCCAACCTTTCAGTTGTGCCAAGGACTATTGTTTTCCACCTTCCCTTCCTGCCACTCATTCTTCACCCTCATCTTAGGTCCCCGTAGGAACCTCAGTTTGCAGAACTCTTCTGCACATTTTGAAAGGCAGGCATGTGTTGCCCTTGTTTTTGTCTCTGAGTCTGGTGATAAAGACTGGGGAAAGCCAGCCTGCTGTGAAACCAATAAAAATAAATATCAGGCTCTGCTCTGCTCTGAGCTCCTCAGCACTTCAAAGAAAAGCAAACCATGCAAGTCACATCTGTGTACAAAAGATGAAACACTGAAAAATCTCATTATGGAAACTTTCCTTTTAAAAGAGTACTTTGTTGTGAAAGTTCCTAAGAAAATGGGTTGAAATAAAATAAAATTATAAATATAAGATAACTACTTAGTGGCTCAAGTCCCATTTCCTCGTAAGGCAATGGACTCCACTCCAGAGGGATCCACTCAGACTTCTGCTGTGTCCCATCAGGCATCAGTGTATGTAGGGAGGACCCTAGAGGTTCCAATTCAGAGGACAGTGGACATCGTGGGTGCTCTGGGTTCTGGCCAAGGCTTGAGATCAGTCAGAACCCTGGGGGTGGGGTATGGCACCTGGGTGGATGCCAAGTATGCCCTGCCCACAGTTTTGCCCAGAGCCTTTTCCAGTTATTACAGGGAGAATGGCAAATGGGAGTGACCTGGGCCACTGGGTGCTGCTGAGCCTGGCGTTGTATCTCATCATCCAGTCACTGTGCCTCCGCTGGTTGGTCTGTGAGCTCATCTCCTGCCTGAGGTGTTTCCTGTCTCCACCCTAGTGTTGATTGTCTTCTTTATCTTCTTCTACAGCTGCTGGATTTCCATGTGCTTTCACTTTTACTTAATAGATTAACGCTTTCAAAGAGGTAAAACTCTTCTGCTTTGTTTTATTTTTAAAAAGAAAACACTAGGAACAGCATTCTGTAGACCTTCCCTGAGGCTCCCCCTGCCTCTGCTCTATCTCCGGAGTTGTCCTGGCATCTCTAATGTCCCCTGTCCCGACACTAGTCACAGTGTATTCATTTTATGTCTGATATGCCCAGTACTGGCAGGTAACTAAATAGATTCTGGGTCCTGTTGAGCAGCAGGCTCAGGGTTCTGTGATACCATGAATGGTCCACAAAGAAGTACAGGAGACAAAGAGGATTTAGGACTTGGGGTCCTTTCTGATGGGGGTGTTCTGTGCAAATGCCTACTGTCTGACCCCCCACCTGACCAGGTGATGTGTCATAGGCACTAGAGTAAGTGGTTGGTTCCCAAGGACGATTCATTCATTCATTCTTTTCTTTTTAGCTGTAACAGGTTCTAGTGGTGAGTGTAGAATATTACAGGGCAAAGAGAAGAGGCAGCAGGATCTCCCCCAAAAGAAGCAGTTTAGAGCACAGACCTACAAACCATAATTTTAAAGCCAAACAGAAAGAGGCGGCAGACAGGAGCAGTGAGGACTGCCACTCACGGAAGTAGACCTTGCTCCAACTCCTGCTGCAGATCTGTGGGGTGAGAAGAAAGCCTTCCAAAGCCACTGCAGAAAACACGTAGGTGCACACCCTAGACTGCGTTGATCTTCCTCCAACATGTGTAGTTTTTTTTTTTTGTTGTTGTTGTTGTTGTTGTTTTGTTTTGTTTTTTAGGTTCATTGCAATTTGAGCAATGTAATTGTTTAATACCTCCATTTCTACTAATCACTCATAGAATCTATTGTTATTGACAATTAACGAAGGGGGGGTCTTTTGTGTCCAGGTTGTTGAGATACAATTTCCCAGGCAAACATTTTCTAAGGTATGTTTTTTTGATGCTTGGAAAGCATTCCATGGTGCTTGAATCATGTGCTTTTGCACATGGCGAGCACCGTATATGTTCCTTGGGTGAGACAAGAAAACAGGAGATTCCTGTTGTGGGTGAAATAAGCAAGTGCACAGTAATGCACCATCATCATCGCTTGCCCCTCGTGGAAAGGTGCACATCTCCCTAGGTTTTGCTCTTTATTTGCTCACAGAGGACGATTCTGCCTTTGTGGTGAAAATGCTTTGACCTGTGAGGAAAACTCACAGCAAAGACCCAGAGCAGCAACTTCTGCAGACAGTGGGCTCAGCCACAAAAGAATAAATTCCCCACATTCCAGAGCCATGTGGAAATTGTTGTTCACATCTGTTCACATCCTCTGAAGTGGCTCTGCTGGAAGCCCCCCCCCCCCCACAGTGTGGAGCTTTCTTACAGGTCTGTGTGGGGCTCTTCGCAGGTGTCCTGACAGAAAAGCAAAAGGCACACAGGGACAACCCTGATCTCTGTGGCTTCGCACTGAAGCTCTGGAGCAAGTATTCAAAATGTAAACAAAAGTACGTAGGGCCTGAAATGAAGTCCTCACCCCAAACATCACACTAATCATGCATTAAAATCTCCGTTGTTGTTGTGGGGTGGGGGCTGATTCTTGTAGCTTTATTCTGCTGAGTTGGCAAATTCAACTGAGTGTGGAAAGAAGTGGCCAGCTCGGTGGTGGAGCTTTTGATTACCAGGATGATCATCTCTTGGTACTCTTTCTGGGTAGCTTGGAGGTTTGAACTCCTTGCAGGCTTTGGAGGAGAAAAAGATGGGACAAGCCTTCTTGTCTGTGTCAGCACAGCTCTGGGGTAGGTCAACTCTGGCCCTCTTCGAGACGATGTATGATTTATCAGATTTTGCCGTGGTGCTGTCTGCTGGTTACGCAAACACCATGGAATCCTTCATGCCCTCTGGCTGTGGGCTCTTGGTTGAATAACAACCCTGTAGCCAGGCATGCAGAGGTCATTCATTCTTGAACCAACTTGTCAGCTCATCACTTTCAGATTGGGAGAAATCTGGAAGTTACCAAATCACTTGGCTCTAAGTCTAATATTCTGCACCCAGATGATAGAAACAAGAAAACTTCTGTAGCCACTGTTTGTTTGTTTGTTTGTTTGAGGGAAGGAAGTTGCTATTTTAGGACATGGTTTCCCTGTGTAGCGTTGGCTATTCTGGAACTAGCTCTGTAGACCAGGTTGGCTTTGAATTCAGAGATCCGCCTGCCTTTGCCTCTCAAGTGCTGGGATTAAAGGCATGTACCACTCACCATGACTGGCATTCTGTAGCCATTCTTAACCCAAGAGAAGAGAAGTAGTAATAAGCTCGCAATTCAATCGTCTAGTCAAGAGGTCCTTCTGTCCTAATATATATGCAACAGAATCTATGAATATAGAACCTATTTGGTTACCTGCCAGCCCACTGGGCAGTGCTGGAGATATCTATCTAGAATGAAGGAAAACAGCCACAGGAAATGAACAAATGTGCAACGATTGTGACAGGGGATAATAAAGGGCAAGGGAAACACTGAGGACACAGCAATGCCAATAGAATAATGAGTTGGTCTCAAACATTCCACCATGAACCCCAGTGCTGTTGTCCAGTGTCAGGACAAATTGGGAAACTCTCCATGCCCTGACTCATTTTCCTGATATGATTTCTGTCTCTTGGTTCCATTTTCAGTCCCCACATTTTGCATCCTCTTCTTGTGTTTATGAATTATTTAAGTGCAGAGAATAACTATAAAATCAAGCATTAAGAAAGGTCCAGAAACCTGGGTCTCCTCTCTTTTCTGCACACACATACATAACAGATCCTAAGCGATATTCTTAGGTAATCTCTCTGGACACTCATCAGCTGAGGCTGCAAAAAAGTGAAGGTGATCTCATCCTTTCTGCTCTTGTCTTTCCCAAATGGGTCATTAATGTCAGCATGTCATCCTGGATGCTCTCCATATGGACCCTCTTACCTGCCCCATCTGGACAGAGGTTTCCCCTATATGCATTAGGCTCACAGTGTTCTGTGTTCTGCAGAGCCCACTGCCGTCTGTCTCCCTGGAAGCTGCCTCCATCCTCTCAGTTCTCCTGGTCCTTTCTGTGCTTGCTACTCTCAAGGCTGTGTTGATGCAGCCTTTGCTAGCACAGTTCCTTTCCCCATCCCACTTAACTCTCCTCCTGCATGCCCAGGCTCTTTACCTCATTTACACTCTACAGAGAAAAAGACTTTCTTCAGCCAAGCACTGGGGGAACCCAGACCACTGTACCCTAAAGTAACTTGCACAGATTTCACCCAAACTTTTAAGAGATTAGAAATAATTTTGGAAAATGAAAATTCTTGTTTTATTTTTATTTATTATTTGAAAATTTCATACATGTATTCAATATGTCTTGATTATTTCCACCTTTCACCTACCCTCTAACTTCCCCAAGACCTGACATCACATCTCCTCCCAACTTCAGGTCTTATTTATTTATTTTTTGTGGCAAGTATATGAAAGGCTAAATTCCAGTTGATATTGTTCACTATTAAAAAATTAGAATATTCTGTAAACAAAAAGATACAAAAGAAACAACTCATCCTTCAGACACCTGGATTCGACAGAATTGCTGTTCTGATGTGACTCTCTCTCTCTCTCTCTCTCTCTCTCTCTCTCTCTACTGAGTTCATTTATTGTTGTTCATATATACATGTGCTCTGGTCTGACCACACGAGGTTGGACAACCTGTGTGGAAGCTCATCCCTGGAAAAATGATTCTCCCACTTTCATCCATCATTGACCGCTTGTAGTTCTTCATCTAGGCCTGAGCTTTGGAAGACTGAATCCATCCACCTTGGCTTGTCAACTGATAATGAGATTGGATTTGTACTATTCAGACAAATGTATTTCTGAGAGTTCATAGGGTCATTTTCCCTGCGATATCTAGGGGACACTGTCTAGCAGCAGGCAGGCACCCTGGGTCTTGGGCTCTTACGGTCTTCTACCTCCACCACTGCGATATTTCCTGAGCCTTAGTGTAGGGAGTTCACTGCAGATGCATCGGTTGGTGATGAGCACCCCATGGACATTTGTTATCTGCATTTGACCAGCTGTGGATCTCTGTAATAGTCTCTGTCTGTTGCAGTAAGATTCTTCTTTGAAGATAGGGGAGAGCTACCTTTATCTGTGGGTATAAATATAAGTATTAAGACGATAGTTAGAAATTACATTAGTTTAGAAAATATAGACATAGTAGGTTCTCCTTTGGTCTTTGACCACTCCAGCCACTGGTAGTTGGGTGGATTTACAGCATCCAGTACCAATCATCTTCTTTTGAGTGAGTCTTAAGTCCAATTAGACGGCCATTGATTATCTCCAATATAAAAGTGCAGTTAAGGTCTAAGATCAAGATCTGGTAGACCTGGTGTCTGGTGAGAACAAACTCTTCTGGGATCATTCCTTCTAGCTGTGTGCTCATGGCAGAATATGTAAACAGGCTCACCACCACTCCTAATAAGGACTTGTCCCCATTCCAGTAATCTCCAAGTGACTTATGCCTGCAGTGTTTTCTCAGCATTTGCAATGAGTTAAGATTAGGAGCTAGGTGTTAGAGATTGGGATTGGGGTTAAGGTCACGAGCCATGGATCAGTGAGTGGGTCAAAGGTCAGGAATCAATGGTTAAAAGTTAGAGTTAAGGGTTGAGTTTAAGGTTAGGATTAAAGTTATTCAGGGTAGGATCAAGATTAGGGTTGTTAGGGTTAGGGTCAGGGCTTGGGTCAAGGTTAGAGTTAGGGTTGGAGTTAGGATTTATGGTTAGGGTTTTGGTTAAGGTTAGTGTTAACCATTGTTGGATGACTTTCTAAATTGCTACACCATTAGTATAGATAAACATCCTGTCTCTTTCCACAATGTCAGAATTTATTGGATAATAATATATTCACTGGGTTTGACTATTTTGTAGGCAACAGTTTGCCTGAAAATTTTGCTTTCCTTGGAAATCTGGCCGATACATAGTGTTGATGACTAATATTAACTCTCATGACTTACACCACACAGTAAATACTTCTTCACAGGTAGCTCTATGGAAATAAAGGGTTAGAGTGATTGCCTCTGGTTTCAAGAGTCTTCAGTAGTGAGATGATAGAAATCTGGATAAAGTCTGCATTGATAAGATGCTCAACGCAAACCAGCTGCAGGGAAGATACTGGCTTTGCGTAGTCAGAGCATGTGGAGGAAAGGCTGAGAAAGAAGGTGTGGAGGCAAATCCAGGAACAAGGTGAAAGGGCAGGGAAGGCCCGTTCTAGGATCGGCTTGGACAGACAGATGCACCGCAGGTCCAGACGGCTGAATGGGAAGACAAGCAGATAGCTGTTTCATTGCCCACATTAACACAGGTGGGAATGGGCAGGGCTGAAGCCGGAAAGACATGGTTAGGGTTAGGGGTAAAAGGAAGAAACAGAAAGCCATAATGTTGAATAACCTTAAACTAGAATGTGCCTTTTATCACAGGAGGTCTCCGAAACAATAAAAAAGACAGAAAAAAAAATCCTCACTCTTTTATACAGTCAAACATACATAACTCAACACACGCACACATACACACATAAGGAGTAACTAGTTCTTGAATAAGAGGACTTGGCAACATACAGTTCACCCCTAATTTTCCTGGTAACCGTGTCGACCAGCCATGGAAATACGTTAGTAAAGTGGTACTGTTGTAAGCTGCATCCAGGAGCGCAAAGAACTCAGCTTTCTACTGCTCCACTGAAGCTGGACTTAGGAGCAGGGAGACATTTTGATTACATGTCAAGATGCTCCCAGGGTTCTTGATGAACCTTCTGCTAAGATGCTTCTTAAACTTTCAGAAGATTTGGCTGCATTTTAAACAGACAGCTAAGACAAGCATGAGCCCACAATCAGAAGGTTTTTAAGGTGAACTCTCAAAGAAAAGGGAGATTGGCAAACCCCTTTTCTTACTGTCAGCTAGGAGAATTAAGGCTGGTTTTAAATACATAATGTTTTAAAATTATTTTTGAAAGTTCTGTACATTTATACAATATATATTGATCATATCCACCTACATCCTCTCTCCAACCCTCCCTGCTGTTTCCACCCCATCTCTCTCCAGGGTTCACGTCCTTCTTCTATTTACTGAACATTTGTTATTAATAAGCTCCTGAAGCCAATGAGTGCTGCCCGTACCCATGTGGGTATGTGTCCATTGGGGTGTGAGCAAAATACTAGCAGCCCTATCCCCAAACTGCCAGTTAATGATACTTTCAAATGACGAAATCTTAAAGGCTGTTACCTGAATTCAAGTCAACAAAAGAAGGGGAGGAGGGGGAGGAAGAGAAGGGGGAGGAAGCCCTGCATGGCACCCAAGCTTCCTTCAGAGATAAAGTGCTCTGTCAACTTCATTTGTACCTAGAGCCAATGGAGACAACTAGAGCACACATTGCCTCCCAGTCCATCACGTGGCCTTGTTTTGCTAGTTCATTTAAATTCCTTCCAACTTTAACCATCTGTATATCTTGCTCTTAGTTCCCGAACATTCAAGCTTCCTTCTTGGAAACAGATAAATATTTAGAGGACCTAAGAAAGTGAGTTTAGTATGCCTAGTAAGATCAGTTTTTAAATAGGCAAAGACAAAACACTCAAGACACACCTAACCAAAGTCAATGTGACACTTCCTAGCAGCTCCTGCTCAGAGTACACTTCAGAAGAGCTGCATGACATGTCACCAACAGCCCCAGAGGAATTAGATCTAGACCTTCGGGCCCCTGAGATCTGCTAATGCGTTCAATTGGCCAAAATTGCTCATTTTCTATTTCTGAATTCTCAAGCGGTGGAGAGTTTGCAACTGTGCTCCTGGATCACATGCTGTAAATTGTTTAATAAAATCTCCTCCATAGGCACACACTGCCTGCTTTTATTTGTTCTTTCAGTCAACACTTCTGTATGAGTCAGGACTCTCTAGAGATGCAGAACTGATAGAATGAACAACACACACACACACACACACACACACACAGAGAGAGAGAGAGAGAGAGAGAGCATTTATGAGAGTACTTCTCAGTCTGTAGGCCAGCTTGTCCAACAATGGCTGTCTACAAATGGCAAGAATTCATTACCTGTCCAGTCTACAAGGCTGGATGTTTCAGCTGGTCTTCAGTACACACTAGAACCCTGAAGCAGTAGGCTCTAATGCCAGTGAAGGAACAAACTTACCTGTGAGAGTGACGGCAACCAGGCAATAGCAAAGAGAGCAAATTGCCTTCTTCCACGTCCTTATGTAGGCTGCCACCAGAAGTGGTGGCCCAGATTAAAGGTGGATCTTCCCACCTCAAAAGGTCTGGATTAAAAATGGATCTCTCCACCTCAAAATCGTTAATTAAGAAAAACAAAAACAAAAAAAAAACTCTTCAGGTATACCCAGCCACTTGGGTTATAGTTAATTCCAGATGAAGTCATGTTACCAATCATTCTTGGCCATTACAACTCTGAAACTTCAGCTGTGTGCTGGGAAATGTGTCCTTAAACCTGGAGACAGAGAAATGGAGAAACAGTCTTGGCCTTCTAGGAACCAAAGGTATGCTTAGACTTCGGATTTACTTCACATCATGTATGTTTTATTTTGTTCTAAGTTTTATCATTCAAATATCTTATCAGTTTAATGAAAATATTTAAAAATGAAATTTTTAATTTTTAGATACACGAGCAAAAATCCTAAATGACAGTAAGATCTTCACATGAGAGTGAGGACAGGAATGGCAATGTTGGGTCAACATGCATGAGGAACTTCTGGTATACTTGAAACTTCAGAGATACTTTTTATACATCAACTTGTTCTATTTTTCCAGAGGTGAATACTTGGATCCAGACAGTCTAGCTGGGCGCAAGCATTCACAGTGGGAGTCAGGTCTCTGCACCCCAGGGAGATGAACCTATGGCAATGCTTATGTCAGACAGCGTGCCTTACGCTCTGCGAATGTCACAGGCCCAACTCTATAGCTCAGGGACTGGCCACACTTAGCTGCTTATTGATATCTATGGCCCTTTAATGAATCCCATGGATTGAAATCACTTGGCAAAAGAAAGAAGAACAAAGATAAAACAAACAAATTTCTGGTGCCTGAATATCCTGGAACTTCTGAATCACTCAGTATTCAAATTGGTTGCCAGGATCTGAAAGAAAACGAAAAAGGCAGAAATGTGCTCCAGGCTCTTCCAGGAACATATCCTGTTCTTAAGATCTGTTTGCGCTGCACCTGCTGGATGAATTATTAAATTATGAAGAATGAACCCGGCCAGCGCCGCTGACCAGTGGGATCCGCTGTGACTTCCTGGAAGAGCCGCGTGGCTGAGAAGCCTAGAAAAGAGGGACATCACTCTAGCGAACAGGCCTTGGCTGTGGAAATGTCACTACACTTGGGCACATTTCAAAGTCTAGAGCCAGAGTCTCAGGATAAAGGTTGTTTCGTGAACCTTGTGAAACTTTTTCATGATACCAGGCCAATTGCTTCTCAAAATAATCAGACATTAGAACTCTAGAACTGCTATTTCTCAAGGGGACTTATCTTAGGCTGAGGCTGAACCCAAACGTTCTCAAATTGTGTATCGAACTCGTTTTTTATTTGCCGTTTGAGAAACAAAACCTAATTCCCCAAACTGAAATTCCAGTTTAAATTTTATTTTATCTGTTTTAGTTATTCAGAGCTTGTGTGAATTATTTTAGTAGATTTTGTTACTGGCTTCACAGTCTAATGTAATAGAGGAAGCAAAATGTAAATGTAATGGCTAAGTCTTATGGAAAAACGGGCTTTCCAGAAAACTTGAGAATCAGAGGCAAACACATGGTTCACTAACTCAGCGTGTAAAATACTGATGTCACCTGGGTGGTGTGGCACATGCCCTTAGCCCAGCACTTGGGAGGCAGAGGCAGGTGGAACTCTGTGAGTTCCAGGCCAGCCTGATCTACAAAGTGAGTTCTGGACAGCCAAGGCTACACAGAGAAACCCTGTGTTGAAAAACAAAACAAACAATAACAAAAATTGATATATTTTGGGGATAGGGAGCAAAGCTGTGTTTAATGTTGAAAATTAACAAATGTATTTTTGTCTATATTGTAAAGGCAATTTTTACAAATCAACAACAAAAAAATGAGAAACCAATGTATAAATGGAAAAAGAGAGAGAGGTAGGCAATTCACAAAAGAGGAAATCCAAACACCTACCAACTACAAAGAGAAATCCAGCTACATTAACAACTAAATTGTAGCAGTAAGACATAGTTTTGAACATTTTGTTGGTTGGTTTTACATTACAGGGGTTTGGACCCAGATCTTTGTGTATGCTAGGTCACCATCCTACTACTGAACTACATCTTCCTTCCTGAAGATGCTATTTAAAAATTTTTAGAATAATAAGTAATTCCATCATTCTCCCACTTTCATTCCAGCCTCTCCAATGTCCCTTCCTCCTTCTACACCCTTTCAATTTTACTGCCTCTTATTCTTTAATTATTATTCTTTCTATGCCTGTCTCTATCTCTGTCTTTCTGTCTCTCTGTCTTTTTGTCTCACATATATATGCAAATTAGAATGCTTGTCTCTGGGGGTGATGAATTCTCCCTCTCTTAGCAGCCATTAGCTGCCAATAGCTTTCATCTAGTGGTGGGGCCCTGTGTGATTTCCCCATCTATACTGAAATGCCAATTGGTGTTCTCATTGTTTATGTCTTGTTAAAGTAGCCATATTGTTGAGATTTTGTGAGTCTAGTTTTCCTGCCAGATCTACAAGACTCAAAAATGTGGCAGACATCCTGGTTGTGACAGCACAGACCTGCAGCCCTGGCCCTCCTGAGGCTGAGGCAGTATGGTGTACTCAAGTCTAGCCTAAGATAAGAATGCAGATTCTGTCTCAAATACATAAACAAAGCAGAACAAAGCAAAACAAATCCATTTGCATCTCCCCAAAGAGCCTCACAGTCTGTCAGGCTAAGAAAGCATTTTGACATTTATAGAGCTTCTAATGTAACAGTAGCTGTGAAAGAAATGAACGCTGGTGAGCTAAACCTTAGCGGACAAGCAGAGTGCTACAAAGGATGCCTTGATGAACATAAATTGTGTTTAATTGATAGAAATTAATTTATAACCCTGAGTGATAGGAGGAATATAAAATAATTGCTGTTAGAACAAGTAAACAGCTATGTCTGGCTGCTCCTCTGACTGCTCGAGCTTGACCTTCCTTCAACTCTGCTGCCTCAGCAGATTAGAGTCCTAAAAAAGTATCATTGATGAGAGTTTTATAATCTACTTATAGTGTTATGAAAGTACCATTTATTGATTGCCGTAAGTCTGCAGTAGATATGACCAGCTTATACCCATCACTTTTGACTTCTGAATTAGTCTCTAGCTAGCTCATTTGTCTAAAACTTTCAGGAACTGTCTGGGTTAAATTTACTCCAATAGTTAAAACTATATATGTAAACTATCTATGTAAACCAAATTAGAGGCTGGTGAGATGGCTCAGCAGGTAAAAGTGCTGGCTGCCGAAGCCTGAGCTCAATTCCTAGAACTCATGTAAAGGTGGAGGGAGAGAAATGACTCTACAAAGGTTTCCTCTGACTGACACACACATCTCATGACATGTGCATTCTCACACACACACACACACATCTACATATACACACTCATACACACGTTATCTCACACACACACACACACACACATATTTTATACACCCCATACAATAATAATAATGTTATAAATATTAAACCACCACTGTGTGCCACACTCACACACACATCACACACACATGCACACACATTTTATACACCCCCACACTCACATACACCCACACACAATAATAATAATGTTAAAAATAGTCTCGCTAAGTTGGGCATGGTGGCACGTGCCCTTAAACCCTGCGCGTGGGAGGCAAAGGCAGGCAGATCTCTGTGAGTTCGAGGCCAGCCTGGTCTAAAGTGAATCCAGGACAGCTAGGGCTTGATACAGAGAGAAACCCTGTCTCAGAAACAAGCAAACAAAAACAAGAAAAACCAAAACAAAACAACAACAACAACAAAAGAGTCTCTCTAAACGACTGCTGTGTGTCTGTAGACAACTGGTACGTTTTCGTGTAACTGTTGTAAGCAAGACAACAAACTCCCCTGTGGAGCAGACTTCAAGTTCAGGATGGCTGAATAAACCCACCATGGGCACGAGGCAGACAGAGAACCTCCTCTAGCAATGTAGAGCAGCTCAAGACTTAGAACACCTGCAGGCAGTGGAGAGCGTGTCAATGGAGGGCGGGGAACTGACGCATGTACCTGTGAGACCGTTTGGGTGCATAAGAGAACAGTAACCATAAATACAATTAGGCAATTACTGAAACGCAAGTAAAGTTCCACAAGGACAGAAAGGCAAACATGAGAGAGTGATTAACTGGTAATTAAAAAGCAAAACAAGGGAACTGATTTCTGGCAGGGGAAGACAGAGATAGGGCTTTGGAATCCATTTTTTAAAAATGAGCAGTCCCAGACAGGCCTGGTGGGACAGGCCTGTAATCATTCTTGGGAGGATGAGGAAGACAAATTTTAACTCAGGGCTAGCCTGGGCTAAAGGCTAAGTTGAAGAAAAGCGTTAGTGGGACTGTGTCAAAACAAGTAAAAGAGAGCTGGTGATGCAGCTCAATCGTGGGCCCATGTGTGACACACACACATAGGCACACACAGCAAACTCCAGTAAAGTTAGACTCTGCATCAAAACAGGTTTGCTGTACCGAGGGAAGTATTCAAACTGTTAAGATAATGGGCTTAGCCGGAGTGTTTACTGCGAGTGCATTGCTAGCAGAATCTCTCTCTTTCCCTGTGTTGCCATGCTTCCAGGATGATCTTGTTAGGGTCTGGAATTTGCTGAAGGAAAAACCCAGACTCAATAAAAGATGGTTTATTCTCCAGAAGTCCAATGTGCTGGGGTCACCACCTTCAAAATGGTGGCAACCCTGAGGGGAGCCCAAAAGCCCCTTTTATAGCCAGAAAGGGGAATTCCTACTGTAACTCCAATTGGAACTGGCTGGTGCCCATAGAGGCTACATGACTCCTCTTGGAATTGGGTGGCTCTTTGGAATCAAATCCTTTCAATCGTAAGATTATTCTTTACTTAAATATTCTACACACTAGTCTTCTACTCACAAATACTCAACCAGCAGCATCTACCATGTGTAAAAATGGTGTAAACATACAAAAAGTACTATGTATTATTCTGGGATACGTGTAATAAAACAAAGGTATAAAATAGACGTTGGAATGGCCAGTTTAAAAATAAAGGCTATTGCCGGACATATTGGAGCATGCCTTTAATCCCAGCACTTGAGAGGCAGAGGCTTTGAATTTGAGGTCAGCCTGCTCTACAGAGGGAGTTCCAGAACAGCCAGGGCTACAGAAAAATCCTGTCTCAAAAAACAAAACCAACCAACCAAACAAACAAATAAATGTTATTTCCTAGGAGGAAAAGAGGGGACAAAAATCAGAAAGATTATCATTCTCTGTATCTGTAATGTGCTGTTTATTTTAAAATATGATGAAAAAAGGAAGAAAGAAAAGAATGGGGGAGAAAAAAAAAGGAAAGTCAGGAATACAGTACTACAAACTGGCTAATCTGAGCAGTGGCCACCACCCTTTATTTATTTGTAAAAGTTAGGAGATGGCCAATATTTAAAACACATAAAATGGAGCACATCTGAGATGTTAGAGACATAGGAAGTATTTAGATCATGGCCTGTTCTTTTCGGCTGGTCTTTCTAAGAAGCCAGACCCCAAAGCCTGGAAAAGTGGGCTATGGGATCTACATGTTCTTGCAGCACTCCCTGGGATAAACAACTAAGAATTTCTTCTGTGAGTATTCATCACTATAGCTTCTAACTTTCAGCCTCCATCAGGACCTGGCTCCTCCATGTCCTTTGTCATGTATACTATATTGAACTAAATCATGTGATGTGAAACTTCCAGCTAGCCTCCAAAAACTTAAAACATAAGATATTTTCCTTTGCTCAGAGGATTTTTCTCCCGTAGTCATTCTGTCCACGGTGGCCGTCTCTCACTTTTTCTGACCTGCCCCTCTCACTCACACTCCTCTCCAGATTTTTAAGGGAAGCCTTTTCTTCCATTTGAGGCCTGGATCTGCAGTTTTTAATACAATAGCATTGTTCCTTTCTAATGTTCTTTCACCTCAAGGCTGGATCATGGTCTTGAGGCTCTTTTCTCAAAGGGTAACACAGGTCAGCTCCTTCCTCAAACTAATCACTGCCACCTCATGTTTATATTTAACAAGAAGCACACATGACTTCCAAGACATCGTGTTAAGATAACAATATAAAACATATAAGCCAGGTACAGTGGTGCACGCCTGTAATCCCAGCATTTGGGGAGGCAGGGGCAGGCAAATCTCTGTGAGTTCAAGACCAGCCTTCGAGTCCAGGACAGCCAAGTCTACACAAAAAACCCTGTCTCAAAACAAACAACACCCCCCCAAAACAAAAACATATTATAACTTTAAAATCCCACAGTTTTTAAACACTTTAAAATTTAAAGTTTCTTTTAAAATACACAAAGTTTCAAAATCTGAGTTTCTGAAAAATAAAAATTAAGTTATTACATTTTTACTCCAAGAGGGAAGAACCAGGGTACAGTATAAATCAGATCTCACAGCTCTGTGTCTGGCATCTGGGGCTCACTCATGATCTTCTGTACGCTGGATGGCTTGGGTAGCACAACCTCTCTGGCTCCACCCCCCCCCCCCCCAGCACACACAGCTTGTGCAGGCTCAGGCTGGCTCTGCGCCACACTTGCTGCTGTCCTTGACAGTCACCCCACCTTGCTGGCATCTCCAGGATGCTGGGCTCTCCGCTGCAGTTGAGGTTTCTTCTTTACCAGTGGCCTCTTGACCTCTCTTCAGCATCTTCAACCTGCTATGTGGTGCCGAGCCTCACCTGTTCTCCATGACCCTTTCAATACTGAAGCTGTTACTCTGCCAAAACCAGTGCCGAGTGGAAGACTCTTACACATTAGCAAGTCTGGTTGCCAGCTTGAGGTGCAGCCTTCCCTGTCCCACCAGACCTCAGACCACAGCTTCTGCGTGCTGACTCAGAGAAAACACTTTCCAGAGATTTCACTTCAACGATGCCGGCTTCCTTAATTACAGCATTTGTTGTTCCAGTAAAGCAAAGGTTTCCCTCCCATAAGTTCTTGATTTAAATATATCACTAACAGCTCGATAGCCGTTTGTTTCTTGTGAAACTTTACAAGCCAGGCCTCCTTCCCCTGCATTTTTTCAACATCATCTTCCAAGTTCCCATATCAGCTCACTAACTTTCCAGCACTCAACAGGTGCTCAGTTCAAAGTTCCCAAATCCTCCCATAATAATGTGATCATGTCCATCATAGCAAGACCCACTCTTTGGTACCAATTTCTGTCCCAGTTTGCTTCTCTGTTGTTAGGATGAAACATCAGTCAAAAGCAGTTTGAGGATGAAAGAGTTTATTTCAGCTTACACTCCCACATCACCATCCATCATTGAGGGAAACTAAGTCAGGAACTCAAAGCAGGAACCTGGAGGCAGGAACCAAGGCAGAGGCCATGGAGGAGTCTCTGTTGGCTTGTTTCCTCTAGCTTGCTCAGTTACTTTTCTTGGACAGTCCAGGCTCACCTGCCAAAGATGGCACTGTCTATCATGGTTTGGACTTCCCACAGCAATCATTACTCAAGAGAATACACCACAGATATGCCGACAGACCAGTTTCATCAAGGCAATTCATCAGTTGACGTTTCTTCTTCCCAGGTGACTCTAGCTTGTGTCAAATTGACCCAAACCAGTGTAATTCTCAAATTAACAAAATCACTAACTAAATGGAGCTAGACTTTTCTCTGGGATAAAAACATTTTCTTTCAAATGCCTATACTTTTATTTAAGCTTAACTCAATTAGAGAAACAAATAATAAAGATATGCTCATTAAGTGATGTTTAGAAATAAACACATATATAATTAGAAATATATGCAAGCATATATGTAATACAGCATATTACTAAAAGCACTTATGTATGCTCTTGTATGTATGCTAGAAACATATATCCATGTATACAGTATATGTACTAGAAACACACGTATACCTCATATATGTACAAGAAGCATATACACTAAGAAGGGCAGAGACAGCTCAAGCTGTTAGAAATGGGAGACAGAGAAGGCCTTTGAGAAGATATTGTCTGAGCTGTATTTAGGAAATTGATGTCAGGTACCCAGAGCAGAAGAGTTCCTCTAGAAGTGCATAATTTTCAAAGTCACAGGCATAGATGCTAAGTGAGCCAATCGGTAGAGATATGACAGAATCACGGAGACGAAATCTACCAAAGCCTACAGTCTGTAACCTTGACATTTGCTCTGACTCATCTGTTGATGCACCCTTCTTGTGGTGTTCTAGTGAGGCCTTAATATGACCATGTTTGTCAACGTTGGAACATAGCACATCTGTGCACACGAGTGGAAATCCAATGTTAGTTTGACGCAGTTCCCATGACAGCATCAGGGTAAGCTGTTTATTCACTTGACTTTCCGCAAATCTCCATTGCCACATCCCTGTAGGGCGCTTTGCCACGATCCCAGTGAGGAGGCTATAATTCTGTACTTGAGTAAAATGATGTTTTGACCTGCTTTTTAGATGGTGCAGATACATAACATGTGCCAGCCTGCCTGGCCATTAGAGCACGCAACAGCTAATATGCATAGATGCCGCGATAACCCCCCACGAACTTGTGCCTCCCGATGGGCGCTGTGGTGTTGGGCCCTCCTAAAATAAGATGCTGGCCACCAGACCCTACAACCTAGAGCACAGAGCAGCAATGAGTGGCTCCTAAAAATTCCAGTGGCTTCTGCGTTTATGATCATGTGACCCTTGTATTCATCTGTAGCGAGTCTAGCTATGCTGCTTGAGAGACTGCATGAAAAGATTTAAGACGCAGGGAGGCTGTCGGGAGCCGTGTCTTGAAACTTCACGGAGTAACACAGGCATGGCTATCCCAGTCTCCCATCTAAGCCTGGCTGTCTCTTGTTCCTCCGAAAGACTAGAGTTTGCAGCGAAACCACCCTGGACTTTCCTGCTAAAACTACCATGTGACTGTGAGGAAACACTAGGGGCACACAGGTCCCACAGGCGGACAGATAGGGAAAGAGGCCGTAACTAAACGGGATGGCACACTTCCAGCTTCTTAACTTCACCCAAGACAGAGCCCTGGGGGTGGGGGGTGGGGGAGGGGAGGGATTCCAGCTGACCTGCCCAGAGGTGTCCTAGGCAGGCTCTGGACATGAGTTGTGAGTCAGGCAGCTCACTCTTCTGTTTCTAAACTGAGCAATCCAAAAGGAGATTTGTCCCAGGCCACACTAAAACATTGAAAAATCCAGCCCTTCCGGGGGAAAAGGACTTAAATTTCCAAATCCCCTCCCCACTTGTTGGCAATCTCTCTCTCTTTCTCTGTGTGTGTGTGTGTGTGTGTCTACGCGCGCACGAGCATGCGCCTGTGAGTGTGTGCTCTTGTGCTTTTGAGAAACTTCGATTGCTCACGGTGATTGTAATCTCTCTCCAGCCTCTCTTTAATCAGCAGAGAAAACTAACCCAATCCAAGACCCCTAGATAGTAGCATTCTTGGAGGCGTGTCCTCCGGGATTTCCTCTGAGAATCACTGACTCATTAAGGTCAATATATACCAAATCAAACCGTGAAAGGCAGAGAGAAAGTCACCATTGACTTGACCAGGGCCTTTCCTTTGATCCTAAAATAGAAAAACAAAAACAAAAAACAAAACCCTCTTCGCCCAGATTAGTGTGGTGGAACTCCCTGTCTGGTAATTTTGTTTCTCCCTTTTCTCTGATAAAAAGAATTCCCAGTGGAAGATTTTACCCACAATGCTTTGTGTTAGAGACGAACGTTCCCCCCCCCCCCCACTTGGTTCTGGCCAGGATTACTCTCTGGCACCATCCCTAGGAATGAAGAAGCGCTCTTACTTGACTCCAGGGGGACTTCATGAACTTTACTCCTGGTGAGATGTAAATCTTCACCTTTATCCTGTTAATTATAGTCTTCTCTAACTGGCAGCAGGGTTCTGTCAGACCCTTATCTTCCCTCTCTGTGCTTATTTCACTTATCTAAATCAGAATGGGGCCATTAGCAAAGCGCTTAAAATTGTAAAAGAGCTCTTTAAGCAGATTAAGTTTTTTGGTAGCTTAAACGCTGTGCGCCACCCCTACCAAAGGCTTGTCAATAAAGATTAACTAGCTCCCCCTGCTGGCCTGACTTGAAAAGAATCCGGGGAAACGCCTTGTGGGACCTAAGTGGCTCATCTAGAGACTATCTTCCCGAGAAGGATCTTTGTGGTGCCCTCTACTGGTTTTCATAACAAGGAGGAGCCTCCTAGGAAACCAAACCTGTCTCTATTGCCTGAGACAGAAGGTAACTTTCTTTAGAGATATTTGGACAGCCAGCAGTAGCTTGGAAGCAGACGGGATCATTGTTTTCTTTTTGTGTGTCTAAATTCTGCCCTTTCCTTGTAATCTTTTGTGAGCCCCTGCCAAAGAAGAACCGGGCATGCAAACAGGCAGATCCATGGCCAGAGGAGCTCTTCCCTGCTTTGTTTCGCCACAGACCTCACACACCTTTCCCGTTTCTCTTGGCTATCTGGGAACTTTCAGAACTTGCGGGAGACCATAACCTTCATTTTGGCGAATTATTTGTTCAGGTTATTGTTTGAGATGCACGAGGGTCCCACTTCCCTCTGCCTGAGATGAGCGATTGCTTTAGCATATATCAAAAACAAGAGGACCTGACACCGTTCTATGATTTCCTGGAAAAGACAGAAAGTTCTCTCTTAGATAACAGACTCTTCTCAGTTTGGTCCACCTGTTATGGATAAAGCCAGGAGAAAGCTGATATATTTTCAGGAATGGAGCCATCAAAAATCTTTAGTGTACAAGCAAAAATAACAGGGACCAGCACCAGAGCTTGAATCATTGCCACTCTGTCCCAGGGGACTCTAAAGGAGTCATGATGATTGCCCCTATCAAAGGTCAGAGCTGCATCTATGGATTTAGGGCTGAGGGATAAGAGGAGGGATAGGTGTGAGTGTGTGCTCCTCCATTTCTCCTGTAGGTGACCCTCCATTTCTCTCTGCCAATTGTATTTTCATGTCACAGGTGGGGGACAGAGTCCTCCAAGATTTCTCTACTGGTTTACCTCCTTGACAGGAGCAAGGTAAACGCCCAAGTGCTTAGAAACAAGATCTTGATCTTCTTTCTCTATCAGTGCTTGACCTGGCTACTCGAGGGAATGATGGAAAATAGTCCTTGGAAGAAACTCTCAACTCTAATACCATCTTCGAATTAGACTCATTTTGTTGGTGGAAAGTTCTCTGAAATCACCTCTGTACATCTCCTCACTTTAGACAGCATCCAGAACTTGCCAAAAACTGCAGGACATATACATAACTGCTATACACCCCAAGCCAGGGGAGAATGATATGCAAAGGGGACAAAAAGTCTCACTCAAGAAAATCCTGGTAGTAAAGAAAAAGCCTCCAGAAACCTATCTTGATCTCTGGGGGGTCAAGGCCCCTGGCACTCTGCATATACTTGCCCCTCCTTCTTTTCTAATGAGAAAGAGGAACTATCCTTCTGCTCCCCAACCCTTGGGAGGGATGTTTCCTCTTAAGAAGATGCTACGAGGAGAAAACAGTCATAAATGTCCACATTTCCTTTTCCCTAGCAGAACTGAATGACATTAGGAGAGAAATTTGGGAGATGCATTGAGAACAGTGGTGTTCAACCTTCCTAGATACAGTTCCTCATGTTGTGATGGGCCCCAACCACAGCGTTGCTTTTGCTGTTACTTTGTAACTGTCTTTTATCTATTGTTATGGATTGTAATGAAAGTATTTGTGTTTTGCCTTGGTCTCTTAGGAGACCCTGTGAACAGGTCTGTCAGCCCACAAAGTGGCTGTACCCCACAGGTTGAGAACTCTGATCTGGACCAACATGTTCATTCATTTGAATCATCCGCTAAGCCAGACACATGAATTAGTCTGGAGAGAAGTTAGCACAAGCCCTGAGCCCTTTAGTAAATAGGAGAATATTGGATCGAGCTGTCTGAGGGCTAAAGATTTTCTCACTTTTCAGAGAGCCATTCCCGTCCCAAATCCCCACTGGAACCCAATCAATGACCAGGAGAATGGAAGAAGGCAAATTTCCTCCACTGTGTCAGTAGGGGCTCAGGAAGGCTAAGGTAAAAAGTCTTACCTACTCCCAGCTATACCACAGACTCCAGAAGAGAAGGAGGCACTCATACAGTTTGTCCAGGCTGTGCTTTTATAACTGGGACCAGGAAAAATAAATGAAAAAGGACAAGTGTCATGGAGAATTAACGGCCACTGAGATCCAACCTGATAAGGGTTTCCTCACAAGGAACAGAGCCAAAGCCTGTGGATGGGAGGACAATTTCTATTGGAATTGCCCTCAGAAACTGGGTCTTCCCTTGAGACCCTGCTGTGTTTACAAGGGAAATCATTAGCAGAATTGATGACCCCAGAACCAATCAGGTCTCACACCATCAAGCTCTCCGCCTACATGCTAGAAGAGGGCTTATAGATGGTTATGAGCCATCATGTGGTTGCTGGGAATTGAACTCGGGACCTCTGGAAGAGCAGACAGTGCTCTTAAACACTGAGCCATTTCAAAGCACACTATGTTGTCCACAGCGATAAGTCCCGGGCCTCCCTTACTGACTCCCATTGGGTCCATTAATCTAGAGAGCCCTGGGTAATTTTGACTGTAGAGGACTATAAGGTGAACTTTATGATTGATTTGGGGGTCTGGTTCCTGGCACTGTCATCACCCCCTTGTCCCAGATTCCAAAGAACCACAGCCATTCAGGGCAAATTGGGGCAGCAGCTAAAATGTAACTTTACCCACTTTAAAATGTGCTTGCTCATTCCTAGAGGAACTTCCACTTCTATTATTCTTTTTAAATAGTTCCCATGTCCCTTTGTTGAGGAAAAACCTCTTATCAAGCTCAAAGTCAAGCTTTTCCCTCCAAGGCAGCTTATCTCTAATAAAAAAGCAATGTCAAGGCCTTTATATGGACAAACGGCAACGTGATAGGGAGGTCTTAAAGAGCCAGTCCAGGAGTCATATACCTTGAAGACTATTTCCCGCGTCAAAAACAAGTTCTGCTACTCTAGGCAGACGGGCTATTTCCCATTTCAAGGACTAAAACAAGAGTCATTGAATGAACGCTGTAGTCCAGACAACAGTCCTGTTCTTGGTGCTAGCAAAGGCCCCAAAAATGAAGGTTAGTCCATTCTGACTGATGGCACAATGACCCCTCTCCATCCAGTACTTCCTAGTCTTTGTGCTCTCCTCACTCAGATTCCCCCTAATGCAGTCTTAAAGATGCTTCTTTTGTAGTCTGCTCCATCGAGACATACTTCTCTTTGGTTTTCAAGACCCTTCCTGTAGTAGAGTAGGACGAGGACAAGTCTCTTGGACTGTCCTCCCACAGGGTTTAGAGATGCCCCCATTTATTTGGCTGAGCTCTACCTCAAGATTTGATGGGATGGACTCACCAGTGGGTCATCCCTATTCAATAGGGAGATGATATCCTCCTAAGTGGACCAACAGAAGAAATCATTTCCCGAGGATGAACAGAATTCTTCCTTAATTTCCTGGCTGGCAGGGGCTGCCGCATATCTTAGCAACAAACAAACAAACAAACAAACAAACAAACAAAAACAAAAGAACAAAACAAAACCCAGATAGGCAAAACCTCGGTTACTTGCTTGAGCCTTGTCTTGCCAAAAGGGACCAGAGCCTTCGGGCTGGAAGAGTCAGGTCCATTTTGGCCTTGTGGCTCCCTCAAACCCTTCGACAGATGAAGGCATTTCTAGGACTTACAGGCTATCGTATCGTTTGGACCTCTGCTTAGGGCGACGTTCTCTGTTTAGTGTTTATGGAAGTTCAGGCTCAGAGACTCACTAAGGTTAAAAGGAATCCGGAGTCCAAATATACCTTCCCAAGACTTAAAATGTGTGGTAAAAGCCCCTGCCTTGGGCTGGCCCACCCAGTCTACATTCCCCATGTCTGTATGCTCCTGAAAGATAGGGCAGTGAGTAATTCACATGTGTTTCCCCACAGCCTACGCCCAACGAAGGAATTCAAACAGGTAGCAAAGGGATGGCCCGGATGTCGCTGAGCTAGACTCCGGATCCCAAAGGCTCAAAGGTTTACGCTTAGGCGCCCTCTCATCGTCCACACACTCTATGACCTAGAGGGCGTTCTAAATTCAAATGCAAATTCATAGCTGGCTGACAGCAGGCTCCCTAAATATCAGGGATTTCTCTCAAGACCAAAATCCAGTTACTTATCAGACACAACAGGAAGGGAAGGAAGCCTCACTGCTTCCGGGAGAGGGCTTCATGGGTAGCTATGCGTCCCATACCGATCCTTCAGATCAGAAAACCCTGGTCTGGTCCTTTATATGGATGGAGACTGTAAGAGAAGGAATTTGATATGTAGGAATACACAATAGACACTCACTTTTATGTTCTTAAATCAGAAACAATACCTGAAAACTCCAGAGCCTAGCTAGCAGAGCCTATCGCTCCCACTCAAGCTCTGGAACTATCCCAAGAAACAAGAGTTAGAATCTATACAGACCCTGGATACAGCGTCCCCATCCTCCACACCCATGGCGCCATAATGGAAGGAAGAGACCTTCTCGCCGCAGCCAGGACTCCATAAAACACTCCCAAGAAATTCCCAGGCTCCCAGATGCAGTCTCTTTGCTCCCTCAAGTGGCTGCAATCTACTATCCTGGACACCAGATGGGGATGACCCAGTGGCAAAGGGAAAAACAATAGTTAATTCTGAAACCAAGAGGACTTCCTTGGTATGCACAGAGCGCCTCATTCTCTGGGAATCTTTGCTGCCTCCCATGAAAACTGAATATTCTTCAGAGCAGAGGTTCTTAACCTGTGGGTTGTGACCTCTTGGGAGTCGAATGACCCTTTCACAAGGATCACTATCAGGTATCCTGCATATCAGATATTAACATTATGATTTGTAACAGCAGCAAAATTACAGTTATGAAGTAGCAACAAAAGTAATTTTATGGTTGAGGGTCACCACAGCATGAGGGTTGCAGCAGTAGGAAGGCTGAGAGCCACTGCTTTAGAGGGAATGGCCTTTGCCTCGGAGATCAGATGCCACACAACTCCTGAGGATGGCTGTAACACCTAATGACCAGCTGTCATTACCAAAGACCCCACCATGGGGAGTCTGAAAATTCCTGTATCAGATGTGTCACTTGGATCAGGAGAACACACTTATCCTGGCAAAAAGAATGTCCACAGCACAGAGCTCAAAAGAAACCATCTAACCAGTGGTACAAGGACATACTAGAAAAATCAGTCCCCTTTAATAGGCATCTCTAGTCCCCAAGGACTCCTAGGCAGGTCACTTATCCGGGACTGGCAGCGGGATTTCACACACATGCCCAGTGGACCCAGTTTCAAACATCTGATAGTCCTGGTGACACCTCTACTGGATGGATAGAGGCTTTCCTGTGTGAAACACAAAGACCCACAGAAGTGAATAGGGAGTTTCTCTCTGAAATAATTTTCTTATTTGGATTACCTAAAAGTGTCCATAGTGACAATGGGGCTGCCTTCAAAGCAGAAATTACTGAGGGTGTGACTAAAGCATGGAAACTCAGTGACATCTACATTGTGCCCAGTGACCCCAGTCCTCCAGAAGGTTCGAAAGGCTAGTGATCTGTTAAAGACACACCTAAAGAAACTAATTCAAGGAACCCCATCTCTGTGGGTTCCACTATTGCCCCTAGTGCTGATTAGACTTAGAAATATGCTTGATCCTCAAGGTCTCATGATTTTCAAAACCCACATGGCTGGCCTTCCTACACACGACTTTGTACCAGACCCCAAAATAGTCCGATTTGTGACTCACATCCCCCAACTGGCAACATTTCAACAGATTTTTTCAGGGCTTCAGGCAGGGCTTCCAGGGGAAGAACAAAAAGGACTTCCCATGATCTGTCCTGAGGATTTAGTGTCAGTCATGGCACCAGATCCCAGTAACAGCCTTGCCTACCCACAGGATGAAACCCGCCGAACTGTGTCAACCTGTGTATTGCAACTGGCTCACCTGAGTTACGGTAGACCCTCAGGAAACTGCCAACTCCAGCTGCACCTGTGAGGACTTCAGGTGGCTTCTCAAACACTAGCAAACCCAGATGAGACCAGCTGGCTGGGCCATTGCAGTTTTCAGTCTCTGCCGTAGGCACAGCCTTCGGTTACCAAGCATGTAACAGCATTCTCAGTGCTACGACTCTCCTCAATAACCTCTTGTGGTTCCCAAAGAACCTTTTCTAATCCAGTCCCTTTCCCCATTCCTAGGCTCAGAATCCTGGTTTCTTTGAGCCAAGCTACAGGGAATGAGCTGATGGAAACGACGCTTGTGGCATCAATGATTCCAGTAGCATCACTGATCCCGTTGCTACCAGGGCATGTATTCCAATACCGATCCCTAATGACAGATACATACAGGTTTTCAGCCTTACTCCTCATTCATAACTGCTTGTGTGTGTGTGTGTGTGTGTGTGTATGTGTGTGTGTTTATGTGTGTGTTGCCCTTTAATGGAGAAGGACCACTTTAGACCTTCACCAAAAATCCTTTTCAGGAATACTCTTCTATCTTGGCCTTGACACTAACAAAACCACTCCATTCAATCCCTTTCTGGATGGAACCCATTCTAAAGACCAAAATTGTCAGGCCCCTGTCTGTGTTACTGCCAGTACAATGAATGCTCATGGACAGGGATGGCTAACTGGCTGTAATCTGTAAATCCAGCAAGAAACATGATCAGTTATGTAAGGTTCACTGCAATGCAGAACACTGTCCGAAGAGTTCCCTGCCCTGCAGGGACATTCATGAGAGGACCCTAGTAATCAACCCCACTTGCTAGGAGTGACTTGGTGGACTTCCAGGCCTCCCAAGACCAACTTTACTTAGTGACTAGATGGGCCCACCAGCCATCTAGAACCAGCCTACCTCATGGGCTGTACAAATGTAGAAAAGGCCTCTCCATCTAAGACAGGAGATTGTCACTGGCCAGCAGTGACACCTGAATACCACCTGAGAAAGGGTTGGGAGAGAGAGAGAGACAGGGCAACACAGAGAAGGACACCAAGTCTACATGCTGATCAAAATGTCCATTTAATGGATGTCAGGTTAACACTTAAGGAGGCAAAAAAGTAAAAGCAGTTTCTCACGTAGGAGCTTTACTTGGTCAAAATGTAGGAGAGCTCACTCAAGGTTACAGAGAGCTTGCTGTCTGGTTACTATGGTTGCACAGAGTTTCTCAGGGTCAGAGCAGTCCACTGTAGGACCACCAAGGTCAGTTTATGAGAGACTGGACTTTGGAAAATAGCCAAGTGGCTGAATTCCACTGTCCAGATGCCATTAACTCAAAATTTGCCATTAACTCCAAAAAAGGCTGCCACAGGAGATACAGTTGGCTTATTGTTTCAAGAGTAAAGGAGGGGCTAAATATCCTGACTAACAAAAACACAAGATTAAAGGAATGGATAGTGTCCACAGAAAAGCTCTTCCAGTAATATGCCTCCACACAACCTGGGAAAGAACATGTGCCCAGGCTCAACAAGGTATGATGGTATCCTAATTCAGATAGGATCTGAACTGGCCCACCTTCCTAAATACTGAAGCTAAGTCTAGCAATGTTCTCACCACCTACGGTCCATCCCTCTTCTCTCTGTAAATGACTTTGCATTACTGTAATGAGACATCCTATGGCCTGATCACCAATGTTATATGACTGGACAAGCAATCATCAAACTCACAGGGTGCGGAGAAATTATTCAAAGTACCTATAGTATGCCCATTGGACATCCATGAGTAAACATATAGACCAAAACCCAGTGGGATTACAATTCCCTCCAGACAATAAATTATAAATGGTATCTGGCTCTTCCCTAAAGAAGAATGGGATTCAGATTTCACACAGTATGGACCTTGGTGTCCCAGCAAGAATTATATTTGCCATATGGGAAGCAGCATGTATTATTGGGACGTATAGGCTAATGATGCTGTCGCTCTTACTGACATGTTGTGGAGGTTTCTCAACCTTCCCTCTCCCCTGCAAGACTCTGGTGCACAGTTCAGCCAATTGGTCAATTACATTTCACATTATTAAACAAGACATATCAACCATGATGTTGGAGACCTCTCCCTGTTAATCTTATCTCTTGATGTTTGCCATAGGGTTGTGACAAAAGAGATCCAACAGCTGGCTTCTGAACTGAGACTGGCTGTTGAGAGGTTCCTCCAGCTCCTGGGACACCCCAATGACCTTCTTCTCAATGCACAGCTTACAGTGGACGATGGTGGCAGAGATATCAGCAGCCGTGTTGATTCCTTTCCAGCAGCGTGGAAAGGGTTCTAGGGTGGTTTTCTTGCTTGTTCTCTTTCTCTAACAAAGGAAAAATGGCTCCAACTGTCTTTTCATTTTTCTTTTTTTCAAACTATGCTCTTAGTTTTGATATAACAGATTATAACAATCTCACTTTATATGTGATACAGGGGACATGACACCATCAGGTGGTTGTCCTTCTCTCTGTCATCTACGAAGCTCAACCTCGACTTGTTACATAACCCTCTTCTGAAGCATTATGAATGCTGTCTGTCTCCATGTTGTTTGCTCATTTTGTCAGCAGAAAACAGCCAGAAATACTGTTGTGACAATCCCCAAATAGCAGTTAAAGTGACTGGGTGGGGTGTGTGGGAAACGATGCAAGAGTCAGACACCAAGTTGTTGGGATAGGGATGAGGTCATAAATAAACCACAGAATGGCAAACTTCTAGCTTCTTAACCACTGGGGACAAAGGCTTGATGGGCTTTCTTCTCTCCTGGTGGGCCCCTTCTGCCTGACTTGGTTGGACATGTCCTAGGCAGGTCCTGAACATGACTGCTTATAGCCCCCTTTATTTTTTTATTTTTATTTTTTTGGTCTATGCTGACCAATCCAAGACTAAGGTAAGGGGACCTGTCTCAGGCTACCAAAATTATCCAAAATGCCCATCCCCTGAGGGAGGAATGAATTTCAGTTTCAAAATCCCCCTAGAAACTTGTGTGGAGTCTGTCTCTTTGTGGTGTTTGTATGCTTTTCTAAGCTTTTAATTATGCTTGCTCGCATTTCCTGACTGTGATTTACTTCCTGCCTTTTAAATCTTTAATGGACAGAGAAAACAAAACTGACCCATGACCCTTCGATGGTAGCAACTGTAGCCTCAGAAAGGGAAATCAATAGGAGAAAAAAAGCAAATAAACCACCACTCAGATAAACACTTACAAATCCAAAGATGCATAAGTAAAGCAAAAGAGCAGTAATTATGTCACTGGGTTTGGGATGGCTCATTTCACAGCCATAGGCTCCTGAAAGCAAAGTACAATTTTGACCTTTGCAGCAAGACTGAAGCAATAGAAATATCTATGTTTCAGGCATGTATGAGCTTACCTTTCTTTTACTACATCCAAGTGACCTCATGATGTAGACATTGTATGTGATATAAGTGACCCCTGGTAGAAAGAATGTCAGCTTTTAGCTTGCATGCAGCTTTCCATGTGAAATGAAGTAACAGCTTTATTTCATAGCCCCTTTGTATCCAAGTGTGTTTAAATGACTCAGCTCTGTCCAGAGGGCTGAGCTCAGAGGCATCACAAGCAGATTTTAGATTTTTCCCTTCTCCCCTTCCAGTTGTCACGCATGGAGATCGATGGCAGCAGCCCAGGCAGCCCTGAAAACTGAGAGAAGGAACACACAGTAAGATCTTGATTACCAGAGCAAACCGGACAGAAGGAGCCCAGTTCCCTAACGATGGTGGAGCCACATTCCTGGACCATTCATCTTCAGATTTCGTGAAAGACACATGAACGTCCTAATTTCTTTGTTCCAGAGTGAAGCTGTTATTCTGTTGCTTACAGTCCCACCTAATCTGAGCGTACAGACTGCTTTAGGATGACAGCTGTGAAGTCTGTAACTGTCGTCCCTCTCATCTAACTCAGATCATACTCCTACACACCTCTTACCTAGTCACTTGTACATCCTAACAGACATGTTAAGTTAATTGTGTGTAAAGTTACAGCCCTAATGTCAATGACCTTGAATTTACCTTTCCACTTTCTTCCTCACTGTAGTAAATGGGAACTCTATCTTATCAGCTACTTGAGTTAACTGTTCCATGCCATACTCCAGGCCGTGCTTGTTCGCCTTTCTCTGCAGCCTTCTGCAAATCTTTTCAATTTATCAAGCACTTACAGTTAAAACATTTCCATCACCACTAACTTTATTCTAGGTGCCTTAGCTCTCATTTTGATAATTACATCCTCCTCCCTCCCCCTCCCCCTGTGTGGTTAATGTGAATCTTTTAAAATATGTTACTTAATATCCATAATTTCTCCCTAAAACTTCCCATAGCTTCTTATCTCAACTCAGAGTTAATTCAAAAATTGTCCTCTTTTTCTCAGTCCCTATATAATATCACCTGTGCTGTGCCCCTGACCTCACCTGCTGCTTTGCTGGCCTTCATCATTTTTATCAACTGCATGGACACTTTTTTCCTTATCCATCTCTGCCACAACTATAGGTTTTAAAATCTGCTGTTGGTGAAGCCTGGAAGACCCTTTGTTCCAGATATACATGTCATGCCCTGTCCATTTTTAGATTCTCTTGCTAAAGAGAAACCCTCTCTGGCTGTCGTATAGAAAAACGGTCACCCGCTCTTTCTCAAGGGACTTTTGTTCCACCACTTTGTACAGAACAGGCACTCCTGCCATCGTATCACCGTTATCCATTTAACTTTTCCTACGGTGTAAATCAACACCGGACATACAACACTATCATGATTCTTTCCATCCCTTGAGCAGATTGGAAGACCATGCCAACCTCATATTTGTTTTATTTATTATTTCATCTCCAGATCCTCGGAGGATACCCTGACATAATGACTGCAGAGCCTTTATTCGTTAGTGGGCAAAGTGTTCACTACAAACCTATGCAGACAATCTTAAATGAGATGGAAAGAAGAACTCCAAAGTGAAGGAAGTAACTCCAGGCCCCTTAAACTAAATCATACGTCTTAATGATCTGGCCTGTGAGTTAAAAAATCCCCAGTGGGCAAAGGCCTTGGTTGTGGCTCCCCTGGCTCATACTATTTCTTAGGATTTCTACTGCTGGGTCAACACCTTGACCAAAAGTAGCTTGGGGAGGAAAGAGTTTATTTCATCCTACATTTTAAAATATCCCATCATCCAGGTAAGTTAGTTAGGAGCTCAGGCAGAGCAGGAACCTACAGATAGGAACTTGTGCAGAGGCCATGGGGAATGCTGCTCAGCCCGCCACCTCACACCATCGAGGACCACGTGTTCAGGGGTGGCACCACCCCAAGGGAGCTGAGCTCTCCTCCATCAGTCACCAGTCAAGAAAATGTATTACAAGCTTGTCCACAGACCAGTCAGGTGGCACAGTTTTTTCAACAAAATCACCCCAGCATATGTGAAGTTGACATAAAGTTAGCTGCACAGTACCAGCTGGCAATGAAAAAGGAGGCAATAGTCCATGTCATATAGTTATATTTGAAGCTTGCTCTTAGATGTGGCATAAATGACACACGGAACAACCTTAAAATCCCATGGAGTCATTAAATGCAACCATGAGACTTGCTTTGTTGAGAAAAACTCAGGCTGAATTTTTTTTTTTGACAAAACACTGACTTTATTTCTTTATATTAGGAAATGAAGTTATTTTCATACGGTATATTCTGATTATGGCTTCTCTTCCCTCATTTCCCAGGTCTTCCCCACCTCTCCCCCTTCTAATTCTATGCATTTTTTTCTCCCTCTTAAGAAAAACAAACAGGAAAATTAAAAAAACAAACAAACAAGGATAAAACAAACAAACAAACAACACCCTCCCCCAAAAAACTTTAAAAATAAAAACTGCATGAGAGATTTGTACAAGCACAGAGACACACAAAACCCATAAAAACTCAAAATCACAAGCGGTAATACTTGAGGGAAAAGACCAGTAAGTATTAAAAAAATGCCCAAACAAAGCAATACGAGGCAAAAGAATTCCCCCCAAATACCTCTGAGTTCATTTTGTGATGGCCATGTCCTGCTGGACTTGGGGTCTTCCCTTAAGTATGATTTGCATAACCCACTGAGACTCCCTTGGAGGGGATCATTTTCCTCTGTGAGTGACTGTTAATTGGAGCTGGCTTCTGGATTGGGGATGGGAGCCTGAGAACACCGGCTTTCCATTTCTGATACATAAATTCATGTCAGGTGAGGGAATGTGGATAGGGAGCATCTTTATCAGTAACAGTGTCACACAAAGGCAAGCATTTCTAGTGCAGTTACAGATAACGAGGGGAGCCAAGTGAGGTAGTGTGTGCTTGTCAGCCCAACGCTAGGAAGCAGGCTGAACTTTTAAGATACAAAAACACTAATTTTTATGTGTGGTGAGACCCTGCTGGCATTAGGCATTACAGAATGTAAGTAAGTTCCATGCTAAGAAAGACTTATTGTATTCTGTTTGTGAATCCCTTTACAATTTTTTGCCAGTCACAAATTTAACTTAAAAATTCTTTCATTCCTGAGTTCATTACTTTGGAACTTTGGCAGAATCAAGGATTTTTTTTTTTTTTTTGACATTTTACTATCTAGGCCACCATTGAAAAAGTGAGGGAAACATTTTAAGCCATTTCTATATGACTGATAATGCCTAATAAAGATAAATATTACATAAAAAAAGAAAAAGTGAGGGAAAAGATATGATGCAGATCCTATGGATATGCACCCTGCTTTTGTTTGGTTTGTTTAGTTTTAGTTCCCATGGATCACAGAGTCTCTGTCAAAGTCTAAACCAATGACTTTTTTTTCTCTATGCAAAGCTCTGAGCCCAACCCCATGGGACATTCAGAAGGAGGTAGTCTGTGGTCTCTGTCTCCAGCAAACATGAAAATTACCACTTTGTTATCTCATGACAGTGGGGTCATAGTTGTGTTTATTTATTTTTATCTGTATTTATTAAAATTTCCACAAGGGATATAAATTATTTTGCAATATAAAAAAGTTATTTTTAAAAATGAGAAATCTTGAACTCATTTGGCCTTTCTTAAAAAAATATAAACCGGAACTGCATACACCAGTGTCTATAACCGGATCGCTGCTGGTAATGGTGTGGTTTATAAATCCCTGAAAATGCCAAAGAATGAAAACTGAGCCACAATCTTAAAAGGTCACTAAACACAGATGCTTCTCTTTGCAAGCAGACCCTCCTCCCCTGGTTCACCACGACAAGAGTCAATCCATTAGCAGTTGTTTTCACATATATCAATTGTGTTATGAAGTGATAGAAATCTAAGTCCTTTCACCTTTGCCATACTCTTTCCTTAAACTCCTATTGTCTGTTGAAGTCTATGATCTCACTTTCCAAGCTTCTTCCCTAAAAGGCAAGAACTTGAGAGTTTGCACAATATAAAAAGAGGATAGCTTCAGATGAGTTAATAGTACCTGCAACCCCCACCGAGGGCCGGCTCCACCCTCTGTCCATGGGAAGCGCAGGGTCCGCTCTACTGAATATTGTAGCTGGTGAAGGACATGGCCAGTCCTTCCACTCTCATGACTGTGGGGCCAACTCTCCTGCCTGCAGGTTGACTAGCTCAGATTCCTCTCATGCCCATACCCAGGGCTTTGAGTTGGCTCACACCAACATCTACTCCATTGATGAACTGCTAGAGTTCGTGAAGAGGCCAGTTCTACAGATCCAAAGTTACAGGATCTCCATGACACAGGGCAACAACAGGTTATCTGAGAGAAGTCCCAGTGAGGTTCCAGTATTGACAGGGTAGCAGAAGACAGAGGTCTTATACCAGACCAAGGAGTCATTGCAATGAACAATTGCAAGCAAAGAAGTGTGGACAAAAGAGTATACGGTAGGACCCACTGTGACCTACTACAGCTTCCACAATGAGATATTTTTTCTCTGTTGGGGGAGAGGTTGCCAGGGTGGAGAGCAGGTAGGTGTGGAGAGGTAGAAGAGTGGGATTGGAGTGTATGATGTGAAATTCATAAAGAACCAATAAAAATGTTAAAAAAAACCCTGCCTAAACCGACTTTGTAGTTTATAGATTTTTCATTTCTTTTCATCATTATTTTCTAAAATAATGAAGTTTTTAAAATAATGCTGAAGGGAATGTCAGCAAGGATATTTGTCTCTTCATGTCAGAAGACTAACTTCAGCAATGAAAATAAAATTTAATCATGAAAAATACTACACTATTTTCACAATAACAACAACAACCCAAATGTTATATAGCCCAATTATAGCATATACAAGGCTCTGAGTTTAATCCAAGAACCTGAAAAAAGAAATAATAGATAATGTTCATTCCCAAATTGTTGGAGAAACACAGGATTGGAAGGATAAATACTTTCTGTCTAAAAAAATATTTTTATTGAATTTTGGCTGCAATAGAAAAAAGTCATAGAGGAAGAGAAGACCTCGCTAATCACAGAGTCATCTAGAGGCTCAACTTAAAGACCATAAAGAAATAAGAATTCAAGCCAAACCATACTTATTTAAATATGCTTGGCCCCAGACAGTTATTTGAGAATTTTCTTTCTTCTCTAACAAAGTAAACAGTAAGACTTTATTCTTACTCAGGTGGAGGCAAGTCATTAGGAGAAAGTAATGACCAACAATGCAAGTGCATCATCCAGTGTGAAAGAGCATCCAATCTCCTGGCTTTGTCATACTAATGTGCCAACTATACCATCATGGTTCAGTTATACCACTCCTTGAACATATACCCAAAGGAATCCACTTCAACATACTGCAAGACACTTCCATATCCGTGCTTGTTGCTGTACTATTCACAAGTGCTAAGATTGAGGCCCGTCTTAGATGTCTGTTAATAGATGCATGACTAAAGAACATGTGTTATCTGTCTATCCATCTGTCCATCTATACATCACTTCTGTGAGTGTATGTGTGTGCCATGAAAGTAGGAGACTTGTGTGCTGGGAGAGGAATAGGAGAACACAAGGAACAATGATATAGATGTATAAAAATGTCATGGTGACACCTCTTCCTTAGCAAACCAAATTAAAAAGAAAGTAAAAAGAAAACACACAATTGCAAGGAATAGAGTAGGGGAGTGAGTGGGAAGGAATAAATAGCATGCAGGCTAAGACAGCTGAACCATGAAAGAGATATGTTGAGCATTTCTGCTGAAGAATTTTGAGCAAGGCAGTTTGTCTTTCCAAAATCTCCATGTGGATTGAAATAATAAGGCTAATTATCTCATATTCTTACTGGGAAAGAATGAATATACTATTTTGGTCTGGAGAGAAGGATAAACACATTCAAGAAGTTTTAGGGAATAAATAAACAGTATCAGAATGGTTAATAAAAAAAAACTTCAAGAGAGCATCACAAAACAACAAAATGACATGGTCCCCAAATAACTCTTAATATTAACTGTCTCAGTTCCTCACTAAAGAGACATAGACTGTCAGATTCGATTAGCAAACAGGATATGTTGTTTTGTTTCCTCCAAGAAACACACCTCACCATCAACAGTAGGCAACATCTTGGGTAAAAGGATGAAAAAATATTCCAAGCAACTAAAAACAACAAAAAAAGTGAGTATAACCATTATAATATCTGATAATATAGCTAGTAAACAAATTTCAAACCCAAAGCTGGCCAGAAGATATGAGGAAGGCACTCCATACTCATTAAAGAAACAATCCACTAAGAGTATATTACAGTTCTCCACAGTGCTTAGCCATGGAGCCATTTCTTTAGCTCTATGGGTTTATGATCTAAAAAATTTTATTTAATTTAAGTTTATTTATATCCCAAGGGTGCCCCCTCCCTTCCTCCCAGCACTCCTCCTCTTTCTTCCCCTTTCTACTCTCCCTTTCCACCTAGAAAAGGGAAAGCCCCCCAACCCCACATCAATTCTCCCCAGCATATCAAGTCACACCAGGACTGAGTATATCCTCATCCACTGAGGCCCGGTAAGGCAGCCCTGCCAGGGAGAAGTGATCCAAAAGCAGGAAATAGGGTCCATGTTAGAAACAGTCCCCCTGCATCTTCCACTCACCAGGTGACCTACATGAAGACCACGCTGTCCATAGGCCACATATGTGCATGGGGCCCAGGTCCAGACCATGCATGCTCCTTAGTTGATGTCTCAGTCTCTGTAAGCCCCCGTGGGTCTGGGTTACTTTTCTCTGTTGGTCTTCTTGTGGGTTCCCGTCTCCTCCAGGTTCTTTCATTTTTCCTTCAACACTTTTATAAGATCCCCAGAACTCCACCCCATGCTTGGCTGCAAGTCCCAGCTTGACAAAGAGATGCCTCCCTCACCCCTGTTTCCCTTCTTGTTCCCAGCCCTCTCACCTCCCACCACACTCGTTCTTCCCACACCTGATCCTCACCATTATTTCCCTCCAAATTCCATCTCCTGCCCAGTTTCCTCTCTTCATCCACTTCTACTGTCTGTTCTATTTCCCCTTCTAAGTGACATTCTGACACCCTCCCTTGGGCTCTCCTTTTTACTTAGCTTCTTTGGGTCTGTGGACTGTAGTATGGTTATCCTATACTATAGGTCTAATATCTGCTTATAAGTGAGTACATACCATGTATATCTTTCTGGGTCTGGGTACCTCACTCAGGATGATATTTGCTAATTCCATCCATTTGCCTGCACTTTTTATGATTTCCTTATTTTTAATAGCTGAGTGGCATTCCATTGTGTAAATGTACCACAACTTCTTTATCCATTCTTCAGTCAAGGGATGTCTCTAGGTTGTTTCCAGTTTCTGGCTATTACATATAAAGCCACCATGAACACAATCGAGCAAACATCCTTGTATGGCAGAGCATCTTTTGGATATATGCCCAGGAGTAGTATGGCTCGGTCTTGAGATATGGCTATTCCCAATTTTTTTGAAAAAGCACCAGATTGATTTCCAGAGAGGTTGTTACAAGTATACATTCTCACCAGCAATGGAGGAGGGTTTCCATTTCTCCACATCTTCACCAACATGTTTTGTCACTTAAGTTTTTGATGTTAGCCATTCTGACTGGTGTTAGGTGGAATCTTAGAGTCATTTTGATTTGCATTTTTCTGATGACTAAGGACATTTAGCATTTCTTTAGGTGCTTCTTAGCCATTAGAGATTTCTCTGTTATGAATTCTGGGTTTAGCTATGTACCCCATTATTTAATTGGATTATTTGATTTGTTGGTGTTTAATTTATTAAGTTTTCTATATATTTTGGATTTTAGCCCTCTGTCTGATGTAGGGTTGGTGAAGATTTTTCCTCAATCTGTAGGCTGCCATTTTGTTGTTTTGATATTGTCCTTTGACTTACAGAAGCATTTCAGTTTCACAAGATCCCATTTGTTTTTATTTTTATTTTTTTATTAATTACACTTTATTCATTTTGTATCCCCCCAAATGGGATCCCCTCCCGATCCCATTTATTAATTGTTGATCTCAAAGCCTGTGCTATTGGTGTTCTGTTCAGGAAGTTGTCTCCTTTGCCAATGAGTTCGAGACTTTCCCCACTTTGCCTTCTAATATATTTAGAGTCTTTGGTTTTATGTCAAAGTCTTTGATCCACTTGAACTTGATTTTTGTGCAGGGTGATAAATATAAGTCTATTTGCATTTTTCTATCTGCAGACATCCAGTTAGACCAGCACCATTTGTAGAAGATTCTTTTTTCTATTGTATAGTTTTGGCTTCTTTGTTGAAAATCAAGTACCCATGTGAATATGGGTTTATTTCTGGGTCTTCAGTTTGGTTCCATTGATCAACCTGTTTCTATGCCAATACCATGCAGTTTTTATTACTATTGCTCTGTACTATACCTGAGATCAAGTATGTTAATACCACCAGAAGTTCTTTTATTGTACAGAATTGTTTTCGCTATCCTGTGTCTTTTATTTTTCCATATGAAGTTAATGGTTGCTCTTTCCAGGTCTGTAAAGAATTGTGCTGAAATTTTGATGGGACTTGCATTGTATCTGTAGATGGCTTTTGGCAGGTGGGCCAATTTTACTATGTTAATCCTACAGATCCACTAGCATGGGAGGTCTTTCCATCTTTTAAAATTTTCACTTTCTTTCTTCAAAGTCTTGAAGTTCTTGTCATATAGGTCTTTCACTTGCTTGCACCAACATATTTTATATTATTTGTGGCTATTGTGAAAGGTGTTGTTTCCCTAATTTTTTTCTCAGCCCTTTTGTTACTTGTGTAAAGGAGGGCCACTGACTTTTTTAGTTAATTTTGTGTACAGACACTTTGCTAAAGGTGTTTATCAGCCCTTTGACTTTTTCTTTCCAATTTGTACTCCCTTGGTCTTCTTTACTTGTCTTATTGTTCTGGCTAGGACTCCAAGTACTATATTGAAAAGCTATGGAGAGAGTGGGCAGCCTTGCTTTGTCCCTGGTTTTAGTGGGATTGATTTACGTTTTCTTCTAACTTGATGTTGGCTATTGGCTCGCTGTGTGTCGCCTTTATTGTGTTTAGGTATAAGCCTTGTATTCTCGATCTCTCCAAGACTTTAAACATGAAGGGGTTTTGGATTTTGTCAGAGGCATTTTCAGCATCTAATGAGATGATCATGTGTTTTTTTTTTTTTTCTTTCAGTTTGTTTTTATGGTGGATTACATTGATGGATTTGCATAAGGTGAATCATCCCTGCATTCCTGGGATGAAGTCTACTTGATCATGGTGGATGATTTTTTCTTTTTTTTTTTGATGTGTTCCTGGATTCAGTTTGCACGTATTTTATTGAGTATTTTTGCATCAATGTTCAGAAGGAAGATTGGTCTGAAATTCTCTTTCTTTGTTGAGTCTTTGTGTGGTTTAGGTTTCAGGGTGACGGTGGGCTCATAGAATGAATTTGACAATGTTCCTTCTGTTTCTATTTTGTGGAAAAGTTTGAGGAGTATTGATATTAGTTCTCTGAAAGTCTGGTAGAATGAAGTCTGGTAGAATTCTGTGATAAAAATAATCTGGCCCAGAGTTTTTTTTCCTTCTCTCTCTCTCTTTTTCCTCTCTCTCTCTCTCTCTCTCTCTCTCTCTCTCTCTCGCTCGCTCTCTTTAATTGGTAAGCTTTGGGTGACTATGTCTATTTCCTTAGGGGTTATAGATCTATTTAAATTGTTAACCTGATCTTTATTTAATTTTGATATGTGGTATCTATCAAGAAAATTATCCATTTCATTTAGATTTTCCAATTTTGTCACCTATAGGTTTTTGAAGTATGATATAATGATTCTTTGGATTTCCTCAGTATCTGTTGTTATATATGCCTTTTCATTTCTAATCTTATTAATCTGGACACTCTCCAGCTGTCTTTTAGTTACTTTGACTAAGGATTTGTCTATCTTGTTTATTTTCTCAAAGAACCAGCTCCTGGTTTTGTTGATTCTTTGTATTGTTCTCTTTGTTTCTAGGTTATTGATTTCAGCCCTGAGTTTGATTATTTCCTGCCTCTTGGGTGTGTTTGCCTTCTTTTTTTTGTAGAGTTTTTAGGTGAGCTGTTGCTAGTATTAGCTCTCTTTACTTTCTTTATGAAGGCGCTTAGTGCTATGAACCTTCCTCCTAGCACTGCTTTCATTGTGTCCCATAAGTCTGGGTATGTTGTGCCTTCATTTTTATTGAAGTTTAAGAAATCTTTACTTTCTTTCTTCCCTGACCCCAGTGGTCATGGAGTAGAGAGTTGTTCAGTTTCCATGAATTTGAAGGCAATCTGTTGTTGAAGTCTAGCTTTAATCCATGGTGGTCTGATAGACTACAAAGTGTTATTTTGATTTTCTTGTATTTGTTGAGGCTTGCTTTGGGTCCGAGTATGTGGTCAATTTTGGAGAGGGTTCCATGAGGTGCTGAGAAGAAGGTATATTCTTTTGTTGTTGGATGGAATGTTCTGTAGATATTTATTTGGTCCAATTGACTCATAACTTTGGTTTTTTTTTCTTTGTTTAGTTTCTGCCTAGATGATCTGTCCATTAGAGAGAAAGGTGTGTTGATGTCTCCTACTATTAATGTGTGGGGTCTGATGTGTGATTTAAGCTTGAGTTTATAATTTTTTTAAATAAAATTTTGCTAGAGTTTTTTTTCTCTTAATTCTGTTAGTGTATAAATTATTTTTACCTAAGAAAACACACATGTACACACACACACACATTCATACATGCACAAAAGTTACAGAATGGCTACGAAGAGTAAAGGGCTACAGTAGAGTTCATGAGAAGCAGGGAAACTGAAAAAACATAAATAGAGACTACATTGACAAGATAATGACCTCAACCTAAACACAGAAACTCAGAAAATACAGCTCTGCCTGCTGGCCTTCTCCAGGCAGCAGGATTAGAGGTTAGCTCCTAGAGCGAGTAAAGCAAAGGGCAGGCTCTGGCTCCCACAAGGAATGTGTGCATGGTTGGAATAGACATTTCCAGACAGGTAAGTGGGATAAGCAGACAGGTCATGTAGGTCGTGTCTACAGTGAGGACGAAGCTGAGTGAAGGCCCTGTGTTCTCTTCCGGCCCGTCTCTTGACTACACATTTGTGGTTGGGTCGGGTAGGTGGATGAGAACCATTGCCATCCTAGTGCTATTATCTGCCTCTAAATGTATGCAGTCCAGCAGAGGAGTTATACTCTTTCCTCCATCTGAAGCATCTGAGTTCTCGGGCCTATTTTCCTGATCGGATTTGAATACTTCCATGTAACTCCACCTTCTCAAGTCATCTGATAAATTTCCAGGGTACCTCCCTTTCTCCTCCCAGGAATAAGCAATTTCTAGTCTATGGTGCATGGGTGGTGACAGGTGGTGACATTCACATGCCCACCAAGGAACAAAGTCATCCTAGAATGCTCAGAATGGAGTAAAAAGCTGCTTATGAGATGAGTTTTCTCAGGGAGACACACATTCTGAAAACCTGCTGTTTTGCACAATCTGAAGTAAGTTAGGCCAGCACAGGCTGGTCTCAGCAACAGCAAGTTTGAATATTGCTCTCCTTACAGCCCTATACACCAATTGTGACTACATTATTCACACATTTTCGTACAGGCCCAGCCTGCATTTGGACTTCTTATTTGCATTACATAAGATTGGTATAAAAGGACTCATTTGTGCTGAAGGGGTAGTCTGTTATGTTTGAAAACAGAATTATACATCTATCAGGATAACAGTTTATTTTAATACAGATATTAAAATTATAAAATAATTAAAGTAGGTAGTTGTTGGTAAAAAGGAAGCATACAGTGGCCAGAGATGGCCAGCTGGGACTGTATTCCCTCCTATTTGGCAATTTCACTCAGATAACCTTCATATATGTATGTATTTTAGGAAGCTTCTACTGTATTAAGTTTCTATATTACTCCTCAAATGATCCTTAATTTTAGCTGTCTCTCCCTGTATTCCTTCTCAGCCTTTCCCTTCCTTCTTTCATCCTATTTCACCTCTCCCATCCATCCATCCATCCATCCATCCATCCATCCATCCATCCATAATTATATATCCTATTTACTTTCCTAAAGAGATCTATTTGTCCTCTCTAATCCCTTACTCAGTACCTACCCTCTGTGGTTCTATGGATTGTAGCTTGGTTATCATTGACTTAAAAGCTAATCTCCAGTTTGACAGGAACATTATATACATTTAATGATACGATAATTGTGGCTTTCCACTGGGGCCCTTGACTGCCTTAGCCATAGGTTTTTCTGTAAGTTTCCAGTATCAAATGTGAACTTTCTCCCTGTGAAGCAGGCTTTATGTCCGATCAGGAAGTTGGTTTAGTCATAACCACTTTTACCACTATTGCATCATGAAGCATGCTGGACCCACAGCTGAGTTTGACTTTTGGGCTTAATCTTCCCTGGCCTCCTTAGTAGCAACTTCTGGCAGTACGGGAGCTAACACATAGGGAGGAGAACATTCAGGGCCAGTTCCAACTTTATTTTTCTAAGTCCTGCAATCAGCGTGTTCAACATTTTCAGCAATAAAGGCTTATCATTCAGTTCTAGAATGCAACCAACAACCATGGCAATAGTCTTTACATTTTGGGAGTCTCAAGGGCCTCCTTGAGGGAGATACCTGAGCCCTGGCACTGGGAATTTCAATTAACAACCTTAACTCTTCAGGGAGCATTTGTTTCTCCTGCATGATGTCCTTGCTTACTGTCTGTGAACAGATTTTTTTTTTATCCTTGCACTTTTAGCTTTGCTCATGTTTCTCTAATTGCGCTCTAAGTCTGTAAAACATTTAAAAGTTAGCATTGTGATATTTGTGCTCAATGAACCTTTTTTCCCCTCCAGCGGTTGGGCAAAACAACAATGCAAACCCTGAACCGCCATCCCATTTTTACATAACTCTCTTCCTTCCTACGCTCTAGTTCTTCCTATGGTTTCAAGTTCTTAGATTTCAGGAAGGACCTCTCATCCCAGATTTAACTTGTACTGTCTTTTTCTTTTGGCCTAGCTGTCTCCTCTACAAGATCATTTCATTTATCTAATTCACTTGCCAATCAGAGAATAACACAGAGGATGTTTTGTTAATTAACTGTTTTCAGGGCATCTTAATACTCACATTGTGAATGCCACTTACCATGAAGAGGTCAGAAATATTAACAAACTTCCACATTAATTAAAATATAATTTGAAAGGATATAATAATAAGGTTAGTAAGAAATATTAAGCTACATAAAAATAAGAAACTAAGCTTGGAGGTTCTGCCTCAATGTTACTCAAGAATGACTTTAAGATAGGTGTTGAGTTAAAGGTTTTTTTTTTTTTTCTATTCCCACTCTAGCTCCCAAATAATGAGATGGAGACTTGTTACATTCATTAATAAGCGTTAAAACACTATAGCTAGGCAGATTCTTATCTATTCAAACCTGTTTATGCTAGCCTGCTCTACTTCCCAGCCACTTACCTGTACTCTAGTCTTGCCCTGGCCACTCTTGATCCACCTTCATCTTCATGGCAACTCCCTCATGGCCCAGGAACCTCTCTCTCTCTTTCTCTCTCTCTTTCCTCTACCTGGGACACTCCACTGGAATTGCCTTGACTCTCCTGCCTACTGTAGGCTGTTCAGTTTTTTATTGACCAATCAGAGACGATGGAGAAAAAATTTACATAACACCGAAACAGGCAATAGTAATGATAGTACCAGAATATTTTAGCATTTAGCTTGCTTCTGTTTCAGCAGCTTACAATTAAATATACTGAGTCTCACCTTAATACAATAGGCACGAAGGTCGCCTCTACAGATAGGTACTTCAATAACTGGTTTCTTCTAGTCTCAGCAAACTGCGGTGGGCTTCCCACCACCAGCTCAGGCCAGGGTCCTGTGCCACGCTGTGGTCCCCACAGCAACAGCGAGCGTTGCTACTTCCACCTTCACAAGCTGACCTTTCGGACACCCGAAGGGGTTGTGTTATCAAGTTTTTCTGTGTAGTAGAATTGTGTCTATAGATGTGCTAGCCAGTATGCAAAAAGACTAGAATGTGAAGGTCAAGTGGGAATTCAGGAAGTCAGGTCAAGCAGACTGTGAAGAAAAATTGTTCGATGCACATGTGGGAGCTGATCAGACTTGAAATGCCACTGGAGCAGCCACTGACATTTTCAGGATTTTCCCATGGGAATATCTGTAAGCAGTGTCTCCCACAGGATTGATCTAGTGGCCAGTGCTAGCCAACGGAAAGTATCTGAAATGTATTTGAATGTGGAACACACTTTCAGACTCCTTTCAACCCCCTTTCGTCCTCCTCTTCTGATACTCAGTTCCTTTTATTACCATCTCCTTCAAGAAGCAAAAAGGACAGAATTTATCAAAAACAAGTAGAACCACTAAAACTCTAAGGACTTAATTGAAACATTGTGGTATTTCAAAAGATCTTCAGAAATGGCAGGTGTTAACACTTAGTCAACACAGAACCATGGACCAGAACAGTTCTGGTTCCGGAAGCAGTTTCTTTGTCTTGACTTACTTTTCTAAGTGCCAAAAGGTTAAGTAGGTTATTTGTCAAGATTCTAGCTAAGGTCTAACATTCATAGTCTTTAAGTTCTTTTGTTACTACTATTGCCAGTAATACCACCCATCCGGAGAGTCTTTAGAAGATAGCATATTTTAATTAAGAAAAAGTTTAGCTGAAAATTTATTGTCAAAAGTATTTATGTTTTGAAGATAAAAGAAAAACTTCACTCACATAAAAGCCACTGTAGTGCTCACATCTTGCTATCCATCTGTTTGGATTGCTCTTTAAGGACCAATAATTGACAGTTGAAAACTACATTTAAAGTAATGTCTACATTTAAAATGAAACAACATTTAAAGTAAAACTACATCTAAAGTAATAGTATAATGTCACTCCTAGGTGATATTATAATTTCATCAAATTCCTGCAAAGATACCAGGAACATCAACAAAAGTCAGGTTTGCTTTAATACATTAAAAACTTTAAAGACAAGCGATACAGTCTAAACCATCATTTTGATTGAATCATTAAATTAGTAACATTGTAGGATGGTCATACCTGTTTATAATATAGCTTGTAATGTTATATACTGAAACACAATACACAACTTTCCTAGTACTTTTACCTGTGATTACTCCCTCCCCCCATAAGTCACTTCAAACAATTTCAGGAAGATGTAACCTAAAAGCCCCTCAAGTTATTCCTTTTCAGGGCATCGAGCTTCTTTGTGCCCCACAGGACAGTCACAGGCATCTACCCTAAAAAATATATAAAATTGTCTTAGAGAATCCAAGAGATTGGAACTTCCTCTTCTGCTCAGATTTGATGATTGATGGACCAAGTAATAAAAATTTCATTCACTCCTGACAGTCCCTTGGTGAAGTACAATATTCTTTTTTCTGAATATCTTTGCCTAAATTTCCATCAAATTAGACTGTGAAACAAAAGTTTCTCTCCAGAAATCAGGGATGATGATTGTTGGAATCAAGCAAGGAAACAAAGTTAACAGAAAAGCATGGTGCTGAGTTAGTCACCACTGTGAATGACTGGAACTCCACCCACAGGATCCAGGAAATGTAAGAAATATGTCTGAGGTTTTCTATCCAGGGAAAGTGTTAGGAAAGCATTTATTTATCATCATCCATCATTCATAATTCAAAAGTCATCTTATGAGAGATTGTTTTCTATCCAGGGAAAGAGTTAGGATGGAATATCACCCATCCTTCACAATTAAAAAAACTGCTCAGCAATTTTGCCCCTCTAGGATGTTCATGCCCAATTCCAGGGTAGGTGCTTGTGAGAGTCCTAAAGAAGCTCTAGGCCAAGAGACAGGATAACTTGTAGATAACTTAGGTTTTACCTTCCTAAAGTTGGTTGAAGACCATGTGGTATTTACGACTAAAAACATGGCAAGTAAGAATTAAGCCAGGAAGTCCTGAAATGTTATAAAAAAGGAACCAGGACCTGTAGGCTTAGATTTTTCACCTAACCTACTTTATTTAGGGTTCTTAAACACTTATACCTCCCTTCCACCTGTTGACCAGAGTAGGGGAAGAAGTAGGAAAAGGGGGTTGTAGACCTTTTTAGAAGTAATTCCTTGGGGTGATTCTACTGTTGTCTCGTTGCCAGCAGTCCAGTCCAAAGGCCAATACCAAGCAGCAACATGAATCAGAACAATTCAGAAGACGTGGGCAAATCAAAGCCACAAGACTCATTTGGCTGCCCCAAGAAGTTCTCTGGAACGTTTCTCTCTGTGAAGTGTCAAAGCACTAAAACCAGTGCAGCGATGTTGATCCAAAAAAAAAAAACAAAAAAACAAAACAAAAAAAAAAACCGCTATCTCACTGTCTGTGGGCTTCTGTATACCTCATCTCTTCAAAGTCTATCTACAGATACTCTCAGCTGACCAAAGTCACGCCCCTTTCATGAGACAGCCCACAGGAAAACATTGCATGTCCTCTCATAAGCCAGCCTCCAACTAAACATCACATGTCCTCTCACAAGACAGCTTCTAGAAAAACATCACATGACCCAACTGAGTCTTCAAAGAAACCAGAAACTTCCACTTCAAGGACATTTTACCTACGTGCTACCCAGACATTTTAAAAACCAACAACTAAATCCGATCTAGAAAAGTGTCCCATTCAAGATGGCAGCCAGAAAAAATCCAAATAATTGATCCAAAATATTTTACTAGCACAAATTACAGTCCTTCCCGAAGGACTGCTATATTGTTCAGAACCTAATGAGATTTATCATTTCTCCTTCCCTTTCTTAATAATTCTAGGATTAAGGAACCTTTGATCAACTTATCCTTTAACTGACCTAGAAAGCTTACATAAAATATTACTAGAATTTTCCCCAAAGAATTAATTGCCATGCTTATTAGACTTTGCTTCCTACAGCTGCTCATCAGCCATTATCACTGCAAATGAGAGCATCAAAAATTGTCACAATGAATCCCCTCTGATCCTGCTAGCAAGCTAGAATACCCTTTCAGAGTAATCAAAATCAACTACTGCCAGCAGGTATAATCACTCTATAGTTTCTTCACTGTGGGCTAGTACAGAATTTTGCAGTGTTGTGGTAATTTTAAAATTACATGCTAATAATGTTTATTATTTGCCTTGTAATTATCATGGTGGTATTATCTAATCTACTATCACAATCAATAAAGACACAGATTTTAGATTTGCTTTATTTCACCTTGAGCTGGGCAGATACCACCTATGCTATCTCGTTATCTCCCAACCCCCATCCCATTCCATCTGCTTTAACCATTCTTATCTGGACTACTTCCATCCATAATCCCCAAACACTTGCTTATATGTTCATTTGGGCTGTTCCTTTCCTCACCATTCTCAGAGTCCTTCCTCCTGGCCCACATGGTTCTTTTTCTATCCCACGGCAACTCTGATTTATTTCTTTTTTCTCCTTTTCCTGTGATCCTTCTCCAACCTAAAGCCAGTGAACCGAGGTTACACCTATCCCATCCACCTTGCCCAGGTGTGCTGGCATTTTATTTGTCAAACAGAGAGGCAAGTTTGCCTTGGGGAAGACAGCAATTAACATTAAAAATAGATAGCACCAGACCAACCCCCTATGTTGAAGAAAAAGAACAGTGAAAAGGAATCTTCTAGCTCTACCCCAGCTCAAGGGGAATAATCTGTGCATGAACTGGTCCTCAGATAATTCAAAGTATAGACGTTAGTAGATTTCTGTAACCTAATCTAGGTGGGTACAGTTTTGTAAATAAAGTTTGATTGAAATGTTTTTGTGTGAATGTGCTTAGTATGTGTGTGCGTGTGCTCACATGCGTGCATAAAATCTGTAATATAGCCTATGCCACACAACCCTTCTTTCTAGACTTGTAGCTAATAGATCAATAAAGCATTTCTACAATGGGCCAGATAATAAACATGTTCCCTTTTATAGGCTACTGTAATCTCTCTTAAAACCACTCAAATTTTCAGCTGTAATGAGAGTAGTCATGATGATTCAGCTCATGAATAAGCCCTCCCTATCATCTCACCCTCCTCCTTTTCATTTTGCTTTTCCTTCTCCTCTTCTTTCTTCATTTCTCTTCAATTAAATTCAGCTTTGTTCTCTGTAAGGCTGAAAGCATATCTAGTTTGAATCCCAAATTCTCTGCTGAGCAACTGAGTGATCTTGGGAAAATTGCTTACCCTCTCTGAACTTCAGTATATAATACTCACATAGTAGATTACTTTCTAGGAATAAAATTGGGTTGAAATGAGATACATTTGGCAGAATGCCTGGCTTAGAGACGCTAAGTCTGTTAAGAGTCTTAATGGAAAGCATTGCAAGCCAATGTAGCTGGTTTAATCAGAACAGAAAATGATTAAGGGGTATTAACTAGGACAAAGAGACCGGGATGTTCCACTTGGAATCCATGCAGGTAACAACACTTAGCTTTGCTACGGACTCACTCCGGCAAACATGCTGTGGCTACTCCTGGGAGACTTGAAACCCCAGGACTGACACTGATGAAGGTGGCATGAGCGCTGTGTTTGCTATCACCAACAGAAAATGACATTTCTATAAAGGATCCATGCAGTGACTCTCTGGTTTTAGTGAGTAAGCTCTCTGGCTAAATAAAGAGCAGAACGGCAACATTTTCAAACCAAATTCTTGTTGAGACTCACTAAGTTTCGAAAGCCCAGTTCAAATTTGTCTTGTTTGTAAAGGAAACGAAAGTGAATTTTAAGGCTTCTTCATTTGTCACGAGTGATTATTGACGCGAGAAAAATGAACAAACAAAACTTTTACAAATCAAGCAACACACACACAAAACTCCAAAATATACCACCTGAGACTGTTAGTTCAAATAATCAAAAGATTAATGTGAGTTTTAATGCAATTTTTTTGCATGTGACGACTGAAGAAAAAATAATTCCCCAATAATCACAAAGTGGTCTTATGAACAGCAAGAACAATCAGTAGATGTCCAACATAGTACATATAGATATTTATTTCATGTCTTATTCTCATGCTTTTATAAACCTTAATAGCCCTGTGCTTTGCTAATAGGATACCATCTTCCATAATGCAAGTTTTATTAATTGAAGGTTATAGACAGGCAGGCTTTGTCTTTGTTAGGGTTTCTATGGCTGCAATGAAACACCATGACCAAAAAGCAAGCTGGGGAGGAAAGGGTTTATTTGGCTTATACTTCCATATTGCTATTCATCACGAAAAGAAGTCAGGGCAGGAATTCAAAAAGGGCAGGAGCCTGGAGGCAGGAGCTGATGCAGAGACTATGGAGGGGCACTGCTTCCTGGCTTTCTCTTTATGGCTTACTCAGCCTGCTTCCTTACAGAATCCAAGACCAGCACACCAGGAATAGAACCACTCACAATGGTCAGGGCCTTCCCCGTCACTCACTAAGTAAGAAACTATCTTACAGCCAGGTCTTATGAAGGCATCTTTTCAATCGAGGTTCCCTCCTCTCAGATGACTCTAGTTTGTTAAGTTGGCATTAAGACTTGCCATCAAAGGCCTTTATATTTTTCAGCTTCATCTGTTGCAAATAGAAGATATTTTCAGAAATAAACATCAGTTATATAGAAAGATCAAATTACACTGTAGGTGTCAATTCGGAAATATTATAGGGAATTACATCATTTGTTTCTCTTGCAAAAATGTCACAAACAAAAAAGTTTAAAAATCAATGTTAATTTCCTACAGTATTACCTCATAATGCCGTTTTCTCCATCGTTGGTTTTCTTTGAACTTTGGCTGATTTGTTAAGAAGAAGCATGAATTAATGGGAATTCTACCTTGACTCTTCCTACTCAGGTGACAAGGCAATTTTCCTACCCCATAAATGTTGTTAAGTTAGTCAATATTTAAGAAAAGTATTTGACACATGAGAATTACGTATACCAATTATTTACAAATTGCTCCCAAGATCATAAGCTCAAGATCAGCGCACCAAGAGATACCAGATCATAGCCACCTGACTGTGGGCCAGGTGGAGGCTGGAATTATACTTCCTTATTCTTTTGAAGAAAGAATTTATGTGAGGATCTGGGGAAGAAAGATCAACACAAACTTTATATTATAATGGCATAATAAAATCTATTACTTTGTATTCTAATAAATACTTGTATTCTAATAAAAAACTGGACAAGAAATAAAAAGGACAGTTTTTATTATTTGTAATGTTTAACACCAAATCTTTTTTATTATTAATTACACTTTATTCATTTTGTATCCCCCCATAAGCCCCTCCCTCCTCTCCTCTCGATCCCACCCTACCTCCCCTTTCTTCATGCATGCTTCTTCTATCACGTCCACTGATAGGGGAGGTCCTCCTCTCCTTCCTTCTGATCTTAGTCTATCAGATCACATCAGGAATGGCTGCATTGTCTTCTTCTGTGGCCTGGTAAGGCTGCTCCCCCCTCAGGGGGAGGTGATCAAAGAGCAGGCCAATCAGATTATGTCAGAGGCAGTCCCTCTTCCCATCACTATGTAAGCCACTTGGACACTAAACTGCCATGGGCTACATCTGTGCAGGGGTTCTAGGTTATCTCCATGAATAGTCCTTGGTTGGAGTATGAGTCTTTGGGAAGTTCCCTGTGTTCAAATTTTCTGGTTCTGTTGCTCTCCTTGTGGAGTTCCTATCCCTTCCAGCTCTTGCTATTTCCCACTTCTTACATAAAATTCCAATCACTCTGCCCGCCAGTTGGCCATCAGGCTCAGCATCTGTTTTGATAGTCTGCAGGACAGAGGCTTTCAGATGCCCTCTGTGGCAGGTTCCTAGATTGTTTCCTGTTTTCTTATTCTGGCTTTCAGAGGCCCTGTGTAGCAGGTTCCTAGGTTGTTTCCTGTTTTCTTCTTCTTCTGATGTCCATCCTCTTTGCCTTTCAGGATGGGGATTGATCGTTTTAGTTAGGGTCCTCTCTTTTGCTTAGTTTGTTTAGATGTACAGATTTTAGTGAACACCAAATCTTTTAAGAAAGTTCTACCCATAATAGGTGTCACTTTTATATGCATTATGCAAAAATAGTTTTGGACATAAATATAATAAATATATGGCCGACAGATGATTGGAAAGAGTCATGGATGTTTGATTAAGCGAGAAGTGAGAGTAAAACACTTAAACTGAGAACAAAGACAGCCTGTCTCTTGTTACACAGATAATAGGAACAATAGGTCTTCTGGGCACAGAGTGTGGAGTGGCCTTGGTTCTCTGGATTTTCTCTTTTCATTCTGGATCGGTAACAACAGACTATGTTGTGGACAGTAGAAGTGATGTAATGGGATCTGGCATCAGTTCTATGAATAAGTCTATAGATGATTGGGTTAATTGGTCCTTCTCTTTCTTACAGATGAGCTCTTAGCAATTTTGGAAAAATAAGAATATTGAATAATTTAAGACTTGGGATAACTTCCATTTCTAAATTTTAAAATGTCAATTCATTCTCTAATGGGAAAAGACAAACGTCTGTGCTTCATTTTAAAGTTGTTGTTGTACCCCAGCAAGGTTGAAAATGTATTCTAACCTTTAGTAAACCTACTATGCACTTTCTATGATTTTGTACATTACTCTACCCCCAGTAAAACTTAAACAAATATTCATTTCATCTGAAGTATTTCAGTGTATGATAAAAATATTATTCCCACTTTTAAATGAAATCAATGCTGACTGATACAGTATATGAGACATATGATTAGCTTGACTGTGTAATCACAGACTCTGTGATAGAAAATTAAGATGAAAAGGCAATAAAACTATTCTAAAGACTTGTATCACCATGACAACTCTAAGAAGTTATAGGACCATAAGTTTATATTTTTAGTATACATGAGTTAATAGAAAAGCATTACCTTCTGATTATTATGTTACTTTCATTGAAAATCAATATGATATAAAATATACTTTTTTAATTCTCTTAGCAGTAAAATATGCTCAGGGCCCCTTTATCAAAACTGACCATATTATTGTGCATTCTAATGGCAAATGCTGCCTGGGAACTACCAGCTTCTATTCTGGAAGTGAAGAGAGACTACTGTTTGTCCAGGCTGTCTCCTGTCATTCTTCCTCCATAAAGATGAACAAAAGTCAAGGTTGTGTTTTCCATACATTTAAACTCTTGTACGTGACTTTTATTATATTTGGTTTATTTCTCCATGCAATGACTATAACTCATTGATTGGCTTGATAGGTATGAAAGCAAACAAAATAACCTCCATAACTCCCTGCTCTGGATTGCTCCCTTGAATCACATTATAAACCAGGATTGTTTTGCTTTCCAATAGAGAATATAAACAGAGGTGACACCAAATAGGCCTTTCATTTTTTAAATTGCATATGGCTTCCACGGAAAACTTCCCTGGTTGTTTGCACGTGTTAGGCTCAACATTGCAGCCCCTCATTGATCTTAAGCACACCGAGACTGTTCACAGCACCTCTTAGAAAAAAATAGTTACTTTAAAAGCTGTCTTTCATTTTAGGGTGACATTCTGCATTGTATGTTAAAGGGGCCATAGAAGAAGGAAGAGTAAAGTTAAAATTTAGATGAAAGAGAAGAAGAATCCTTTGCTGTTAAAAAGACAAAACCACACACAGCTGTCTTCTTTCCATTAATTAATTTATTTAATTGCCTTACAATCGCAGTCCCCTCTCTCCTCTCCTCCCAGTTGCATCCTCACACTCTTCCCCTCATTTTTTTTCTCCTCTTCTCTGAGAAGCGGAACTCCCCCTTCCCATGGATACCAATCCATCCTGGCACATCAATTTGCAGCAGGACTAAGCACAGCCTCTCCCACTGCGGTCAGACAAGGCAACCCAGCTAGGGGAAAGGAATCCAAAGGTGGGCAACAGAGTCAGAGACAGCCCCTACTCTCATTGTTAGAGGACCCAAGCTGCACATCTGCTACACATGTGTGGGGGCCTAGGCCCAGCCCGTGCATGATCTTCGGTGGGGTGGTACAGGCTCTGTGAGCCCACACAGGCCCAGGTTAGTTTACCCTGTAGGTCCTCTTGTGGTGTTCTTGATCCCTCTGGCTCCCTCAATCCTTCCTCCCACTCTTTCACAAGATTCCCTGAGTTCTGCCTATTGTTTGGCTGTAGGTCTCTGCATCTGTTTCCATCAGCTGCCGGATGAAGCCTCTCAGAAGACAGTTATCCTACGTTCCTGCTGCAAGCATAGCCAAGCATCATTAATAGTATCAGGAGTTGGCTTTTTTTCCACGGGGTCGGTCTCACGTTGGGCCAGTCATTGGTTGGCCATTCCATCAATCTCTGTTCCAACTTTATCTCTATACTTCTTGCAGGCAGGACAAATTTTGGGTCCAAGGTTTTATGGGGGTTGATGTCCCCCTCTTGCCACTGGAAGTCCCACCTGGCTACAAGCTGTGGCAACTTGAGGCACCATATCCCTTGCTGCTAGGAGTCTTAGCTAGGGTCATGCCTATAGACTCCCAGGAGCCTCCCCTCTCCCAGAACTGTCCCCTCACCGATTTCTGTTCTCTCCCCCCGGTCCTTCCTCTCCCTGTATCTGATCCCTACTCCTGTTCCCTCCCACCCCCTTTCTTGTACAGTTCCCTCTGTCTTTCTACTTCAGATGTCTATTTTATTTCCCCTTCTGAGAGTCAAGCATCCTCCCTTGGGCCCTCCTTGTTACTTGGCTTCTTTGGGTCTGTGGATTGTAGCATGGTCATCCTGTACTTTATGGCTGATATCTCTTATAAGTACATACCTTGTGTGTCTTTCTAGGTCTGGGTTACCTCATTCAGGATTTTTTTCTAGTTTCATCCATTTGCTGATAAATTGCATGATGTCTTTATTTTTAGTAGATGAGTAGTATTTCATTATGTAAATATACTAATTTTCTTTATCCATTCTTCTGTTGAGGGACATATGAATATGCCCTCAAATTGTTTCCAGTTTTTGGCTATTACAAGTAAAGGTGCTTTGAACATAGTTGAGCAAGTGTCCTTGTGGTATGGTGGAGCATCTTTTGGGTACATGCCCAGGAGTGGTATACCTGGGTCTTGAGGTAGATCTATTCCCAATTTTTTTGGGAAACCTCCAGATTGATTTCCACAGTGTTTGTACACATTTGCACTCCCACTGGCAATGGAGGAGTGTTCCCTTTTCTCCACATCCTCTCCAGCATGTGTCTGTAGGTGTGTGGGTTTATTTCTGGATCTTCAAATTGATTCTATTGATCAGTCTCCCTGTTTAAATGCCAATACCATGTGAATGAAAAAGCCTTTGACAAGATCCAACACTCCTTCATGTTAAAAGTCTTGGATTGATTAGGGATACAAAGCTAAACCTAAACACAATAGAGGCAATATATAGGAAACCAATAGCCAACATTAAATTAAATGAAGAGAAACTTTAAGTAATTCCACTAAAGTCAGGGACATGATAAGGCTGCCTATACTCTCGGTGTCCATTAAATATAGTATTTGAAGTTTTAGCTAGAACAAGACAACTAAAGGAGATCAAGGGGATATAAGTTGGCAAGGAAGAAGTTTAAGTATTGTTATTCACAGATGATATGATGGTGTACACAAGTGACCCCCCAAATTCTACCAGAGAACTCCTGCAGCTGATAAATACCTTCAGCAGAGTAGCTGGGCACAAAATTAACAAAACAAAACAAAACAAAACAAAACAAAGAACAACAACAAAACCCAATAGCCCTCTTTTATACAAATGATAAACAGGCTGAGAAAGAAGTTAGGGAAACAACACCCATCACAATAGCCATGAATAATATAGAATATTTTGATGTAACTCTAAAGCAAGTGAAAGACCTGAATGACAAGAACTTCAAGTCTTTGGAGAAAGAAATTGAAGAAGATATCAGAAGATGGAAAGATCTTCCATGCTCATGGACTGGTAGAATTAACAGTAAAATTGGCCATCTTACCAAAAGTGAATCTACAGATTCAATGCAATTCCCATCAAAATTTCAACACAAGTCTTTACAGACCTTGAAGAGCAATTCTCAACTTCACATGGAAAAAAAAACCCAGGATAATGAAAATAATTCTGTACAACAAAAGAACTTCTGGAGGTATCACCATCTCTTATTTCAAGTTGTACTACAAGCAATAGTAATAAAAACCGCATGGTATTGGTATAAAAATAGATAAATTAATCAATGGAATCAAATAAAAGATCCAAAAATAAACCCACACACCTACAGACAGAGAATAATTGCTTTAGTGTGGTCATGGTCTTATAGGAAATCCCCTATCATTAACACAATACCTTGGGGGGGGGGGGATCTTATATACTTTCCCTTAAAACACAGCAAACCAAGAGTGCCATCTCCCACTGTTCTGTTCACTGTCGCAACCAAGGTGCTTACCTGTGCAATAAGATAAGAAAATAAACAATAGACTTGATTTTTGACAAAGAAGCCGAAGTATACAATGGAAAAAAAAAAACCATCTTCAGCATATGGTGCTCATCTAACGGGGAGTCTACATGTAGAAAAATACAAATATACCCGTATTTATTACCCCGTGAAAAACTCAAGTCCAATGGATCAAAGACTTCAACATAAAACTGCATACACTAAGTATAACAGAAGAGAAAATGGAGAAGAACCTTGAGAAGAACTCACTGGTAGAGGGAACAACTTCCTGAACAGAATACTAATAGTTCAGCCACTAAGATTAACACTTAATAAATGGATCTTCATGGCATTGAAAAGCCTCTGTAAAGCAAAGAACACCATCAACAGGACAACACTGCAGCCTACAGATTATGAAAACATCTTTACCAACCCTACATCTGACAGAGGGTTAATGTCCAAAATATATAGAGAGCCTAAAAAATTAAACCCCAGCAAGCCAAACAATCCAATTAAAAATAGGGTACAAAGTTAAACTGAAAATTCTCAACAAAGGAATCTCTAATGACTGAGAAGCCCTTAAAGAAATGTTCAGTGTCCTTAGTCATCAGGCAAATGAAAATTAAAATGACTCTGAGATTCCATCTTACATCTGTCTGAATGGTTAAGATCAAATACTCAAGTGACAGCACATGCTATCAAGGATGGGGAGAAAGGGGACACTCCCTTATTGCTGGTAGGAGTGCAAATTTCTACAACCATTTTGGCAGATAGAGTAAAATCAGATACATCTACATTAAAAAAAAACAAAACCCACAAAAAACGCAACTGCTCCCCAGATATCTAACATGCACTTGAGCAAGCTTAAACTATTTGAACTCACCTGAAGCAGTGAATGTTCTTGTACTCTTGAGTAAAATGTATGTGAAGAAGTTGGCAGAGAGCTAAGCGTTTGACTCCATGCTAATCTTATTTAAGCAGATTATCAGGCTGTTTTTTTTTTTTCTTCATAAATCACTTAAAATACTAGACTGGAATTCAAATGAACTTCGCAATTTTGAAACTTTTAGAGCTTGTACAATCAGTAGTTAAGACTGCCCTGAAGAAATAGTAGCTAATATTTCAATTTGCCACATGCCAATTAATTCCTCTGAGCTTGACATTCACATTTTGACTTTACAGTGTTATTATACCATGTAACAAATCCTAATTGCTCTCATTTTTTTTGGCTAGTTTTCCTTATTTTCCTGCTAGTTTTCTCCTTAATAAAATTAAGATGCCTGTAATATCTAAGTAAGCCCTGAGAAGCTTGTTTCTCTATAGCTCGTCTGTAGGCACCCTGAAGGCTTTGGAAAGTGATACCTCCATGGCGACAGCTCAGTCAGAAAGAACGTTTGAATTTGATTGAGAAGATTATGTACATAATCCAGCCACTTTCTTCTTTGCATGTCATTCCCTGATCAGAGCTCTATAAATCTGGGATATTTTGCTTAAAACTGTTGAAACTGGAAAATTTAGGGGATGGTTTAGCAGATGCTGTGGAAACCTGGTGACCCATTGTAGGTCTCCTAGCATCATGTGAAGGTGGAAGGTGAGGACTGACCCCACAAACTTGTCCCTGCCCTCCACACTTCTGCCATGGTATGGGCGGTAGACCACATTACCCACCACCACAAACACAAACAGACAAACAAATGCGAAAGTAAAAAATCTGGACCACTGAATGGAGTGGACCGTATTGGCATGCGTGTGCACAGCAGCCCATGTCTACGGCCACAGACAGCAACTGCTTTTCTTGTACAGTCTGTAGAAGATGTATCATTATTTTCCACCATTTAAATAGCATTTAAAAACCTTGCCTTAAATAGCTTAAAATTTTATATATTCATTAAAATTTGTGTAAGTGGGCATGGGAGGCTTATTAGATATGAGATTGCAGCTCACATTGCTGTAGAAGGTAAGAGATGGGAAAGATTCATTTTAATTTTGTGTCAAGAAATTTGAGTTAGGTTGAAAGAGCCCATCTTTAGTGCACATTTGCCCATATGATTAGAAATGAAGAATGTAGTAGATAAGAAAATGGTATTAAAAATTAATAAAACATGACACTTTTTTTGTTGTTGCTCTTTGGTGTTGGCTAGAAGCTTTATTCACTGTGAACAGTGCTATGCCCACTGTTGAAAGATGGTATTCTAGAAAGGTACTTTGTTACATTTTAAATGACAGGTTGAGTTTTATTGCTTAATTTTACTGCCACTCAATACATAGTTTTTGATTGCTGAATTTGTGCTGGCAATTCATTCAGCACCTTTTGGAACATAAGGTGGGTTCATTTAGAGTATAGACTTCTTGCTCAGTGGACCAGGGGAGGGGCATAGGGGGAGGAGAGGGAGGGAGGGTGGGATTGGGAGGAGATGAGGGAGGGGGTCACAGCAGGAATAAAAATTGAATAAATTGTAATAAATGATAATTGTAATAATAAAAAATATAAAAACTATTAAATAATAAAATAATTAAAAAAGAAAAAGAAAGAGTTTATTTGCTTGCTTGCTCATTTATTTTAAATTAATTCAAAATTAGCTGAAAATAGAAAGTAGGCTGCTTCTTTGTAATGAAAATTGAGGAGAAAAAAAATCAGTATACTCAGAAAAGGCAGCAGGTGTCCATTAATGTCTATTAACCCATGACTCAAAACTGGAATAAACACATAAGTCATAGTCATGGCTCTTTTGCCCTTAAAATGGCATATTTAAACTTGATATAAAAGGTAAAGTGTTGAAGAATGAAAGATTTTGATTAAAAAATTTAAGAAGGCATTTGCTACCTGCTGAAACCTGTCACAAGATTGAAAAGTATAAACACTTGGGTTAATGTGTTTGGAGACACAGTACGTTGCAACTGTCTCTGCAAACCGCCTCTGCAACTCCACACTTGAGGGCAGTGTTCTGCAGCAAATCTGGAAAACGCTCAGGCAGGTTCAGCCTGATTTTCGATTTATTAGAAAACCAGGCTCCGTTTGAACGTTCACATTATTCTAATTAAGAGTCACCCATGCTTTGTCAAACTCTACAAATGTATTTAAAATGACCATCAAATTAAAAAGACAGTGAGATGAGGAGGCAAGCCTTAATGTAGACATAATAATGTTTATTCCCAACTTATCCAAATAGGAGGGAATACAATTAACATGCAAAAACCAAAGAATGACAGCAATCAGCATTTTTCTTGGGACTCTGAGCCACTGTTGTTGTTTGTGTTAACTAGTTCATAGGTAGAGGAAGAAAAGGTAGTTCAGAATATTTAGTATTTGCTTTAGGTCTTGGGATATAAATGTGTCAGAACAGAACTGAGATCTTTCAGTTCAGGGCTCTCTGAGAGGAAAAAAAAATAACAAGAAGATAAAATTGTCTAAGGTAATGTAAATATTTAACTGCAAATAAGTGAGCTTATCTTACCATATGTCTGTCTGTGTGTCTGTGTTTGTGTGTGGGGGAGGCGCAGACATTGAGCTAACTCACCCATATATTTATTTCTGGATACGGTTGTTGGAACTATGTTACACAGCCATCCATATTTCTACCCCAAATGCTGCTCAAGATTGTAGATAATTAAATATTTGTAGTTACATCAAGAAACAGAATGAATAGCAGGCTTTCTAGTTAAAGTTTGTACATATGCACAGTTTTGGCATTTGTTAGTTTCAGATGGAATTGAGGCTGATGAAATTTATTCATCATTGTTACTTTGATGCATAGAGTAAGGCTTAAGTTCATCTGCCATCATCAGTCAACCACAGCCTTCTGGGGCCACTTTCTCAGGTGGGAAAAGGGCTCTGTAGGAATCTGTGCAGGAGAAGGCAAAGTGAATGTCCAGTGATTCACAGACCACTAGGAAAAGCTGCCATATCATTATAATGGGATTGTCCTTCAGAATAGCAGTCTCTTTTGTTTTCTACCAGCATCACTTTGAACCTCGCTTGCTCATTTGTTGCTCATCAGTCATTTGTCTCACAAGACAAATATGCAGCAGAATGATACCAGCTATGCCAGGACTGAGAATATAGAAAGCAGACAACCTTGATGGCTACAGTTTATGCACTGGCTGCTCTTGCAGAGGACCTAGGCTCAGTTTCCAGTACCTACATGGCAGCTCAGAACCATCAATAACTCCAGTTCCACGGGAGCTGACACCTTTTTTTGTGGGTGACAGGCATGCACATAGTACATGTACATACACAAGCTGGCAAAACACTCATACATACAGAACTAAGTGCTAAGTAAATAAGTCTAAAAGTAATATCATGTGAAACAAGAAGAGGCATTATAAGAAAAAAAAAAAGCAGATGTACTTTCAAGTAGGAAAGGGTAAGAGGTTCAGAAACTCACCAAAGTAGTAATAAAATAGTACAAAAATGTTGCGTGTTAAGCAGCAACAGACGAAAGAGAAGCCAAGTTCAATGCATCTTGAGCCACGTGTCTCCGGAGCAAAGGGAAGGAAACCAGAAAAGTCATCCAATAGATGTGGCAGGTGGCAATCCTGGTCTCATGACAAGCCCATAGCCCTCGCAAGCAGGTCTCAGAGAGACCGCAATTCTTCTAGTCGATGTGCCCGTAGTTGCGTGGACTACCATCTTGTCATTCCATGCGACTTAGATTGCTTCACAGGGTTGAGTCTGGGAGTCATCTTGGGAGGCTATTGTTTAGAGCTGAGATACGCTAAGGATATGAAAACAGGGAATCACTACAGGGAATAACAGTTTGGGAATCTGAATTTAATCTCTCATATTCCTACAGTGAGAAACATTCCTAGAAGGCGGCTATGGAGAGGTGCAGGGATGAATGCCAATAAACACAGGTGGTGGGAAACTTGCTTCAGGCAGTCAAGTACACAGAAAAGGGTAGTGTCACCCCAGCAACCAGGTGCCAACCTTATTAGTTGGGAATGGCTTTGAGGTTTGGTATCTCTAAGCTTGAGGTTAGCAGAGTGGAGCAACTTTTGGGACTATCTGCCATTTCCTGGTGTAGACTCTGCAATCTCTGAGACCCCATTTGAATATTTGATATCCATAGCTACATCCCTCCAGTAAAGAGATTTGGACTGTGCAAAAACAATTCCTCCCTTTTGTTGTACCGGTGTTAAACCCCACAAGTAGAATATTAACTATCTCAAGGGGTTATACCTCAGGAGGGTGGGAGAATGAATTTGCCCACATACTGTAAAGACATGGGTCAGTAGAGTTACATGGCACGTGCAAAAATAAGCTAATGAAATGAACCTAGTTTTGGTGGACATTAGATGCTTTTCTAACAAAAGTTCAAACACAGCATACAGAAGGAAGACAAAAGTCACTTTAAACTGATTCCAGTCAGTTTGCATATAACTGGTAATCTCCAATTTTTGTTTTTTTATTTTTTTTCAAGACAGGCCTTCTCTTTGTGTAGCCCTGGCTGTCCTGGAACTCATGTTGTAGACCAGGCTGTTCTGTCTGCCTCTGCTTCTTGAGTTCTGGGATTAAAGGTGTGCGCCACCATGCCTGGCCTCTTCTTCGATAGGGTTTCTTTGTGTACCCCTGGTTGTTCATTCTGTAGACCAGGCCAGGCCTGAACTTGGAAATCTGCTTTCTTTTGCCTACGGAGTGCTGGGATTAAGGTCATCTACCACCACCACCTGGCCCCCCTCCTCTGTCTTACACACTTTTTCCTTGGTCTTCCCCTCTTTTACTACAATTTTAGCAATATTTTTACTTTGTTGTATTAAAAAAAAACCTTACTGTGTTTATGTTTTTATTTGCCCTCATATAGTTATTTAATTTTCTTTACCCATTTTATTATATTCATTTTCTAGAGAAATATTTTTAGTTTCTGAAGCTGCCATGTATGTATACAATGTATTTTGATTGTAACCACCCATCACTACCTTGTCTAATTTTTTTAAGCACCCTCCAAGCCATCTCCCAACTTCATGTCCTCTACCTTTAATTGTTATTTTTAGTAGTCAAAGGAGACCAGTCACTGCTGACTATACAGGGTGTGGGGCCATCCACTGATAGGTTACCATGGCCACTCATCAGCGCCTACCCAAAGAAAAGCGATTCTCCTGTCCTCAGCAGCCATCATCTGGTGAAAGCTTCCAGCTAGGAGTGGGGACTGCTGAGTCCTTCCCCTATTCATGCTAAAAATTGGATTCGCTTGATCTTGTGCAGGCAAGTGGGCACAGTTCTACTCACCATCTTCCAGCTCTTACTTTCTAGATAGAAATTTTTTTGATGTTTTCCAAGCTTTGGATGCAGGGAAGTTGATGTAGACTATTTATCTATGGCTGACAGCCACTTATTTTCAGTGCCTGCACCGGTTATGTGTATCAGTATTAACAATTGTTCATCACACACACACACACACACACACACACACACACACACACAAAAGTTCTGTGACTAAGGTTGAGGACAGTACAAAACAGATATATGGGTACAGACATAAATAGTAAGAAGGTATTTCGACAGTGGGGTAATATTTAGAAAAAAGACCATTAGTTCCGTTGGTTACCTCCATAATCAATCTGTCACTGATGCTCCAGTGCGTGCACCTTACAGGGTCTGCACTGTAGCATGCAGGGCCCAGTGCTGGGAAAGATCACTGATGTCTTTTGTCTTTCAGCAGCCTGTGTAGCATTGTCTAGTACCATGTCAATTATGTAGTAGGGAGAGAGTTTCCTGGTCAGTTTGAAATTGATTTCTTGATGTCCTGCAACCAAAGTGGTTGGTGTCTTCAGCAAAGGGGCTTTATAGAATCAACGTAGATGAATGGTTATGAAAAAGGTGCTATATATACACAATGGATATTAATTATCTAAAGAAAAACAAACCCATAAACTTTAAATAGGTGGAACCAGAAAAAGAAGTACTTAATGAGATCACCCAAGCTCAGAAAGACAAAGGCTGCCTGCTCTCTCTGATGTGTGAATCTCTTTTTACCTTAGAGTATCTGTAGAATCCAGATGATAAGAAGTGGATGACTGGGAATAAGCCCATTAAGGGAGGGGAGACAGTAGAACATAGATAAAATGAAAGTTGATGTGGGGCAAGTGAGCCATGGGATTGGGGGAACTGGCCCGGAGCAAGAGTGAGTTTGAGATGTGCCCAAGCCCAGAAAATCTCATCTCGAGCATGGCAGGAGTAAGATGGCTCCCTCCCTGTTCTCATGTAGCCTTACAAACCACTTCTGCCACCCTTGAGGTAGTCCTTTAGCCTGGTGGCCAGGTTTCAGGGTAAAACTCTATTTCCTTATAAGGACCTGTCAAGCTTGCACCTGGAATTCCTCTTCATGCAAATATACCACTCTGAGCACCTCGGGCCTAGCCAATGTTGTACATTCACCCCGAAAAGCCCTACCCATTCATTTCTCCAAGGTTTATATAACCCTTACTCCTCCAAATAAAGAAGTGCTGTTTCACTGAAAAGGTCTCGGAGAAGGCTTTCTCTTCCTCGAACTCACCTGCCGCCTGGCTAAAGCTTCATTTCTTCAAGTCCAGCATTGGTGCACAATGGTGCCCGGATACCCTGGGCCAACAAGTAGAGAAGGAGAATACTGAGGATGGGAAGATTCACACATTGAAGGGTTTCACAATGGGGAGATAAGCTGAAGAAGCCTTAACCAAAATGAAGAGTTAGGAAAAGCTGTATGAAGGAAAAAACCAAAACAAAACAAATGTTTGTAGAACACAGGTCACATGAAAGACTACGAAGGGAGCATTTGGGGTTAAAGGTGTATGTAGGAAGAGTTTTGGTTTCTTTTAAAAACCAGTTATGAGCTGGGTGTGGTGGTGCACACCTATAATTTCCTGCACTTGGGAGACAGAGCCAGAGGCAGGCAGATCTTTGTGAATTTGAGGCCAGCCTGGTCTACAAAGCAAGCCCAGGATAGCCAAGGCTACACAGAGAAACCCTGGCTCAAAAAAAACAAAGCCACAGCCAAAACCAAACCAAACCAAACCAAACCAAACCAAACCAAACCAAACCAA
>NW_026596092.1:329196-356993 GCF_907164565.1 Psammomys obesus | reverse complement strand
AAACCAAACCAAACCAAACCAAACCAAACCAAACCAAACCAAACCAAACCAAACCAAGAACCCAGTTAGGTTATGTTTTTGTTTTAAACCCAGGTGTGTGATAAGAGGCTACTTCACAGCAGGTGATTATGATTTGCCTCCTGAGTTAGCAGGGGCATGATCTTTGCCAGCGGCAGACAATTTAATTCAGGGGCTCTATGGAAAGTGTATAAAGGGAAGAGCTCAGAGATGACCTTCGATGGCTGCTGTTCTCTGCTGCTGCTCTCTGCTGCTGTGTTTGTTATTGCTGGATTGCTGGATTGCTGGATTGCTGAATTGCTGGATATTCTTATAAAGAAGATTGGACTCCCCTCTAATCAGCCGGAAGTACTCTAAAGTGGTCTAGTTTAGGGGGGTTGGAAGGGTGGTAGGTATAAGAACCCAATAAAATAGATACAAAAGTGCACATGCAGGTGCAAGAGGGTGTGAAACAGGAGATGGAGAGATGAGGGAGTAAAAGTGGGCTAGCCAAACTAAGGAAGTACAAATAGGACTTACGGAAATTCACTACTTTACAGGCTAATTAAAAATACAAAAAGCTATTTACTTATTTGACAGATGTTTTACTGCATCTACCCTGTACTGAACATAGTCCTTGTTTTGTGTTTTTGGCAGAGTCTCTCCATGTAGCTCTGGTTGACCCAGAACTCTCTGTGTAGACCAGGGTGGTCTTGAACTCACAGAGATCCACCTGCCTCCGTCTCTTGAGTACTGGGATTGAAGGTGAGTGCCACCACTGCCTGGGAGTTTGAGGCCAGCCTGGTCTATAGAGCTTGTAGAAACCTTGTCTCAAAAAACCAACATATAAATACATATTTATTCATAAATATATTTTATTATACATTATACATGTTTATTTTATAAATAAATATTTATGAGTACATATATATATATAAAGAGTTTGATCAGAGGTATCTAACATGGGTAGACAATACTGCTCCTAGAAGACATGAGTTACTTAATGAAAGTCTGTGTGTCTGAGTGCCTGGTGCAGGTTATTTCTCTAGAAATTATTGGGCAGGAGGTCCCAGAGACACCCAAAGAAACCCATGCCATTGCCATCACTTTCAGTTCTTCTATTCTTTTTAACTCATGTTTTTATAGTTTTTTCTATTGTAAATTTATTGGCTTTGTACTATTAGTTTCTATTTTTACTTTAAGTTTTTACAGTCTTGCCTTTTATTCAATTCTTACATTTATCTCATTTTATTTTAAAAGTTTCTTATTATAGGAAAATATTTAATTTAAATTTTTTTTAGTCTGCCATTTTTGTCTTCTGTTCCTTAATATTATTTTTGTTCTTATATTTATTTTTAATTATTTAATTTAGCTTCTCATCTATTTTTCTTACTTCTCTGCCCTCTTTTACTCATTTATTTACTATTTTAATATTTATAAAAATTTAATTTCACAGCACATTTAAGCTTATCTAGGTTATTTTCTGGATTTTTGACATGGTAATGCAATTGGTGAGATTTATGTGATTTTAATGTTTTTATGTTTTGTAAGATTGACAGTCATTATAATAGTTTGCTTTCTTTTTTCTTTCTGAGTGCTGTGGGGATTCAGTTCTTCACAAAGTTGGCTGCTCAATAAGATTTCTAAGTAAACCATAAAGAGATATCCAATACACAAAAATACAAGAAACTTGAACACCAACAGCACAGGCTCTAAGATCAACAATTAATAAATGGAACCCTATGAAACTGAAAAGCTTCTGTAAAGCAAAGGACACTGTCAACAGAACAAAACAACAGCCTACAGCCTGGAAAGAATTTTCACCAACCCTATATCTGCCAGAGGGCTAATATCCAGAATATATAAAGACCTCAACAAGTTAAAAAGCAACAAATCAAGTGATCCAATTAAAAAAAATGGAATACTAAACAGAGAATTAAACAGAGAACTAAACAGAGAATTCTCAATAGAGGAATAGCGAATGGCAGAGAAACACTTAAATGCTAAACATCCTTAGTCATCAGGGAAATGCAAATCAGAACGACCCCGAGATTTCACCTGACACCCATCAGAATGGCTAAGATCAAAAATTCAAGTGAAATGCATGCTGGAGAGGATATGGAGAAAGGTGAACCCTCCTCCACTGCTGGTGACAATGTAAACTTGTACAACCACTTTGGAAATCAATTTGGTGCTTTCTCAGACAATTAGGAATAGTGCTTCCTCAAGAGCTAGATACACTACTGCCAGGCATATATCCAAAATACGCTCAAGTATACAACAAGGACAATTGCTCAACCATGTTTGTAGCAGCTTTATTTGTAATAACAAGAATCTGGAAACAACCCTGATGCCCTTCAGCTGGGGAATGGATATAGAAATTGTGGTACATTTATAAAATGGAATACTACTCAGCAATTAAAAACAAGGAAATCACGAAATTTACAGGCAAGTGGTAGGATCTAGAAAAGATTATCCTGAGTGAGGTATCCCAGAAGCAGAAAGACACATATGGTATATACTCACTTATAAGTAGATATTAGACATATAATATAGGATAAACATATTAAAATCTGTACACCTAAAGAAACTAAGCAAGAAGGAGGACTCTGGGTAAGATGATTAATCCTCATTCAGAAAGGCAAACTGGATAGACATGGGAAGAGAGAGAAAACAGGGACCAGGACAGGAGCCTACCACAGAGGGACTCTGAAAGACTCTATCTACCCAGCAGGGTATTGAAGCAGATGCTGAGACTCATAGCCAAACTTTGGGCAGAGTGAAGGGAATCTTATGAAAGAAGGGGGAGATGGCAAGACCTGGAGAGGACAGGAGCTCCACAAGGAGAGCAACAGAACCAAAAAATCTGGGCACAGGAGTATTTTCTGAGACCGATACTCTAATCAAGGACCATTCATGGAGATAATCTAGAACCCCTGCTTAGCAGCCCATGGCAGCTCAGTCTCCAAGTAGGTTCCCTAATAATGGGCACAGAGATGGTCTCAGACATGAACTCAGTGGCTGGCTCTTTGATCACCTCCCCCTGAGGGGGGAAACAGCCTTACCAAGCCACAGAGGAGGACAATGCAGCCAGTCCTGATGAGACCTGATAAGCTAGGGTCATATGGAACGGGAAGAGGACCACCCCTGTCAGTGGACTGGGGGAGAGGCAAGGGAAGAGAAGAGGGAGAGAGAGTAAGATTGAGAGGGGACAAGGGAGGGGGCTACATCTTTATAAGTGAATAAATTGTAATTATTGATAATAAAAAAGAAACCTGAAAAATCAAAATAGCGTGATGCTTCCATGAGCCCATAACTCCTCAGCAACTTACCAGGGCCATAAACCAGGAAAAAGAGCAAAGATCTTAGAAGTTTCAGTACAAACAATCAATGATATAAAATCATATAAAAATGAGAAGATTAATTCAGTTCAGAACTTGGTGAGGAAAGTCAACTAACAGAGAAAACAGTCATCAAAATGAACTGGAAAGTCAACAATGTAAATGTCAGGAAGTAAAATGAATATTAAAAAGGAAAATCTTAAATTATTGTAGTACATATACATGGTGGCTCTCATCCTCTCATAATTGCAGTTCCAGGGATCCAACACTCTCTTCTGACCTCTACAGGCACTAGACACACACGGTACGTATCCATGCATGCAGGCAAACATTCATACACATCAATACATATAAAAAATTAAAAAACAATGAAAAAACAATCTTTATAAGAAGCAAAGAGGAATAAAGGGGAGTTGGAACAGAGTCCGTCACGGTGAATGCAGTAAACCGGCAAACTGACAATACTAAAAAAAAAAAAACAAAAAAACAAAAAAACTCATTATTCCTTTACTTAATCCTCTATGATCCTTAAATGTGATTACTGTGGTTTGGGTATATTTATAAATTATTTTCTATATTCAAAGAGCAAGTTCAAGGCTATACTAAGGTCTAATATCTAGTAGAATAAATGATATAAGGGAAACATGTACTGGCATTTGTGGAGCTGAGAGCTGAGTCGGCAGTTAGGAATGTTTGCTGCTCTCGCAGAGAACACCTGTGTTCAGCAGCTCACACCTGCCTTTAACCCCAGCTCTGGATTCTGATCCCTTTTGAACATATTGAACACATCTACACACACCCACACTTGCATACAAGCTTGAGTTTGAGGCAGCTGCTCACGTTGCATCCTTAATAGGGAAGCAGTGAGAAACGAACACAGGTTCTTACCTTTATTTCTGCTTGTGTGCAGTCCAGGGCCTCAACCCATGTCCTGGTGCCACCCACAGTCTTCCCGTCTCAATTAAGGAAGAAATTTGTACCATAAATGCATATGTGTATAAATAACACCATGACGAGATAAATTTCCATATCATATAACATAAATATGGAATATTTACACACATAAGTTTTCAAACAGGCTCCTAGGGAAGTGTTTCTCCAGATTTAGCACACTGTGGTTCCAGGGAGACAGGCTCTATCTCAGTCTGAGCAAGTTAGGGTTAGGTGCTGGTTTTTCAGGTAACAAGGAGGTCAGAGTTAATTCATTATGGCCATTTCTAATTTCATCAGTTGGTTAAGCCACACTGGGAGTCCCTGCCAGGAGGCCCTGAGTGGCCATCGCCTGAAGCTGGGAAAGTGAAACCTAAGTGGCAATGGAGAGCCAAGGATGCTGGGAGTATGGAATTCCCTCCAAGGGAAGCTTCAGGCAGAGAGGAGCCAATGCAAGAGAAAGCTTGTGTATGCTATAGGCAGCAAAGCTGGAGGGGCAGTTACACAAGCCCCTTAGGACCCAGATTCCATCAAGAGTTCCAGATGTCTGATAAGGATCTGCAGGGTTTAGTACTTGTCCTGCTGGGGTTTAGTCTTGCTTTGGTCTATGGTGTAGCAAGTCTTCCTTGTAACAGAGATGTTTACCCATTGTACTTACAGAACATTTTGTTGTTGTGTCTAGGCACTCATGGCTACGGCTTTGCCTCGACTTCCCGAAGACCTCGGACTTGTAAACCGTTGAACAGCATAGGGACTTTTGAAATGGGGCTCATTGTGCTTTGTATTATGAGATGGCTGTGAGCCCATAGGCACAGGCATAGGGTCATGATTAAAAGGGCTATGTTTGAGTGTTACATTAACAATAGGTGGACTCGTGGTGCTTGATTTTCGTTGTCAATTTGACAGGATTCAGCATCATCTAGGAGATATAAACCGTTAGCCATGTTTAGCAGGGACTTTCTAGCTCTGGTTAGGTGAGAAGGTAAGAGCCGCTGTGACATGGGCTGAGGCACTGGGATGAGTAAGTAGGAAGTGAAATACCCACGTTCATTTCTCACTGTTTTCTGGTAATGGATGCAGTGCGGTCAGCTGCCTCAAGCTCTTTCCATCAGGACCTCACTGTTGATGTGGACTGTGTCCTTCAAACTAAGTCCAAATGACTCTTCTTTCCTCGTGGTACTTCTGTGAGAGATCTTGTTGCAGTAATACAAAAAATGAAAACCACATGAAACTGGGAAGGACACCATGAGAGCGGAATAAGAGATCGTAAAGGAGTTAGGGGTGGTTAATAAAGCACACAGAGGGCCATGAAATACATGTGGTGTGGACCTACACGGGGCAATATTGGTGTGAAAGAGAGGGGCTGGAAGAAGAGCATGAGGGTGTGGGAAGCCCTGGGGGAAGGGGAGGGAATAAGAACGAAGAATGTATATAAAGGCATTACTTCGCCGTGCTTTCAAAATCTAAGAAAAGGAAAGGAAAGCAAAAGGGGGGACTAACTGGAGGAAGGAGGGGACCTGCCCAAGGGAGACAGAGGGAAAAGTGTAGGACAGTTGGCTACAGGGACAAATAAGGATGTGTCACAATAAGACAATGGTTTGTATTCTAACTTAACTTTTGAATGATAAAAATATGTCCTCAGGAATGCTGTAGCAAAATTTAAAAGATCACAGGATAGTATAAAGTTATAAATACAATTTATAAATTTGGCAACAAATCTATAAATGGCATTACAGCACAATACAAACTATACTTTATCTTTACATAGATATAAAACTATGTTCAACTTAATTTTATTAAAGATTACAAAACAAGTCTTCATAGAACACACAGGCCTAGAATCATTGGAAATATATTTGCACACAGTGGAGTTAGAGCAAGAGTCATGAGACATTACCTATTAATACCTTTAACATTTACAAATTTAAACAGTTCTAAAACTCCCTCTGTCAATGAAAAAAAAAAAACATAATATAAGTTAAAATGAATCATGATAACGAAAAGCCCAGGATGAAGTTCACAACAGTCACTAGTTCGCTGCCTTCCACTTCCTGCTCCCTTGACTTGCTGGAGTAAACAGTGTTAAGTGCACCAGATCAGACTTTGTTAGGAAGGACACTGCAGCAAACACAGGCTTCTTCCTGATTCCGGATTCTGGATCCAAACTAGCTCTGAACAGGGAACCAGTGACCCTCACACTTAGTTCCCTCCTGTGGTACTGCCTCAGCAACAGCTTCCCAAGCATTCTGAGTTGTTTTCCCTGGCATCTCAGATGGTAGCTTTTGAGTAAACAATCTAATCTCGCAGTTTGCAACAGGAAGCTATGGATACTCTCTTGAATCATATCGCCTAGGAGGGATGATTTTCTCACAGATTTCCCCATGGGTTCTTTTCCGCAGCTCTAGAAAGTGATATTTGATCCCTTTGTATTCTAGTCTATGTTCATTAGCACTCTTTTTATAACTTGGCATGCTAGTCTCTGTTATAATTAATAATTTAATAGTAAATTTATATGCAAATTACTAGGCTGAATTTTTCTCTCTTGGTAGAAACCTGACTACTACACAGAAAAAAGTCTGTTGAGTAAAATTTATAGTATTTAGCACATAAAAGGGGAGAAATTCAAAATTAAAGGTCTAAAATTTATCTCAAATAATGCATACAAATTACACATACCAGTATATAAAAAAATGACTTCTTGACACCTGTGCACACTTATGTCCAACTTGACATAAGTTGGAGTCATCTGGAAAGGAAGAATATCAGCTACGAACATGCATCCGTCAGATTGCTTGTAACCCAGATGCTGAGGAATTTTCTTGATGATTGGTGTGGGCAGGCCCCGAGACATAGTGGCCAGTGCCATCCTTGGAAAAGTGGTTGGTCCCATGTTGTAAAAGAAAGAACAAACCAGGGTGAGAGAGCCAATAAGTGGTATTCTTACATGGCCTCTGTTTCAATTCCTGTCTCCAAGTTCCTACTTTGAGTTTCTGCCTTGATTTCCTTTCATGATAGACTACAACTGTGAACTCCCCAAGTTGCCTTTGGTCAAAACAACCAGAAGCAATTTATGAAAATATCCAGTCTCTTTTAAAAGGTTACTTTTATTTTAAAATTATTACAATTATTATGTAAAAATATAATCATATTAATAGTCACAGAAAATATTTGAAATATTCAACATTCACTTGCAATAAAAATACTCTTTTCTTTATTTATTTATTACAATTTATTCACTTTGTATCTCAGCTGTAGCCCTCTCTCTCATCCCCTCCCACTCCCTCCCTCTTCTCCTTCCATGCTCCTTCCCCAGTCCACTGATAGGGGAGGTCCTCCTTCCCTTCCATCCTATCAGGTCTCATCAGGACTGGCTATATTGTCTTCCTCTGTGGCCTGGTAAGGCTTCCCCTCCTCAGGGGCAGGTGATCAAAGAGCCAGCCACTGAGTTCATGTCAGAGACAATCCCTGTTTCCCTTACTAGGGAGCTCACTTAGAGACTGAGCAGCCATGGGTAATATCTGTGCAGGGGTTCTAGGTTATCTCCATGTATGGTCCTTGGTTGGAGTATCAGTCTCAGAAAAGACCCCTGTGCCCAGATTTTTAGGTTTTGTTGCTCTCCTTGTGGAGTTCCGGTGCACTCCAGGTCTTTCTATCTCCCCCTTCTTTCACCTAGGAAGATGGAGAAAACAGGAAACAGGACATAGCATACCACAGAGGGCCTCTGGAAGACTCTACCCAGAAGGGTATTAAAACAGATGCTGAGACTTATAGTTAAGCTTTGGTAGAGTGCAGGGAATAAATATACTCTTAAGTTAAGAATGCAAGAGTAATGTAGTAATCAATATTCAAAAAAATCCTATAGAAAATATTAACTGATGATGAAATATTTAGAAACATTTCACTATTAAGAATCAAGACAAGAAAGAAAATTAGTCAAAACCCACTAACATGATGTCCATAAAATCAAAGACTGATAAATTGAGCCATATTTGTTTGTAAGCTTTCTCTTACTAAATGATATCATTAAGAGATTCTGTATCATCTTAGAATTGGGTGAACTATCTGATACATATCAAATAATAATGTATTATATGACTATATATTATATAACATCAAATATTATAATTATGTACCATAATAATGAATACATTGTATAGTGATATATAATATGTAGAAACTAAGTGATAATTATATACATTGATATAACTATATACTTTTATAATCTGATATAAATTGATGACTAGAATATGTTACTGAGGAACTATTGGTAGTGGAAACCTCCTGGGGAGAAAAACATTCTCTTTTGAGAAAATACCCACTGATAGTTTTTTCATACTCCAGTGGATGTCTCCATACCCAGGTACATATGCAGCAATGTGACTTATCACATTAGTGACTTATCAAACAAACAATTAAAAAAAAAGACATGAAGTTGGGAGGTTCATCTTGGGTAGGAGATAGTGAGAGCTGGGAGAGGAGATAGGACTGATATGATATTTCATTATATATATGTATGAAATTCAAGGATAAAGAAAAATTCCTTTTATTGGAAATAGATTATTTTCATATATAATATATTCTATTACAGTTTCCCATCCTTCTACTCCTCTCAGTTCTTCTCTATCTTCCCTTTCATCCAGATATACTCCCTTTCTGTTTTTACAAAAGAACAGGCTTCTAAGGGATAATAATAAAATATAACAAAGTAAAATAAAATAAGAAAACCCCAAAACTATCACATAGGAATTGGACAAGACAAATAAACAAAAGAAAAAATAGTCCAGGAGAAGGCAGAAGAATCAGAGACCGACTTGTTCATATGCTCAGGAGTCACATGGAAACACTAAACTGGAAGCCCTAATATGTATGTAGAGGACCTGGTGCAGACCCATGCAGGTCTGTGCACGCACCTCCCTCTCTGTGACTTCCTATGAGCTTTAAACATGTTGATTTAGAGGGCTTTGTTTTCTTGGTGTCCTCCATCCTTTCTGGCTCTTACATTCTTTCTGCTTCCTTTTCTGCAGGATTCTCTCAGCTGTGAGAGGAGAGATTTGATGGAGACATACCATTCAGAGCTGAATGCCCCAAAGTTTCTCTCTCCGTATAATCTCTGGCTGTGGGTCTTTGTATTTTTTCCCATCTGCTGCAGGAGGAAGCTTCTTTGATGATGGCTTAGCAAGGCATTCATCTATGAGTATGGCAGAATATTATTAGGAACTTCTTGACCACCATGTATGTATGTATGTATGTATGTCTGTCTGTCTATCTATCTATCTATCTATCTATCTATCTATCTATCTATCTATCTATCTATCTATCATCTATCTACTATCTTTTTTAGACCAGCATATTTGGTTTTTCCTTAAGTCCCTGGACTAGCTAGTCTCTGGTTATTGATCACTCAAGCCGTGTCAGGTATGGCTTTCATCTTTCGGAGAAGGCTCTAAGTCAAATCAATTATGGTTGGTCACTCCTACAAGCTTTGTGCCATCTTTGCCCCAGCATTTCTTCCAGGCAGGACACCATTGTACAAATTTTGTACTACAATTGCCCTAGCATATCTTGCAGGCAGGACACCATTGTAGGTTGAAGAGACTGTGGCTGGCTTGCCGTTTTTGTTTCTCTTTTGGTAGTATATAGAGTACTTCCCTGTAGTAAAGATGCTAGCATGCAGGGGTGAAGGCTCTATGTAGTCATCATCTTGATTTCTGCATGATTATTGAGTAGTGTAGGTGTTGTTTTCAGCAATGAAGCCTTGCTGTCAGTTTGTGGAAAGCAACCTATTTGTTTTGACAATAGCCTGGGGTGTTTGGGGATTCTCATGGAACATCGTTGGACAACAACTCAATTAGATGTAACTCAATCCCAGTAGTAGAAACTTCATTTGTTGACAAGAGATAGCCAGCTGGGGCTCTGTATTCTCAATTGTTTGCTGATTTTATTTAGATTACCTCCATGAAGGTGATCTAAATAAAATATATATAATATTATAATGTAGAAATTTATACTATATAAATTTATAATAAATTTAATTAGGTTATTTGTTTTATTGCTATCTAGTTTTTTTGAGTTTTAAAAACATATTTTGTATATTAGCCCTCTATCAGATGTGGAATTGTAAAAATCTTTTTCCATTCTGTAAGCTGTTGCCTTGTCTGAATGATGGTGTCCTTTGCCATCCAGAACTTTCTCAGTTTCATAAGGTCACATTTATTAATTGTTCATCTTAGTGCTTTTTCTGCATTCTGTTGAGAAAGTCTTTTCCTGTGCCAGTGAGTTCAAGGCTATTCCCTACCTTTCTCTTCTATCAGGTTCAGTGTATGTCATCTTATGTTGAGGCCTTTGACCTACTTAGTGTTGAGTTTTGAGCAGGGTGATAAGTATGGTTCTATTTGGATTCTTCTACATGCAACCATACAGTTTGACCTGCATTGTTTGTTGAAGATACTGTTTGTTTGTTTGTTTTTGCTCCTCCAGAGTGTATTTCTGGTTCCTTTATCAAAGATCAGGCATCTGTAGGTGTATGGATTTATGCCGCTGTCTTCAGTTTGGTTCCATTGATCAATATGTCTGTTTTTGTGTTAAAACTGTGCTTTTATTATAGCTCTCAGGATTGTTTTTGCTATCTTGTTTTTTGTTTGTTTGTTCTTATGTCTATGTGTGTATTTCCTTATGAAGCTGAAAACTGTCCTTTCAAGATCTGTGAGGAATTGTGTTGGAATTTTGATGGGAATTGCACTGAATATGTAGATTGCTTTTGGTAGTTAATATCCACAAACCACAAACATAGATCTTTCTACCTTTTGACGGATTCTTCAATTTCTTTCTTCAAAGACTTGAAATTATTATTATACAAGTCTTTTACTTACTTGGAGATACCCCTAATATTTTTATATTATTTTAAGCTATTGTGAAAGGTGTTTCTCTGATTTCTTTCTCAGTCTGTTTGTCATTTGTGTATTGGAAGGCTACTGATTTTTTGAGTTAATATTGTATCTTGCTACTTTGCAGAAAGTGTTTATCAGCTGTAGTAGTTTCCAGGTGGAATTTTTAGAGTCACATATACATACATACATACATACATACATACATACATACATACATACATACATATTATCATATCTTCTGCAAATAAATGTGCCTTTACTTCTTCCTTTCTAGTTTGTATTCTCTTGATCTCCTTAAGTTGTCTTGTTTCTCTAGCTAAGACTTCAAGCACTACTGCTCAGACTACATGGGCCATGACATGCGGGCCCAGGGGAGGGGGTGAGCATCCTACCCCTTCTGATCCCTGGATGAGATTTCCAGGGTTTGGGCATGTCTTGCTGGACTCTTACTCCAGTTTGGCTACCCACCATCTCACATCTTCTTTCCCCCACGAAGAACTATATTGACTTGCTGTGAAGAAAATGGGTAATCTTCTGATTTTAGTGGAACCGCTTTGAGTTTCTCTTCATGTATATTGGTATTGGCTGTGAGAAAAAGATTAGAAAAGTAGTTTCTAAAAAAATAAAATAGAAGGATTTATAAAGAAGAGGACAGGGAAGAAGGCATGGTTCATTATGAGCTGTGATAAATGATATCAACTGAAGATAGTACGCTTTGAGGAAAATAAGAAGATGCTTAATTTAAGAGAAGAGGAAAACTTAATGATGGGATAGCCATGAAAGCCTGAGGCATCAGAGTTTCAAATAAATCAACAGAGCTTCTTGATCACATCATTAAGTAGAAAGGGGCAGGCTTTCTGAGGACAGTTTCTTCAGTGCATTAGATGTTGAAGTAAGACTTCAGAGTTACTGGGATAGGAAGGGAGCAAGAGCTGAGAAATCTGTGGTAGAAATATTAGCTCATTGTTCAGAAAAGGAAGGTGTAAAGGAAGGTGTCTCTAGGGACACTCTGATCTTTAGAAGTAATTCAGGCATGAAGCCATCTAAACATAAGAGCAACAACTACAGGAAAGTGAGAATTAGTGTTGAAGTGAGGAACCAGAAAATAGATAAGGGGCCAGTTTAAGATCATAGGTGGAAGTGTTTGCCTGGAAGAAAAGTTGCCTGTCAAATATGTCATAGTAGAGGAAATTATTCTTGTGTATGTGTGTGTGGCAGGGGGAGGAAAGAGAAACAGGGAGGGAGAGAAAAAGATAGAGGGGGCGGGAAGGAGGATAGAGTGAGAAAGAATACAGATGATTGTGTACTTAGTGACAGAAGTTAGTAAGAGAGCGAGGTAAACAACAGATGGTACTTCAGTTTTCTGGGATCAATAAATGAGTTATCAAGGATGCTGTACTACACTATGTGACTTTTCTTTGAGTAAGTGGAGTAGAATTTACTCCTAACCTGTTATTCTTGGCAGCCAAGATTTCATTCAGATTGTACCTACCCTTCATTCCAACTACCTACCTACCAATGAAACACATCTTTGGAGCAGCATTGCAATGAGGAGTCTTTACTGCTGTATCACCCAATCATCTCTGGCCAGACCTCAATTCAATTGCCTCTCATTGCCTTCTCTTCACCTGTGCTGCAAACCACACCCAGATGAACCTTAGTTACTTTCCACATTCCTGCGCCTGTATGTTACAGTTAACAGTCTCCTTTGTTGTTACAAGAAGAAGCAGAATGTACCATCTACAAGTGGTCTAGTGTAACACTTTTAATTTAAAAAATTAAAAAGAGTTTATGAAAAAAATTACATTTTAATGATATAAAACTAGAAAACAAACATTTCATTTGAGCCAAAAACCAGTCAATTATTGCATGCACACAGAGTAACCGTGTATGTGAATCTTTGTTTGGGCTTTTATGCTCCCCCAAAAAAGGATGGAATTGCAAAAATTTTAGAAATTGAACTGATGATTTTTTGTTTTTGTTGTCGAAATCAGAAAAGATTTCTGGGGTTTTTGGGTTTTAACTTTAAAAAATGGAGAGTGGTTAAAAAAACTTAGTCATGTTTAATAACGTGAACATGAATGTGCAGTTATCTTTGGCACAAGGTATAAGGTTCTTTGAGTGTATACTTAGAAGTGATACAGTTGGATTATATGGTAGTTTGATTTTTATTTTTTTGAGAAACCTCTAGACTGATTTCCAGGGTGATACCACCAATACCCAGCGATGTAGAAGTGTTGCCTTTTGCTATATTTGTGCAAGCATTTGTTGTTACTGATATTCTTGATGATAGTCATTCTGACTGGAGTGAGAGAAAACCTAAAACTGGTCATAATCTGTACTTCTCTAATGTTTAAAACTGTCTTACACTTTAAAAAAGGCGTTTCCTAGCTGCCTTAGTATTTTATTGCTATAAAGAAACACCATGCCCAATACTTTCTTGTAAAAGAAAGTCTTTAATTAGGACCAGCTTCCAGCTTCAGACGGTTAGGTCATGGTCATGGTGAGGAGTGCAGCAGCAGGCAGGCAGACATGGAGATGCCGAGGGGCAGGCTTGACTGAGACGGAGGATGAGAGACACTGAGCCTGGCGTGGGCTCTTGAACCCTCAAAGCCCACCCCCAGTGATACCCTACTTCCACAGGCCACATCTCCTAATCCTCCCTAAACAGCCCAACACCAGGGAACCAAACATTCAAATATAAGAGCCTCTGGGAACCATTCTCATTCAAATCATTACACGAGTTGTTTGGATTTCTACTTTCAGGAACTTTCTATTTTGTTATGTTTTAAATTTAGTTGTTTGTTTTTAAAAAATTCTTTATACTTTCCATTTACAGTATATTTTTTAATTGTTTGTAGTGATATTCTTATCATTAATTCCTTGCTGAAAAGCTCGCAAAGATTTTCTTCCACCCTTTAGGCTACTTCTTCATTTGATTAACAGTTTTTTTTTTTTTTCTAGATAGAAGCATTTTTAATTTCATGAGACATAGTTTGTGGATTGCCTTTTTCACTTCTTGCCCCATGGGTAACTTTTTTCTTACACATTGAAGCATATTCTAATTTTTTCCTATCGTATTTTTAAAGTGTCAAATCTTTTTTAAATTAAATTTTTATTTTTTATATTAATTATACTTTGTTCACTTTGTATCCCAGCTGTAGCCCCCTTCCTCCTTCCCTCCCAAGCCCACCCTTTCTCCCTCATCTCCTCCTATTCCCCTCTCCAAGTCCACTGACAGGGGAGGTCCTCCTTGCCTTCCATCTTACCCTAGTTTATCAGGTCTCATCTGAATTGGCTGCATTGTCCTCCTCTGTGGCCTGGCAAGGCTGCTCCCCCATCCAGGTGAGGTGGTCAAAGAGCTGGCCACTGAGTTCAGGTTGAGATTGTTCTCCTTACTAGGGAATCCACTTGGACACTGAGCTGCCATGGGCTACATCTGAGCAGGGGTTCTAGGTTATCTCCATGCATGGTCCTTGGTTAGAGTATCAGTCTCAGAAAAGACCCCTGTGCCCAGATATTTTGGTTCTGTTGTTATGCGTGTGGAGTTCCTGTCCTTTCCAGGTCTTACTATCTCTCCCTTCTTTCCTAAGATTCCCTGCACTCTGCCCAAAGTTTGTTTATGAGTCTCAGTGTCTGCTTTGATACAATGCTGAGTAGAGTCTTTCAGAGGCCCTCTGTGGTAGGCTCCTGTCCTGTTTCCTGTTTTCTCCTTCTTCCAATATCCATCCCGTTTGCTTTTCTGAGTGAGGATTGATCCTCCTTCTAGCTCACCTTCCTTAGGTGTACAGGTTTTTGTAGGTTCATTCTATATTATATGTCTAGTATCCACTTAAAAGTGCGTATGTATCATGTGTGCCTTTCTGATTCTGGGATACCTCACTCAAGATGGTCTTTTCTAGTTCCCCCATTTGCCTGCAAATTTCATGATTTCCTTATTTTTTAATTGCTGAGTAGTATTCCATTGTGTAAATGTACCACAATTTCTGTATCCATTCCTCCGTTGAGGAACATCTGAGTTGTTTCTAGGTTCTGGCTATTATGAATAAAGCTGCTATGAACATGGTTGAGCAAATGTCCTTGTTGTGTACTTGAGCATATTTTGCATATTTGCCTAGGAGTGGTATAGTTGGATCTCGAGGAAGCGCTATTCCTAATTGAGAAAGCATCAGATTGATTTCCAAAGTGGTTGTACAAGTTTACTTTCCCACTAGCAATGGAGAAGGGTTGTCCTTTCTCCACATCCTCTCTAGCATGTACTGTCTAAAGTGTCAAAGCTTACATTTAGTTCTTTCATCCATCTGGAGCTGAGTTTTGGATAAAGGGAGGGACCGTGATCTGGTTTCATTCTTCTGGATGCTGACGTTCAGATTTCTCAGCAATATTTGTTGAAGTTGATATCTTTTTTCAATGTCTGTTTTTGACAATTTTGTAAAAATTTAACTCATAACATTTATTTAGATTATTTATTTATTCATTCATTATTTATTTATTTTTATTTTTTCATTATAGGAAAACAGAGTAGAATGTTCACATCCCTTCCCTTATCATCCCCACAGATTTTATTATTAACATCTTTATCAGCACAACATATTCATTACATATTTTGAATAAATATTAGTAGGTTGTGATTGAGTAAGGCTGATAATTCACATTAGAGTTAACATTTTGCACTAAGTAATTTCTTGGGTTTGACAGTGTACAGCATCATATACCATTTTGCATCCAGAAGATTTTCAGTGCCTAAACATCCTTTGTGTACCAACTATTTGTTCTTCAATCCTCTCATGCTTATCTTTCCACATGGGAAATTCTGGAGGATTATAACGTGAGAGATTGTACCAGTCCTACTTGATCTCGTACAGTCAGATTTTAAAGGAAAAGACAGAGATTGGAATATTATTCAATAGAATAATTAGATGTTTTGCCTGCATAGTTCCACATTATTCCTCCTGTCTCTATTATGCTGTGTCGAATTTATAGGCAGACATTTAGAACCTCAGCACTGGCCTTAAATTCCTTCTCCAGCATCTTTAGCCCACTCACTTGGAAGACCTGGATGAATGAGCTACATCAAACCCTAAAGCACTGTATTCTCAGTTTGGTTTTATAAGACAAAGACCTGAATCAAAGAAAATACAAGAAAATAGTAAGCACGAAGTTAAATTGAGTTTGAAGAGTTGTGTCAATATTCACACCTGAGCTGGCATAGTGGTGCACATCTGTAACTCTAGCACTTGTGAAGCAGAGGCAGAAGGATTGTTAATTCAGGGCTATATGAAAAGACCTTGCCTAAAAGGACCACCACCACCACCACCACCACCACCACCACCAGAACAACAAAACACTACCATCACCATCACTATCATCACCACCTCCAGACTTTCTGGAGGCACTAGGCACTTTAAGTCCCTAGAATATGAGACCATTACTCTCAAGAAAAACACCAGATAAGCGCATCAGGATACCTCTAAGTTCTCAACAATTATCACAATGTCTATAGACATTTGGTATGTAGGGAATGAAAGTACTGCAGTCTTGGCATTTTAAAAAGTGTGCTCTTGAAGGATTTTTTCCTCCCCTCAGTTGTACAAAATTTCCATCTGACCTAGCAGAGAAGATTTGGTAAGAAAGAGAATAACAATTTATCATTGTGTTAATGTGCCACTCCAGCTTTGCTGTGGGCACCAACAGTTCTCTCTTTGGGGGTGCAAATACTGTCTCCCAAGTCTGATCCTCAGACAATGTCACAGAGAGAGCCTCCAGAGATGGAAACTTATCTCATGAGCAAACACTATTGGTCATTTCTGCACAAACAGAAATCAGTGATGTTAGGACTGCTTTCCATTTTTCTATTTTTACTACGGGATATTATCTTTTCTCTCAGGACCTTTTGAATTTATGCAGGGATAAACTGTATTAAGGAAGCAGGGAAATTGCCATTTCAGGCTCTAAGCATATGCTTAAATTTGTTTACCACAAACAAACAGTAGCACATTTTAGCTATTGTTACTGCTATCATGGCAATGGGATCGAGATTGCGTCTGTCAACAGAACACCACATAAGGCAAAGACAAGCAATTACAAAAGAAGAGCAATGATCATTATAGAGCAGCCGATTGTCAGTTCAGAGACCCATTCCAAAACTGTAGCTCCATTTTTTTTTGGAATAGATGGAAAATAGAACTCAATAGGCATTAGAGCCCATTTCTGTCTTCATCTGCAGTTTAGTGCAATAAACAGCTGGGAATTCTTTACTTAACTAAACTCCATGGTGTATCCCTACAGTAGGTTTATTCGCCTCAATGGCAGTGATCCTCAACCTCCCTGATACATTTTAATACAGTTCCTCATGTTGTGGTGACCTCCCAACCAAAAAATTATTTCATTGCAACTTCATAAGTGTAATTTTACGGCTTTTATGAATCATAATTTAAATATCTAATAGTCAGGATATCTGATATTCAACCCCTGTGAGAAGGTCATTCAATCTTCCCCACAAGGGTTGCAACCCACAGGTTGATAACTACTGCTTAGTGGTATAAAATCGCATTAATGGATAAGACTAAAATTCAGGATTGTGAAAAAAAAAAAAACTTAAGAAAATTTAAATATAGATACTAAAACAGAGCTCTTAAAAGTAAGAATGGAAATTTAAGTTAAATGTGTATAATTCCTTGTTTACTTTTTCGAGACAAGCATCTATAGGTGAGCTAAATTTATGCTTGGTAAGTTTTAGCTAGTATTTATCAGTCCTTCACACTATGTAGTCATATATTCCAACTGCAAATAGACAGAGCTATTTCAGAGAGAGAGAAAGAAACATTTACAAGTGAAGAGATGAACCATTCATTAGACTTTAATTGAATATTGACAGTGAATGCAATGAACAAGGTGTTATACCAACCCCCCAAGATGCTTAAATAAGTTAAACAGGCGTCCCATTCACAAACCTATTTTTTCAAATACAAGTAATTCAGGTAGAATATATATATATATATATATATATATATATATATATATATATATATACACATATATATGAAATGAGAAACTTACAAAAGAATACTGAAAATGGAGTGCCATGATTTGCTAGGTGATTTTGACGCTCCTTGAAATAAATTATATTTAGCTTAGTGTAGAAAAATCAGAATATCTACAAATTCAGAATATGATAGAAAAAATAGAGTGAAAAGAATAAAATAGAGTGAAAAGAATGAAATAGTCTCAAAATTTCTTTCAGTGGTTTATATCTTGATTTTTCTCTTTCCTCATGAATGCCTGATTACTACTTAGATTGAAGCATTAGTCTAGGTGTCATAACATGTAGGAGCAATTGTACCTTGTTCTGATCATTAGTTTTCTTGGAGTTTAGTAATAGATTGCTTCCATGTGTCCTACACAACAGAAATTTTTATTTCTCCTAGGTCTGGGGACTAAATTTAAAGCTGAGGTGTCGGCACAGCCATGTTCCCTAGGGAAGCTCAGTTAAGATTCGTGACTCAGTGTATCAGTGCCATAAATCAGTTACCTTGGCGCTGACATTTGTTCCTGTCAATGTGGCCTAAGTTACTGAGGAAACTGCGATGGTCCAACCTGCCTAAGTATAATGGTTAGTGTTGCCGCTCAGTTAAGGAGATAGGCTTCTGGGCCTGCCTGTAGGGTTATCTTAACTGTTATTCTAGGAGGAAAGACTCCTCTAGACTGTGCATGGGACTATTCCCTAGGCAGGAGATCTTGACTACATAGAATGGAGAAAGGGAGTTGAGCACTGACACACAGTCATTGTTTATTGACTGTGGATGAACAGTTAAAAAAAACTCAAGTTCCTTTTTTTTTCCAGTTCCAAAAAGCATGTTTTGTTTTATTTATTTATTTAAATTTTATTTTATTTTATTAATTACACTTTATTCACTTTATATCCTCCCATAAGCCCCTCCCTCCTCCCCTCCTGGTCCCACCCTCCCTCCCCTTTCTTCACGCATGCTTCTCCCCACGTCCATTGACAGGGGAGGTCCTCCTCTCCTTCCTTCTGATCTTAGTCTATCAAATCACATCAGGAGTGGGTGCATTGTTATCTTCTGTGGCCTGGTAGGGCTGCTCCCCCCTCAGGGGGAGGTGATCAAAGAGCAGGCCAATCAGATTATGTCAGAGGCAGTCCCTCTTCCCATTACAATGTAACCCACTTGGACACTAAACTGCCATGAGCTACATCTGTGCAGGGGTTCTAGGTTATCTCCATGCATGGTACTTGGTTGGAGGATGAGTCTCTGAGAAGACCCCTGTGTTCAAATTTTCTGGTTCTGTTGCTCTCCTTGTGGGGTTCCTGTCTTCTCCAGCTCTTACTATTTCCCACTTCTTACATAAGATTCCATGCACTCTGCCCAACAGTTGACCATAAGTCTCAGCGTTTGCTTTGAAAGTCTGTAGGGCAGAGCCTTTCAGAGGCCCTCTGTGGCAGGTTCCTAGGTTGTTTCCTGTTTTCTTCTTCTAATCTCCATCCTCTTTGCCTCAAGTTGCTTTTATCAACATATTTTATCACAACAACCAGAAAAGAAACTAATATACCAAGTTTCAGAGACAGACTATGTATATTAGCACATTTAATTAATCCCATGCAGGTTGATTCTCAAGCCTAAGTTTTTTATTATCACAGACTATTACTGAGTATTAGAAGAAGGAAGAATTACATTGACAATAGAATATAGAGCAGGGAATGAAAACTATATGTATAAAGTAGATAGAAATAAAACTATCCTGGGGTAAAAATGAGAATGAAGTCTTTAAGGAAAGGAACAGAGATTCATGTCCATGGATCATGAACACCAGAGTGGATGCTAGTTACTATACAAAGAATGAAGAAATAGTCAGAGTATGTAAAATAAATAGGAGTTTGAAAGATTCTCTGTTTTACTGCTAACTTTTAAGTTATGATGTATTTCCAATATACCGCTCTTGTTGGTATGTGGAGAGCGTGGTGGAGATACTTTGAAAGGGAAAAATCATAGGGAAACATGAGTGGGGATTTGAACTTACATAGGGAATGAGCTGACTAGGATACAGTGATAGGATCCATCCGCTCATACATTATCAATTTCATTGTTTTGGCATTTATTTATTGCCATACATCTTTTCTCTCTAGCCTTGAGCTTGGATTATCACTTTTATTTACTTATTAAAATAATTACTTCAGCAACTCAGACTCCATTCCAAAATCCTACCAAATTTCTCATTGAATTTTTTTTTACTTCCTTCATCCCAAGCCCACATTTCTCTGTCTTTACTTTTTGCTACTGCCTACAGTCATCTTTTCCAACTCAACTGCAATTCTTTTCAAGATCTTGAAACCCTGACCAAATAAGGCTCAATGAAAAGCCTCCTAAGGGCCCCCTCCCCTTTTGGTTATCCCAGCTCCCTTTCTTTGGATCTGAGTGGTCACCATTTCTTCCTTTCCCATGAGTGCCAGAGGAGAAGTGAATCTGAATGCTCAGTGAATTTGAGGGAAGTGATTGAAAATCTTTACCTAATACTGCAATGATGAAGATATTAAATTTATAAGAAAGTTTGCATTTTGGAAAAGAAAGTCTGAGAAGAGTCATGGAAAATTTGCCAGTGACAGAACAAAGTTTTGGAGGTGATAGATTGGTAATATGCTCTAAGGTGGTCATTTAACATGGGCGATGATCCACTCAACCTAGAAATAGGCAATGATGCCCTGAGATGAGAGGAGATGATGGACCATCATTTTCTGTCTTGATGGGTCATAAATAGGTTATCACCCAGCTCTGACAGTTAACGTCCTAAGTTCAATGAAGCCGATCTTTTGCAAAGTAGCCAAGCAGATTCATTCTGAAACTTTTCTCAATATTAAAATTCTCTGGAGTGATTTTTTTTTAAGCAAAAAGAATAAAAAAGAAATATTACCAGTGTGTGGAGCTTAGTGAAGTGAGAATGTGTAAGGAGGGACTTTTGCTTTAGAGTTTATTAAAGCCTGCTTTTCTCTCCCGTGTGATATGTCAGATAAAGCACTCACTCCTGCCATGTAGTTTAGGAGAAAAGTCAGTATAAGAAGGAATGTATTCAGAATAGGAGATACATACTGTATAGGCAGCTTAGGGCAGAGACCCCCATGAGGAACAAGGAACAGTTTCAGGAAAATCCTGTGCTCCTTGGCAAAGAATTCCTGCCAAGTGCTCTAGTTTTTCTCCCTCCGTTCCTCCCTCTCTCCCTCCCTCCCTCTCTCCCTCCCTCCCTCCCTCCCCTCTTCTACACTCTCCCTCTGATCCTTCTTTCCTTTTTTTCTTTTTTTTTTTTTTTGAGAGAAAAATATTTATTTCAGCTTAGTTTTAGTCCATTGTGAAGGGAAGTTAGAGAAGGAAATCAAGACAAAACCAGAAAGCAGGAAGTGAAGTGGAAGCCATGGGGAAATGCTGCTTACTGGCATTCTTGCCATGGCTTGCACAACCTCCTTTTTTATACAGCCCAGGACCTTCTGTCTATGGGTGTACCACCAACAGTGAGCTGGGTTCTCACATCAATCTTTACTCAAGAAAATGTCCCACAGGCTTACCTACAGACCAATGTGAAAGGGGCATTTTCTCGGTTGAAGTTGCCTTTTCCAGGTAACTCTAGCCTGGAGCCGATAAACCATTGAGAACAATTGGTCCTGCGACAACTTAACACACGAACACATCACTATTCAACAGTAACCTTAACCTTTCCTTTCTTATTCATCCATAAGATTACATATTGGTGTTAATATCACAATACAAAATATAAATAACTTTAAGAGTCCCACGGTCTTTTAAAATATTACAACACTTAAAATTTAGTCTCTTTGAAATATCCAGTTTCTTGGGGTTGGGGATTTAGCTCAGTGGTAGAGTGCTTCAAGTGCAAGGCCCTGGGTTCGGTCCTCAGCTCTGGGAAAAAAAAAAAAGACAAAATAACAAAAAGACCAAAAAAAAATGTAACTGAAATATACAGTTTCTTAACTCTAGGTTCCTGTAAAATAAATAGTTTAATACTTTCTTACTCCAGGAAGGAAGAATCAGTCGGTGGACCTAGTCACATGACTAAAACCAAAGTCCAAAAGTGTGAAAACTTAGTATCAGACGTACTGGACTCGTAATCTTCTTGGGTTCCAAAAGACTTGAGCAGCTCTAGCTCCCTGGCTCTGCCATACATAGCACAAATAGTGTGTCTAAAGGCTCAGGCTGGCTCCACTCCACTCCATAGTGGCTGCTGTTCTAGGTGGTCATCCCATAATGTTAGTATCTCCACTGGGGTTTTCACTGCAACTGGCCTGTACTTGAACTGGTATCCTCCTCTGGGCTTTCTTCAGGGACTCTCAGTCTGCCATGTGGTATAAGCCTCATCTTCTCTCCATGACGTCTTTAGTCCTGGGGCTTCACTGACAATCTCTCCTAGTTGTCTCCTACTGTCAGAGCTTCAGCTGCTCCCCAAGAGCCCTTTCTATGCTTTCAGAACAAGAACCACCTGGGAGACTGACACATTACCAAGCTTGGCTGCCTTACAAAGTGCAGTGTTGGCCTCTTCTCTCCCACAGTTTCTGTGTACTGAGCTGCTTTCCTTTCTTTTTTAACTTTTGATTCTTTGTGAATTTCACATCATGTACCCCAGTTCCACTCATCTCGCCTTCCCTTCAGATCTGCCCTTGCAACCTCCCCCCACAAAAGAAAATAAAGTGAGGAACAAAAGTCTTGTTGTGGAAGCTATAGTGTGTAATAGGGCATTACAAAGTTTATCCTTTTGTCCATGCATCTTTACTTGCAAATGTTCATTGCAATGAGTCTGTCTCGAGGCCTCTGGCTTGAATTTCACTATCTATGCTGGATCCTCATGGAACTCCTCTCAGATATCCTGTGATTGCCTTGTATCATGGGAATCCTGCAGCTTTGAATCTGCAGGACTGGCCCTTTCATACTCTCCAGCAGGTCATAGACAGGGTAGATGCTGGGGTGGGCTGACTCAAAACCCTAGACCTGGGCCTGGGAAGTAGCTGAGTTGGTCAACCTACCACCAAGGTGAGCTCTCTAGCACTGTTTGAGCTAGCTCACCTAATGCTGCAGCCAGCAAGGGGCAGGGTCAGCTCTTCTGCTCTCATGTCCTTGGGGCTGGCTCATCCACATCCCACCACCAGGGCCAGCTCTACTGTGCTGGCCAGGTGAGGTACAGAGTCTGCTCCCTCTGTGCTGAAGCCAGTAAGGGGTGGGGTTAGCTCTCCCAATCTCATGACCTCTGGGCCAGCTCTCTATAGGCGAGTGGCTAGAGGTGAAGTGGGGGGTATGGAGGGGGGTGGAAGAACATCTTTCCCTCACCCACATGACTCCATAGTAGATGAGGGTGGGGGCAAACTCCCTCCTGCCAAGACCCTCAGGACCAGTTCACACCCTTGCCAACAGGGTCAGCTCTAACGTACTGCCCAAGCAAGGTGCAGGGCCTGTTCTCCTGAGTGCTGCAACCAGTGAGGGGCAGGGGCAGAGGGGCAGCTCTCCTGCTCTTACGATCTTGGGGCATCTCACCTGCCTGCAGCAGGCAGAGAGGGTAGAGGGGGCCAGTGGGGATCTCTTCCTCACCCATGCCATCCAACTGCTGCATGGGGCAAAGCCAACTCTCCTGTGCTCAGGTCCTCAGGGTCAGCTCTAATGTGCTGCCCAGGGAAGAGGCAGGGCCAGCTCAGCAAAGTGTCTCAGTGGCAGTGCAGACCAGGGACATTTGCATGCCTGTTGGTGGCAACACAGGCCTGGACACAACACAGACCCCAGCTGCCACAGGACCACGGACCCAGACATGGCCTCTGGCACAGCCCTGGGCTCAGATGTCCTTATGGCCTTGGGTCAGCATGCTCCCCTCCCCCCTGTGTGATAGCATGGCCCTCAGATATCCACATGGTCTTCTGTAGCAGTACAGACCATGAATATCCATATGGCCTTTGGTAGTTACTCTGGCCAGACGTTGACACAGACCTCAGCTCCCCAGCTGCAGCAGGACCCTGGACACAGACATGGCCCTTGGTGGAAGCCTAGGCCAGAACCTCAAAATGGCCTCCTCACATTTATCTGTTTCTCACTGCTGTTGAGGCTCTGGTTCCACCCCTCTCCACAGTGTAGAACCCCACTTGGCTTTGCTTTCTTTTCTCTCTCTCCATCACATACATCTTTCCCATCTCTCCATCACACCTTTGTCCATTGTGGTGGTGCCCACAGTAGGTGCTTGGGTGTCATTCTTTGGGGCCAGTGGGCTGGCGGCAGGTGCAGCGGCGAGTAGCCTTCTGCAGGCTAACCTGGACAAAGTAGCAGGAGTGGATGATTAGGTGTCTTTCTTCTGGCTGCCATGGGCCAGCCAGCCCAGGGCAGGTGCTTCAGAGCTCTGATTTCTTATCTCCTCCTAAATGAGCACCCTTTCTTGGAAGCTATAAGTGAGGGTATGGTCACAGCTCCAGCTTAGACACCAACCCCTTCTCATGAATAGCTTTGGAGCCAAATCTTCATGATAAAAATGGGTGATAAATGTTCTTCAACTGTAACCCATCTCCAAAATGATGTTAGGGGAGAATGTTACAAGAGTCTCACAGAGTATCTGGGTCTTTTGAGGCCCACTAAAGCAAACCTCCTTATTTCTGGTTAAAAAAAAAAAAGTTTAGTGGTTTTATGGGATTCCTGAGCATGCAAATGAGTGGGTCTCTGATTCTTATGATTTTTCTTCAGCTACTGGTCCAGAGTGGTGACTTAACATTTCAAGTGACTCAAAACACATGATTTTGTTAAAGGGATAATTATTCTTCCCATCGTTTTAAGTTGGTTTAAAGTGAATCAGTTTCAATGAGGCATGGTCTTTTTGTTGGGTGATTGGCAAGCCTAGCTGAATTAACTCATGTTTAACTCAGCTAGGTTTGACAATCACCTAATGTTTTGTCTTGTCCAATTTTGATGTGATAGCTCTTATTTATCTTATTGAATTTTTAAAATATATTTAAAAAAATGATTGACTGATAACTTACACCAGCTGGTAGAGGAAAAACCAGTTTTCTCCAAGAGTCACACTGGGTAAATCAACTACTCCAGGACAGGCCTCATGTTCAGGAGTAGTTGACAAATGTATAATTGGATTTAACTGGACTTTACAGGTTTTGTGTGGGTGCATGTGTCTTTGACATGAAATATCTTGTGGCTATTTTTTTATGGTAACTGAAAGTTTTGCTGGGTATAGTAGTCTGGGCTGGAATTTGAGGTCTCTTAGGAACTCCACAAGGAGATCAACAGAACAAGAAAATTTGAACACAGGGAACTTCCCAGAGACTCATACTCCAATCAAGGACTATTCATGGAGATAACCTAGAACCCTGACAATGCAGCCACTTCTGATGAGAACTGATAGACTAAGATCAGAAAGAAGGAGAGGAGGACCTCCCCTATCAGTGGACTTGGGGAGGGGCATGCATGCAGAAAGGCGGGGAGGGTGGGACCGGGAGGGGAGGAGGGAAGGGCTTATGGGGGGGATACAAAATGAATAAAGTGTAATTAATAAAAGTTAAATAAAAAATTAAAAAAAAAGAGTCTCTTGGACTGTCTCTGACATGAACGCAGTGGCTGGCTCTTTAATATTCCCCCACCCCCTGAAGGAGGAGCAGCCTTGTCAGGCCACAGAGGAGGACATTGCAGCCAGTCCTAATGAGACCTGATAAACTAGGGTCATATGGAAGGGGAGGAGGACCTCTGCTATCAGTGGACTTAGAGAGGGGCAGGGAGGAGATGAGGGAGGGAAGGTGGGATTGGGAGGGAATGAAGGAGGGGGCTATAGCTGGGATACAAAGTCAATAAACCGTAATTAATATAAAAAATTAAAAAAAGAGTCTCTAGGACATTTGTTCATGCCTTCTGGCTTTTAGAGTCTCCACTGAAGTCAGGTGTGATTCTGGTCTGCCACTGTATGTTACTTGGACTTTCCGCCTTACAGCTTTTAGTATTTTTTCTTTGATCTGAATATTTAGTGTTTCAATTATTATTATTATTATTATTATTATTATTATTATTTTTACTCGGTAACACCTACTCTTATTTATTTTAATGAGAATTAAAAGATACAACATGTCAAAGACATATTTAAAAAAACTAGTGTGGTAAGACAAGGAATCAAATTTTGTTTATATCCTAAAAATTATAAGACACTTTGAAAATGTAATGTTAGTTCATTGTTTTTTCAGTTGAAAAATGCTCTATGTGCAGCTTTAAAACCTAATCACCATGTTCAACTAGAAAAAGTAAGTCACCATGACTTACCAGTCCACAGAGGAAGACAATGAAGCCAGATGAGACCTGATAGACTAGGATCAGATGGAAGGGGAGGAGGACCTCCCCTATTAGTGGACTGAGGGAGGGGCATAGGCAAAGAAGAGGGAAGGAGGGTAGGAATGGGAGGGGATGGAGTAGGGGGCTACAGCTGGGATACAAAGTGAATAAACTGAAACTAATAAAAATAAAAAAAATTATAAAATTTGCTGACAAAAAAATACGATAGAAAACTCATTTTTCTTTCATGGTCCACAATACCTGGAATATCATGCCAAAATACAGAAGTTTAAAGGGAACATTATTTTCCTCTAACTCCACCAAAAATTTGGTTACTGTCTGCTGGTATAATGACTGCCATCAGTGGGCAGAAACTATAGAAAGACATAACATACATAGGTTTTTTTCACAATTAGTAAAAGAAAGGTTCAATTTAATGTGATGCTACAACAGAACAACAATGCCTTCAGGTCAATGTGCTACAACTTGGTTCTCTTGTAGCTTAAAAAGATAGTGTACTTATCTTAAATTTATACAGAACATTAGCAAATATGATAGTTGTTCATGAGTAAAATAAAGCAGCAATGAAAATTAATTTAACACAGTGTTAAATATATTCACATGATCACCATTGTAATTCAAATGGTCACTAATGTAGTTACATGTCAATATATGTACATAATATTTGTCACAGTTATGCTAGCCTCCAAAACTCAAATCCAGTTGCATCAAAGACCTCAACATAAAACAGGATACACTAAATCCTATAGAGTAAAAAGTGGGGAGGTAGTCTTGAGCCCATCAGCACAGGAGTCATTGTCCTGAACAGAACACCAACAGCTCAGGCGCTAAGATCAACAATCAATAAATGGGACCTCATGAAACTGAGAAGCTTTTGTAAGGCAAAGAACAGTGACAAAATGGCAGCCAAAAGAATGGGAAGAGGCCATATTTTCATGATTGGGCACAGAAAGGCTTTGTAGCAGGACAAGGAATCAGGCAATTGGACAACTTTTAATGTAACTTACTTGCATCTTCAGTACCTGCTCAATCAAGACACCTCTTCTATTTGTTAGTTAATTACTGCCATGTATGTCAAAATTATGGCTTGGTGGTTCAAATGGCAAACTGATGGGGAACTGAAATTGCATGGTAACTTGGCTCATCATCAAGCCATTTCCAGCCAGAGCCAATATCAGGTCAACAGCTGTTTCTTAAAAGGGTAGTATATTATGGATGCTCCCAAATCCATCCTGAGTCTATTTTATTTTATTTTATTTTATTTTATTTTATTTTATTTTATTTTATTTTATTTTATTTTATTTTATTTT
>NW_026596092.1:328981-329186 GCF_907164565.1 Psammomys obesus | reverse complement strand
TTATTTTATTTTATTTTATTTTATTTTATTTTATTTTATTTTATTTTTTATTAATTACACTTTATTCATTTTGTATCCCCCCATAAGCCCCTCCCTCCTCCCCTGCCGATCCCACCCTCCCTCCCCTTTCTGCATGCATGCCACTCCCCAAGTCCACTGATAGGGGAGGTTCTCCTCTTCTTTCTGATCTTAGTCTATCAGTTCT
>NW_026596092.1:319278-325981 GCF_907164565.1 Psammomys obesus | reverse complement strand
CCTATAGAACAAGCAGGCTGGACCATTTGAAGAACTTTATCCTTTTCCAGGTTTCACTCAAAACTAAGACATTTTTGAATTACTCTGTGAATGAACCAGAGTAAGATGCTCAAGTGAGAAATGTGCTACATACAAAATTTAAATAGACCTGTAAATGTTGTTTTTTTTTTTTGGTTTTTTTTTTTTTTTATTTTCTCCGATAAGAGATGAGATGGGAGCTTTTCCTGAGCTTTTGTAGCTCCTTCTGAACTCTTGCTGGATGATTCAACTCAGCTTTTCTGGCCTAAACTCCTCTGTAGGATGACTGATTCAAACTGGCTTCTCTTAGGTTCTGACTGAATTGCTCTGCCTGGCCTCAAATTTATCTTGGTAATATGTTTTAATCTTCTGGCTCCTTTACATTCTGTCTGCCTGCCTGCTTGCCTGTCTATCTATAGTAAATCTGAACACGCAAGCATTATTTGTTTTTAGTCATTTTGGTTCATTCTCTCTTTACCTGGGTCTAGTTTGTTCTCTCTGCCACTTGTCTCTGTAAAACTGTCCTGGTAATCAACTCTTGGTAAAAAACCTCCTCACTGCATGTGCTGCTTTTTTTTTTCTTTAATATGCCTATACACTGGAACTGGGCAGAAATTAACCCCCTAAGTTATCTTTTACCTCCCAGCTCCACATCCCTTTCCACTTGCTTTAATTATTCCTATCTGGGCTACTTCCCATCCAAAATCCCACAAAATCTGCATGTGTTTTCCATTTGGGCTACTTCTCTCTATCTGTAGTTCCCCAGAGTAAGATCCTGCTGGCTATGTGCTTCTAATTCATGCTTAACCCATGGTGGCTCTGCTTTCTCTTGCCTCCTCTCCTGTCTTCCTCCTCCTGTAAGCCCTTTTTCCTCTGAGCCTACATGAACCTCAGCTCTGCCTACCTCTCTTCTGTCCAACCCAGGTATGTAGACAACTTTATTTAGCCAATCAGGGATAATTTGGAGGTGAAGTTACAAACATCATTTTGGTTACATGTTTGCTTGTAGAACAGTAAGAATCTCAGGGGGGCAAGCAATTAACATCCAAATAAATGATGGCTCTAGATCAACCACCACAATTACCCTTTTCTGTCTAATTAAAAAGGCTATTTAAAGTATATAGTAAGAACAATTATGAAACAATCATAAAAACTATTAGGTAAGACTTACATAATGTCCAGTCTATATGTGTTTGCCAACTTTGAAGAAATTATTATTATATATCCTATAATGTGAGTCTAAACTTCTGTACCTAAATCATTTTTTATCAGATCTTGTATCTATTTATCTAAAAAACATCTTTATAGACCTTAAACCATCTTAACTCCTGAGCAAACAAGCTTAGTTGCAAAACTATAACTATCTAGTCTTCAATTCCATCAGAGACTTGAGAAAGAATAAAATAATTACCCGAGTAAGCAGGAAGTACGAGCAAGCAGCTTCCAAAATAAATAAAAATGGCAGAGACAGTGTGCTGCCTGGACGGTCACCCAAAACTCTCTATAATGTTGGAGCATCATCTTCAACCTTCTGGCTTAGTATATCTGACAGACTTGCTTACTCTGTCTTGGCAGATCTAGGCAGTCAGTTCAGCCTGCATCCAAGTCTTAGCCATTTTTTAGACAGCATATTGTTTTCAGAGAGAGTAGGAGCATTTGCCCAGGGGCTAGCTTGCCACATTAGAAGCAACTCCATATGTGGGTTTCCTGATGCTCATATCTTCTTTGAGGTAGGCTGGGGGTGATGGCAGCAGCTGACAGGCCTCAGGTCAAAAACACCTTAAATTAATAAAAACATCTTTAAATGTCATCTTCTGTAGGTCTCCAAGGTTTTTGAAGACTTTTATCTATCTGTTCACTTTTACATAGTACATCTATCTATCTATCTATCTATCTATCTATCTATCTATCTATCTATCTATCATCTATCTAGCTCTCTATCTTAGATCTGAACAGGTAAACATTGTTGTTTAGTCATTTACTATCTGTTTGATCTAGGAAGCATATTTCTGTAATAAAGTAGACTAGTATCTTACATGATCATGAGTCTAATTGACTAACCATTAAATTGTTGCTGCTCTTTGAGAGTTGAGCATATCGTATCTCTGACTCAGGCTGTCAAACCTTTCTCTGATTTGTCATTTTTTATGCCCCTTAATTAGACATCACTTTCAAACATGACCATTTCCTTCTATAAACTAACCTTACCTTCATTGTTTGGGATTAAAGCTGTGTACTAAGGGTGTGTCTGCATTCCAGCCAGATCATACTGTAATCTGGAGTGTGTCTGCATTCCAGCCGGATCACATGGACCTAGGCCATCTTTGGGTGTGATGATCCCTTGCTAGAACAGCCATGTTGCTGGATTAAAATTCCTTACATAATACTAAGCATTATGATTTTTTTTCTGTGGTGAGAGAAGAAGGAAGCAACAACCTCTTCCACACCAATGAACTTCTTGACTTTTTACTGAGGAAAAAGGCCTTTGAATTTTTTTATACTTATTTCCCATCCTCTGATATACAAATGTTTTACCTATAGGTTCAGAGTGGTTACAGCCTCCAGCTCATTTTGTTCAATCAGCACAATGTCATCAATGTAATGGATCAGTGTGACACTGTGTGGGCGAGACAGGTGATCAAAACCCAAGGAAAGGAAGTCATGACACAGGGTTGGAGAATTAGTAGACCCTTGAGGGAGACCAGTAAAGGTGCACTGGTAGTGTTGCTAGCTGACAGCAAATTGCTCTGGTGGGCTCTAGGGACAAATATTAAGGAAAAAGAAACCATTCACACAACATTTGTAAGAACAACATCTTTATCCTAAGTACCAGGAAATGTGTTAATTTGCTCAAGTAAGGCACATCTGGTATACAGCTGTAATTAGAGCTACTACTTGACTAAGTTTGTGATAACTAACTGTTAGTATTCAGAATACATCTGTCTTTTGCAGAGGCCAAGTAGGAGACTTAAGAGGGGATATGGTGGGAACCACAGTCCCTGTATCTTTCAAGTCTTTGATGGTAACACTAATGTCTTTAATCTCTCTAATGATGCAATATTGGTATTGGCTCACTCTATTTTCTGGGAAGGCAGTTTTAATGGCTTCCATTTGGCCTTTCAGACTGTAATTGCCCTTATTCTGAAGGTCAGAGAATCCATTCTGCCAATTTTAAGTATATCTGTTCCAATTATGCACTTAGAGACTGGAGAAATAACCACAGACTGAGCTAGTAAATCCGATGGACTCACCATGAGTTGGAATTTGAATAAATGTGAATTCATCATCTCATTATCATAAGCCTCTACTTTAACTGAGTGGCCACAATGTAGTATGGTATCTCTAGTGTCCAGTTGGCCCAGAAAGTTCAGATTATTTTCTTTTCCTCCACTGTACAGTTACCATACACATAAGTTGCAGGTTCCTTTGGGAGAAATATAGGGAAAGATTAATTGTTAAATTTTTTGTTAGTGTAGCATGGTCCTTCCTCAAGAATATGTAGCTTCAAATATATGGCCTCTCCTGCATTTGAAAAAAATTTTAATTAAAATTTTTATATATTAATTAGTTTATTCATTTTGTATCCCAGCTATAGCCTCCTCCCTCATTCCCTCCCCATCCTACCTTCCATCCCTCATCTCCTCCCATACCGCTCTCCAAGTCCACTCTCCTGGTCCTCCTCCCCTTCCATCTGACCCTAGCTTATCAGGTCTCATCAGGACTGGCTGCATTGTCCTCTTCTGTGGCCTAGGAAAGCTGCTCCCCCCTCAGGGGGAAGTGATCAATGAGCCAGCCACTGAGTTCATGTCAGAGACAATCCCTGTTTCCCTTACTAGGGTACCCACTTGGAGACTCAGCTGCCATGGGCTACATCTGTGCAGGGCTTCTAGGTAATATCCATGAATGGTCCTTGGTTGGAGTATCAGTCTCAGAAAAGATCCCTGTGCCCAGATTTTTTGTTTCTGTTGCTTTCCTTATGAAGCTCCTGTCCTTTCCAGGTCTTACTATCTCCGCCTTCTTTCCTAGGATTCTCTGCACTCTGCCCAAAGTTTGGTTATGAGTTTTAGCATCTGCTTTGATACTGCTGGATAGAGTCTTTCAGAGACCCTCTGTGGTAGGCTCCTGTCCTGTTTCCTGTTTTCTCCTTTTTCCAATGTCCATCCTGTTTGTCTTTCTGAGTGAGGACTGATCATCTTACCCAGGGTCCTCCTTCTTGATTAGCTTTTTTTAGGTGTACAGATTTTAGTATGTTTATCCTATATTATATGTCCAATGTCCACTTATAAGTGGGTATATACCATGTGTGCCTTTCTGCTTCTGGGATACCTCACTCAGGATGATCTTTTCTAGATCCCGCCATTTGCCAGCAAATTTCATGATTTCCTTTCTTTTAATTTCTGAGTAGTATTCCATTGTGTAAATGTACCACAACAGAACACCAACAGCACAGGTTCTAAGATCAACAATCAATAATTGGGACCTCAGGAAACTGAAAAGCTTCTGTAAAGCAAAGGACACTGTCATCAGAACAAAACAACAGCCTACGGCCTGGGAAAGGATTTTCACCAACCTTTTATCTGACAGAGGTCTAATATCCAGAGTATATGAAGACCTCAAAAAGTTAAAAAGCAACAAATCAAGTAATCCAATTAAAAAATGGAGTACGGAGCTAAACAGAGAATTCTCTGTAGAGGACTATAGAATGGCAGAGAAACACTTAAAGAAATGCTAAACATCCTTAGTCATCAGGAAAATGCAAATCAGAACGACCCTGAGATTTCACCTGACACCCATCAGAATGACTAAGATCAAAAATTCAAGTGACAATGCATGCTGGAGAGGATGTGGAGAAAGGGGAACCCTCCTCCACTGCTGGTGGGAGTGTAAACTTGTACAATCACTTTGGAAACCAATTTGGTGCTTTCTCAGACAATTAGGAATAGTGCTACCTCAAGATCCAGCTATACCACTCCTAGGCAAATATCCAAAACATGCTCAAGTATACAACAAGGACATTTGCTCAACTGTGTTTGTAGCCGCTTTGTTTGTGATAGCCAGAACCTGGAAACAACCTAGATGCCCCTCAACTGAGGAATGGATACAGATAAATTTTGGTTCTGTAAAGTGAGTTAAGCTTGGAAATTAGCTGTAGGGGGTCATGATTTTCTGATGCTATGATTTAGGGTAGCCTTCACTCATTTTCTGGAACTTTTTGGCCTACACATATTGAGCAAGAATTGATTCACCTACTTAAAATCTATTCCCCCACACGTTTAAAAATTTTTTTGATTTTATGAATTAGAAAACCTATAATTTATAAGTGTAGCAATCTTCTTATGGGTTGTACTTAAAAACACAACTACGTGTATGTGTTTGTGTCTGTGTGTGAGTGCGTGCATGTGAGTGCAGGCGTCCTGGTGGCCAGCAGCCAGACACATTGCCTTCTTGTGGAACTGGAGTCACAGTTGTGAGCCACCTGACATAGGTGCTGGAAACTGAACTCAGGTTTTCTCTAAGGGAAATACTTCCCTTATTCTTAATCTCTGAGTCATCTCTCCAGTCCCCAGGGTTAAAATTTTTATATAACCCTGAGGGTTCCAATTAGCCTTGTCTGGTTATAGGTCTAGACAGAAAGACTTTTAGTCTTTCTAATTTATGAAAACAAAAGTGTGAAAAATATGTGTGGAAATGGGTGGACACTGAGGGATATCACCATTTTGTTTGGAGTCTCCTTCAGGGCAGGTCATTGCAGGTTCTACCGACAATGCAGGTAGAATTCCTTCAGCCAGGGGTAGGGTGGAAGATACTGAAGGGAGTAGGAGTTGGGGTGACTCTTCTGTTGAACGCTACTTTGTCAGGTGAAATGACTCTTTCAGAATCTGAGCGTTCAATGGCTGATTTCCCTTAGGACCCTTTCATACCCCTCTGGATCTTACAGTACAGATTTCCGCTCTTTTCCCATGAGTGCTCCCACTAATTGCTTATACCCTAAGGAGCTGGGACACAAACATGACTTGCAAGTCAGCCAATTGTGAAATGAAGCCTTGGGTTTGGTTCAGGGTAACTTCAGTACTATGGCTGCTGGAAGGAAGATTCTCTTCTAGGACACGCTTAGAAACTTTTAGATTGTATATATACATACTGAGCTGGGGAATTTCATCTCTGAGTTTACTTTTTTCTTTTGTTATTTTATGTGCAGATGCTAGAAATAACTAGCTAGCATAAACACATTCCTTATTTTTCCATAAATATTCAAAAGTTTTAGGTGTAGAGTCACTAGATTCTTTGTCTTTCACGAAAAAAAAGAATCAAAAGCACTTATCATGATAAAACTCTCTAAACAGTTTACACCATGAATTTTCAGTGCTGCCCATGCTGCCTTCAGTAGCTGTAGGTTTTTATCTATTTGGAAAGCCAGCTCTAGATAGCATCAAGACCACTAGAGAAACTTATTCTTACAATTCTGCTGCTCTAAAATATCTCCTGGTACCCAAATATGTAGTAGGGTTCTTTAGAGAAAGAGAAACAATAGAATAAATACATAGTACAAAGGGGATTTATTATATCAGCTTATGCAGTAAGTTTACAGGTTACAGTTTATTCTACGTATATGTAGCATTGTTAGACTTCTCAAACTCTATCAGAAATTCACAACTTCTTATTCTTTACTATTGTAGTGCTTTTT
>NW_026596092.1:291845-316278 GCF_907164565.1 Psammomys obesus | reverse complement strand
TGTTAATATGGTGGATCACATTGATGGATTTCCGTATATTGAACCACCCTTGCATACCTGGGATGAAGCCTACTTGGTCATAGTGGATAATATCTTTAATGTGTTCTTGGATTCAGTTTGCAAGTATTTTGTTAAGTATTTTTGCATCAATGTTCATAAGGGAGATTGGCCTGAAATTTTCTTTCTTTGTTGAGTCTTTGTGAGGTTTAGGTACCAAGGTGATTGTGGCTTCATAGAATGAGTTTGGTAATGTTCCTTCTTTTTCTATTTTGTGGAGTAGTTTGGAGAGAATTGGAGTTAGCTCTTCTTTGAAGGTCTGGTAGAATTCTGCGCTGAAGCCATCTGGTCCTGGGCTTTTTTTGGATGGGAGACTTTTGATGACTGATTCTATTTCTTTCGGGGATATAGGACTATTTAATTGATTTACCTGGTCCTGATTCAGCTTTGGTGAGTCAAATCGATCAAGAAAATTGTCCATTTCATTTAGATTTTCAAATTTTGTTGAGTATAGACTTTTGAATAAGTCCTAATGACTGTTTGGATTTCCTCAGTGTCTGTAGTTATGTCCCCCTTTTCATTTCTGATTTTGTTGATTTGGGTGGTGTCTCTCTGCCTTTTAGTTAGCTTGGCTAAGGGTTTGTCGATCTTGTTGATTTTCTCAAAGAACCAGCTCTTGGTTTCATTGATTCTTTGAATTGTTTTATTTGTTTCTAATTGATTGATTTCAGCCCTGAGTTTGATTATTTCCAGCCGTCTACACCTTTTTGGTGTGTCTGCTTCTTCTTTTTCTAGGTTTTTTAAGTGGGCCATTAAGTTGCTTGAATGTGCTGTCTCGAATTTCTTCTTGAAGGCACTTAGTGCTATGAACTTTCCTCTTAGCACTGCTTTCATTGTGTCCCACAAGTTTGGGTATGTTGTGTCTTCATTTTCATTGAGTTCTAGAAAGGCTTTAATTTCTTTCTTTATTTCTTCCCTGACCCAGCTCTCATTTAGTAGCAAGTTGTTCAGTTTCCATGTGTGTGTAGGCTTTTTGCTATTTCTGTTGTTGTTGAAGTCCAGCTTTATTCCATGGTGATCAGACAGGATACAAGGGATTATTTCAGTCTTCTTGTATTTGTTGAGGCTTGCTTTGTGACCAACTATATGGCCTATTTTGGAGAAGGTTCCATGAGGTGCTGAGAAGAAGGTAAATTCTTTTGTGTTTGGGTGTAAAGTTCTGTAAATGTCTGTGAGGTCCATTTGATTCATGACCTCTGTCAGAGATATTGTTTCTTTGTTTAATTTCTGTTTTGTTGACCTGTCCTTTGTTGAGAGTGAGGTGTTGAAGTCTCCCACTATTAATGTGTGGGGATCTATATGTGGTTTAAATTTTATCAATGTTTCTTTTACAAATGTGGGTGCTCTTGTATTTGGGGCATAGATGTTCAGGATTGTGATGTCTTCCTGGTGGAATTTTGCCTTGATGAGTATGAACTGTCCTTCCTCATCTCTTTTTATTAATTTTGGTTGAAAGTCTATTTTATCAGATATTAGAATGGCTACTCCTGCTTGTTTCTTGGGTCCATTTGCTTGGAAAGTCGTCTTCCAACCTTTTACCCTCAGGAAATGTCTATCTTTGTGTCTTAGGTGTGTTTCTTGAATGCAACAGATTGCTGGGTTTTGTTTACGTATCCATTCTGTTAATCTGTGTCTTTTTACTGGAGAGTTGAGTCCATTGATGTTGAGAGAGATTAATGACCAGTGGCTGTTAGATCCTTTGATTTTGATGTTGGCTGTGTTCATAAGGTTTTGTGCTTTGTTGCTTTTTGTTTTGCTGTAGTAAGGTTAATTATTTCCTGTGTTTTCTTGACAGAAGCTAATTTTCTTGGGTTGTCTTTTCCCTTCCAGTGTCTTCTGTAATGCTGGATTTGTGTGTAGGTATTGTTGAAATTTGTTTTTGTCATTGAATATCTTGTTTTCTCCGTCTATGAGGACTGAGAGTTTTGCAGGGTATAGTAGCCTGGGTTGACATCTGTGTTCTCTTAGGGTCTGCATGATATCTGTCCAGGCTCTTCTGGCTTTCATAGTTTCTGTTGAAAAGTCAGGTGTGATTCTAATGGGTTTGCCGTTATATGTTACTTGGCCTTTTCCCCTTGCAGCTTTTAGTATTTTTTCTTTGTTCTGTATACTTACTGTTTTGATTATTATGTGGCGGGAGGATTTTCTTTTCTGGTCAAATTTGTTGGGTGTTCTGTAGGCCTCATGTATTCTTATTGGCTTCTCCTTTAACTTGGGGAAATTTTCTTCAATGATTTTGTTGAAAATATTTTCTGGGCCTTGGAGAAGGGAGTCTTCTTTTTCCTCTATTCCTATTATTCTTAGGTTTTGTCTTTTCATATTGTCTTGGATTTCTTGGATGGTCTGTGTCAGGAATTTTTTGGATTCAACATTTTCTTTGACAGATACATCGATTTCTTCCATTGTATCTTCTACACCTGAGATTCTTTCTTCCATTTCTTGTATTCTGTTGGTTATGCTTACCTCTGTAGTTCCTGTTTTCTTCCCTAAATTCTTCCTCTCCATTATTTCCTTCATTTGTGTTTTCTTTAATTTTTCTAGTTCTATCTTCAGGTCTTGAGTTGTTTTGTTTACTTCCTTCACCTGTCTGCTTGTATTTTCTTCTTTTTCTTTTAGTTCCTTCAACTCTGTCTCTTTTATTTCTTTCAGTGATTTAATTATTTCTTCTCTAAAAGCCACAAGCTGTTTGGCTGCATCTTCCCGTATTTCTTCACGGATGGCCCTAATCTGCTTGTCTTTATCTTCCTCCATTTCTTTACGGATAGCCATGATCTGTTTGGTTTTATCTTCCTCTAATTCTTTACATATTTTATTTGTTTCCTCTATTATCCTCTTCATCAACATAGATGTAAGGTCATCTTCTTGATTTTCTATTATGCTGCATTGTTCAGGGCTGTTCGCCCCTGGACGACTGGGTTCTGGAGATGCCATATTGCTCTGTCTTTTGTTGGTTGAGCCTTTACGCTGACCTCTACCCATTGGGCTGATTTAGGTGTTGGCTGTTAGTTTCTGTGCTTCCTGGAGTCCTGAGGTAGGGAGTATCCCCTTGGCCAGAAGATGATTTTTCCTGAAGGAGTCCTTCTCTGCTTTTTGGTTATGGTCACTGTATGGCCAGTGTTTCTCCGGAGATGCCACTGCTCACCTCAGGTTTATAGCCCTGAGTAGTAGCTGTGGTCTATGTTAGGCAGGGGGGATCTCCTCTTACCCATAGAAGTTCTCAAGACAGCTGCCCCACTGCTGGGTTTCTTGTTATAAATTTAGTGTGCTGCTGCTCACTAAATTTCCATGTACAGTCCTCTTGAAGAAACTGCTGATTCCCTAGCTGTGGGGTTTTCTCCCAACAGGGAAACTCAGTCTGTTATCGTGGAGTGCACAGTTCTGTCTGGGAAAGTGGGAGGTGCACTCAGCAAGTCTCTGGGCCAGAGGCTGATTGCTCTGCTCTGGACCTGGAGAATGTGCACCTAGGTTGAGTTGGCACCTGGGGGCACTGCTCTGGTCTGGAGGCTGGGTGCCTCACTCTGGACCAGAAGCTGTGTGTCTCTGTCTGGGATGGCATCTGCAGACATTGCTCTGGTTCAGATGCTGTGGGTGCAGCCCTCTTGAAGGACCAGGGATTCCCACAGTTTTTACAGTCTAGCTAGGGATAACTGGTTGATCCTTGGCACAGTATCTGAGGGCTGCTGTAATGGCTCTCTGGCTTTTGTAGGTCTGAGGATGCAGCTGTGTGTCCCAGTGCCCTAGGGGAACTCATTAATGGCGGCAGAGCACAGTGCTCCTGCCTGCACTAGAGTCTGCGTGAGTCCAGGAAGTGTTTTGGTGCTGGGTGTCCTAAGCGTTAGAGCTGCTGACCCCCTCCGCTGGGGGTTTCCTCATGCCAGAGACACGCAGTCTGGTGCCCTGGTGCCCACAGTTCTATCTGAGGCTGCGAATCAGGCACGCAGGCAGGGCTCCGTGCAGGAGCCTGGGTCCTGGCTCTGGGTCCGGGCTGGCTCTTGGGGCACCCTCGGAACCTGAGTCTTTTCCAGGGGATGTCTGGGTAACCTGAGGTCGGTCCCAATTGTTTCCTGCTCCGTGGGGTTATCTCTCGACTGGGAAATCCAGTCTATGGTGTTGTGGGCCCACAGTTCAGTCTGGGACCGTGACCAGATTGCGCTGGCATGTAGCTCTGGGCTGGCGACCAAGCGCCTGTCGGAACCGGGATCTTTTCCGAGGTTTAGCCGGGTGAGTTAAAGCTGATTGAATCCCCCACCGTGGGGTATCCTCTCACCTGTGAAACACAATCACTTGTGTTTTATGGCCGCGAGTTCTGATTGCTGGTCACTGTGCCAATCCTGCTGTGCTGCTCCTCAGAATGAGCGTCCTCCTGGCGCTGCCATCTTGCCCCCTCCCTCTGTAGTGCTTTTATACATATGTGTATATATAAAACCATTTAGCATTCCTCATATGTACATGTGTCCAGGAGTGGCCATTTGGTATTGAACAATCAATTTGCTCTATTCATAATAGCTAAGAAATGGAAACTGTTTAGATGTCCAGCAATGAATGAATGAATAAAATATTTGGTATATATACAATGTAGTTTTTTTCAAATGTAAAATGAAATGGCATTCCTAGGAAAATGTGTGGAACTGGATATCATAATGTCAAATGATATATCCAGGCTCAAAATGCAAGGTTTCTATTCACTTGTGCTACAGCTCAACTTCATCCCTTGAATATGCTTGAGCTCAAGTTTGTCCTTTGGATATGTAGTGGAGATATACCTCCAACAATCCAAATTTCATACATTTGTTTTTATCAAATTTGCACCATAGAGTAGAAAGGAAGCTGGTAGCATCATTGGGGGGGGGACGACAATCCAGAACCAAAGTCTAGCATGTTCTAGCAGAAAGCAACATTATTCCTTTCCACAGTTACAGCTTCTTCCTGGGGGTAATGAAGATTTCATTGACACCTCTGGATCACTGAGGGACAAGGAACCATCCCCCTTGGTCAAGACAGATGCTCTCCCTTAATGTGATATGACAGTAAATAGTCTAGGAACCAAGAGAATGAAAATAAATACAGTTCAGTACTAACAAATTAAATATAGGAAATCTTGGGGATCTGTGTCTTTTTTTTTAAAGTTAAATCTTGGTTTTCTATTTTAGCCTCAGCATTTCAAATAGGATTATAATCTTTTGCATTTAGAGTTTATTTATTTATTTATTTTGGCAGAAAAGTACTTGTTTTTCCTAAGAAAAATGCTTCTTTAGTGTCAAAGGCTATTACAAAACAGCATTTGATGAATTCAGTGCAAGTCAATGAAAAACACATGGATCAAGTTTCTACTAACATCCACATGGGTTTAATAATTAAGAAGAAAAGCTTGACAGAGAATGTTTTGAATTTTCATGAGTTGAAAAATGTCTAATGTGCTTGAAGCTCTGAATCTGGTAAGTGCCTGAAATTACTCATCCTTAACTAAAACAGCCCCAGTCAGACTCGTGCATCAAGAGAGACATATGAGCCTTCTTCGCAAAGCAGGCGTCTACCAGACTTTGGAAATGAATGACAAAACAACCAGCCGTCAACAGCCCTCAGCTGACCGTAACCAGCAAAGAATGTGCTATCTTATTCACACCAAGCAACTCAAAATGCCTAATATCATTATGGGTTTGTTTTCTCCGAGTTAAGCAGTCTTTGATAAGACAGTGCCACACACCCAAAATTGAGGTAAAATTCCCATAGAACTGCACAGTTATGTGATTATAGGATTCTTTTTTCCTTTTTTAATTTTTTTTTCTTCACAATTTATTCATTATATATCCTGATTGAAGTCCCCTCTCTCAACTCTCCCATGATTCCTTCCTTTTCCCCTCATCCCCTTCCCCTAGTCCACTTAAAAGGGGAATTTTCCACTATTGCCATCTGTCCATAGCTTGTTAAGGCTTATCAGAACTGCTTGGGTCTTCTTCCTCCAAGGCCTGGTAAGGCCGCATCACCTGGGGCGGGTGATCAGAGAAGAGCAGTCAACTGAGTTTGTGATAGGGGCAGCCTCTGCTCCCCTCACTCAGAGATCCACATGGAGACTGAGCTACTAGTTGGCCACATCTGAGCAGAGGTCTAGGTCCTCTCCATGCATGGTCCTTGGTTGGTGCATCAGTCTCTGCAGGATCCCCTGGGCCCAAATCTTTTAGTTTTGTTGGTGTCCTTGAGGGGCTCCTGTCTCCTTCATGTCCCTCTAATCCCACCCCTCTCTTCCTCCATAAGACTCCCTGCACTCTGCCCAAAGTTTGGCTGTGAGTCTCAGCATCTGCTTCAATCCCCTGTTGGGTGAATCCTTTCAGAGGACACTCTATAGTAGACTGCCTTCCTGTTTCCTCTTTTCCACCGCTTCTGGTGTCCATCCTGTTTGAATGAGATTTAAGCATCTTCTCTAGGGTCCTCCTTAGTGTTTAGATTCTTTAAGTCTGTAGATAGTTGTCCTATATTATATGGCCAATATCTGTTATTAGTGAGTGTATACCATGCCTGTCTTTCTGTTTTCGGGTTACCTCAGTTCAGGATGATCTCTTTTAGTTCCAACCATTTGCCTGCAAATTTCATGATTTCTTTGTTTTTAATAGCGAAGTAGTATTCAATTGTGTAGATGTACCACAATTTCTTTGTTGAGGGACATTTAGGTTGTTTCCAGATTCTGGCTATTACAAATAAAGCTGATATGAACATAGTTGAGCAAATATCCTTATTGAATGGTGGGACATCTTTTTGTTATATGCCCAGGAGTGGTATAGCTGGATCTTGAGGTAGTGCTATTCTACCAGGGAAATCCTATAGCTGATAAACACCTTCAGCAAAATGGCTGGATACAAAATTAACTCAAAGAAACCAGTAGCCTTTCTGTATACAAAAGACAAATGGGTCAAGAAAGAAATTAGGGAAATAACACCCTTTACAATAGCCACAAAAGACATAAAGTATCTTGGTGTAACTCTAACCAAGCAAGTCAAAGACTTGTACAGAAAAAAAAAATAAAAACAACAACAGCAAAAAAAAAAAACAAACTTCAAGTCTCTGAAGAAAGAAATAGAAGAGGATACCAGAAGATGGAAACATCTCCCATACTCATGGCTCAGCAGGATTAACATAGTGAAAATGGCCATTTTACCAAAAGCAATCTACAGATGCAATGCAATTCCCATCAAATTACCAACACAATTCTTTAGAGACCTTGAAAGAAAAATTCTCAACTTCATATGGAATAACCAGAAACTCAAAATAGTTAAAACAATCCTCTACCATAAAAGAGCTTTTGGAGGTGTCTCCATCTCTTGTCTCAAGCTGTGCTATAGAGCAGTAATATCTACCACACTGCACAAAACTAAAGTCCATATTGATCAAAGATTATAGGATTCTTAATACCTTGAAAATCAGTTCAATTTTGTCTAGATGTTGTCCCATGGTGGATGAGTGACAAGCGAGTCATTCAAAACACTCTCCTCAGTTTATCCATGCTTACAAATAGGTAGAAATCAATGAAACTCTCCAGCTTGTTGGACTAGGCAACTAGTAAAAGTAGGATGGTGGTAGCAATGTAGAGGAACCTGACGAAATGAAGCAGTTCTGTAATTATTGTTATTTAGCAAAGGGTTGGCAAAATAATATGTACCAAGTTCAAACTATGAAAGGAAGGAATAATACTCAACGTTTCAAGCCACCAGAAACCTGCCTCAGCTGTATTAGAAATCATTGTTTACGTGTATGGTTTCACTTTTTTCCCAATAAATAAGTGTGTATATGTACATGTCTATGTACATACATGTGTGTGTATCTCCAGTGTTTTTCCATCAATGAAAATATGTTGCACAGCCTCTAAATTTCTTTTTAACTACAAATTAGAAGTATAATGAGTACTTACATTTATATCTTTGTAAATATCTCATAATACAATATATTTTGGTCTTTGTTCAAACAAGGTATTACTGAATGAACAGATTAGTGAAATTATAACTATGGGCACCTAGGATATTATCCAAATTTAATTATCACAAGGAATTCTATGACAAATATCCTTGAAAATAAATTCTTTAGTTTTTTTGTTAAATACATTCTTTAATTATTTGAGAATTTCATATATGTTTTGATCAAAAATACTCCCAACACCTTCCCCTCCTAGTCCACTCATATTTCATCATTATTTTTCTTCCCCAAAATTTATGTACACTTAAAAAAATCCAGATCCCCTTTAGTGCTGTGAGTGTATTCATGGGGCAGGGTCTTCTGCTGCTGTATGGGTGGCCTGTTGGTGCCACACGCTTAAAGGAAACTGACTCCCCCTTCCACAGCAACCTTCAATTGTCAATAGCTATTCATCTGTGGCTGGGACTTCTTGACCATGGCCCTCCGTCATCCACACAAGATGTTGGCTGGGTTGATCTTGTTCAGGTCTCACTTGTAAAGCAACAGCCACTGTAAGTTCATGTGTGCAGCAACTTGTATTTGGAGAGGACTGTTTCCTCAAGTTTTTTATCTATGGCTCTTACAATACCACCCCGTTCCATGATGAGCCCTGTGCCTTGGGGTTAAGGATGTGGGATAGATGTCTCATTTAAGGGCTATGCACTCCATTCTCTTATTCTCTGCTCATTGATCAGTTGGGTGCCTCTGTATTAATCACCGTCTACAGCAAGAAGAAGCTTTGCTGGCAAGGGCTGAGAGTTGCACTAACCTGTGGGTATGAAAGTAAATACTCAGGGGAGCAGTTCAGTGCTTTGCTCATTTAGCAGAATAGTAGAAACAGGCTCTCCAGTAGGGACTATCAGCTACTTAGCCACAGGTTCTTAGCCACACTAAAGTGACTAGGAATGAGTCTGGTTTGTGGAATGGATTAAACCTAATCGTAAAGTGTGCGCTCACTCCTAAACATTCAAATCTCTGTTATGTCAGTGGACGTATCTGTCCTGGCTCATTGTTACTGTAGCTTTCAGTGTTGGCAGCTGAGTAAGACTGTTGCTTACTTCTTTCCCAGTAATGTGCTCCACACCTTCAGCACTGTTAAAACAAGTCAGCAGGAATGGAGCTTCAGGGCCAACTGGATTTCTCCACGGTCTGTGATTTCAACTATGCAGTCTCTTCAACTTCTAGAAGGTAATCAAGAGTAATAGAAACAGCTTGCAATGTGTCGTGGGGAGGGGGGTACATCTAGAGGACCCCACTGACCAACAACTGGAAAAGAGGTGACCCACAACTAGCACTAGGATTTTTTTGTTCAATAGCTATAGAATCTTGGAGAGGCATTGTCCCACCTATTATAAGGTATTCAGTGCTTTTATATATTTTTTAAAAGTGAAGTTATAAATTAAATTAAATTAAATAGGAATTTCTAGGACTCAAGGCATATATTGTATACTGTGATAGATATCTGAAAATTTTCTTGAAATTATCTTACTAAACCTATATAAGAGAGAATATTATTCGCACCTATATAAATTCTTCTCATATATTGATACATCATCCTCTTCTTTTTAAAAGTGTTAACATATTTTAATTTTTAGATTTTCCTTTGTGACAAATAAGATACATGTAATTAACTATATTTTCTACTTACAGATATTCTAAAATATTGACTTTATGTGATGTTTAATGTTATTCATAATGAGTAAAAAGTTAATTTTAGTTGATAACTCTACGTGTTAGGCATACCTTTGTTCAGTTGACAGTTGTGTTAGTAGTACCTCTGTTTTACTTGTTAATGATATTTATTATTTGTACTTAGTTTATGGCTTGTGATTGTTAACTTTATTTTGTTCTAAAGCTTGTATTGTATCCCAAAACATTTAAATGTTGAACTTTTAAAAAGTTGGATCTGTAAAGTTCCATGTGCTTGTTAATCTCTATTGCTTGAGGACATGTTCACTCACAGATGTAGGATCGTATAATCCACAGAGATTGGTTGAGGAGATAAAGTGGATGGGTGTTGTAGCAGTGGCACATTTTAGAAGATTTTCACTTCTCAGCTTTAGATAAAACTGGGTGTTGTTGCACTTGCCTGTAATCTCAACACTCAGGAAGGCAGAGGCAGGGGGATCTCTGTGAGGTCAAGGCCAGCCTGGTCTACAAAGTGAGTCCAGGACAGCCAAGGCTACACAGAGAAACCCTGTATGGAAAAAAAAATTAGAAGAATGGAGACAACAGAGTGAAAACATGCAACATAAAATTAAACTTTGTGAACACAACATTTTTTTCTAGGTGATAATTAAACAAACTGATTCATAAGGGAAAGACATATGAATGATATAATAAGTATATCAGTAGTAGATAATAAATAATATAAGTAGATAAATAAATAACTGATCAAAGCCAAGGTGAGGAGGAAATATAAAAAGAAAATAGTGAATCATTACTTGTATATAAAATTGTCTAATGCTGCAGTTCCCAACTTGTGAGTCATGACTCCTTTGGCAAACCTGTATCTCCAGAAATATTTACATTACTATTCATAACATTAGAAAAATTACAGTTGAGAAGTAGCAATGAAAACAGTCTTAGGGTTAAGAGTCATTACAACATGAGAAACTTTATTAAAAGGTCGCAGTGTTAAGAAGGTTGAAGACCACTGCTTTAAGGCAAGACTCACTCATAAGTTACAGTCTGCTACTTAACCATTCTTCCTCTTTATGTTGTCATTGACTGTGGGCAGCACTGATTTCCTCTGTAAGTCTATCAAGATTATTTAGCTCATGGGACTTTCAGACTGTTTTAAATGCACAATATAAAAGCTCATATGGTTATATGCAAAACGAGCACGTACGTCCCTCTCCTGTAAGCCCCTTTTTCCTCTTTCACATCTACAACCTTGCAGAACATTGGAGATCATTGGAAAGAGGAAATGGACTAATTCCACTGACAAAGTTGTAGTAACACAATTATAAACAAATCCATTTAAAAAAGTAAACTCTAACGCAGCAGTCACATGGGAAACAAGCATTTGTTTTCTTCTCAGAACTGTACTTTCTGTGCATTTCTTAACTTTGAAAGATGAAGTCACCTTTTAAGTTGTGTCACTGCATATATTACCTTATTAGTTACTTGACTCATTGTGACAAAATGGCTGAAAAAATCAGCTTAACCTGGAAGGAGCTCATTTTGGCTCAGAGTTTGAAGACACTCAGTCATGAGGAAGTCAAAGCAGCAGGAGCCCTAAGCAACTGTGGCTGCCTAGAGAAGCAGAGAAAGATACCTGCTTTCAGCTCATTTCTCTCTCTGTGTCTCTGTCTCTCTGTCCCTGTCTCTCTCAGTCTCTCTGTCTCTGTCCGTCTGTCTGTCTCTCCAGCCTATGGAATTGTGCCACCTATAGCTATGATGGGTCTTTCCACCTCAGTTACAATAATGTATATGTAATTCTCACGTATGTCAGAGGCTAACCTAATCTAACTTTTCCTTCACAGGCTTGTCTAGAGGCTTGATGAGTAGGTGGTTCTAGATCCTGGGAAGTTGGCAGTCAATATTAACCACCACATCGTTGTCCTTTGTGTTACTAGATTTTGGGTTCTTTTCAGTGTTTGGAGGAAATGACCAGAGACACGTTCATCTACAGGAAGATGTGATTTCAAAGCCTCCGCATTGAAGCATTCTCTCAAAAATCTGTTTCTAAGCACCCACACTGAAGAGCCCTGGGTCTGGCCTGGTGGTTGGTCGCTTCATGGGTGTTTTTAGGATCTGGGTGATAGATCCTAAAAACTGAGGAAGGCATGGCAGATCGATGCAAGAACTCTTAGTACTTCATCTTGACTGAAAAAAAAAAACTCAAAAAAAAAATGATGGGGCCTTTGAAGTGTAATTACACTGATTGGGTTTAGGCCAGCATGCCCAGGGGAAACGGATTAGTGATGGTTTTATCCTTCTGTTTGCAAATGCTAAAGTAATTAATTCATCACCTATAATTTATGCAAGAAATTTTGAAAGACAATTGCTATTGGCCAATAGCTTATGATATATTCCAGAAGTTTCCAAAGGCAACTGCTATTGGTCAAGAGCTCACTTTATGGATGCTAAGCTTTTGCTTACTTGAGATTAGGAATGAATAAACATGGAGGCTCTCTGTTCTCACTTTCATTGGGAAAAACAAAAACAGAAACAAAAAACAAACCAGCCCCTGGGTGGTGTAGTTACTTTAATAGGAGTAGAAAATTCAGATACAGAAGGGTCTGTGTTTTATTTCAGGAATTCCAATTTTGTTTCCTCTGTTTCTGCCATTATTTTGTACCCTATCTGTAAATGTAGAAAGTCAGAGAAACACACTTGGCTTTAATGAGCTCTCATACCACCTGCCTCAGCATTTTGTTTCCATAATTCTCAAAGGGTGATAACAGCCCTACCTCACTAAATGTTTCACTAACAAATTATGATTTTTAAGAGAAAACAAAAGAGATACTATAATTTTGAGATAAGACAATATTTCTCAGGCCACAAAAGCACAAACAGTAAAGGAAAAATCCAGAAATATTCTTTAAACTTTTCTTTCTTTTTTGACAAAGTCTTTCCCAGTCCCCCTGCTGTTCCATAGTTCACCGTGTGGTGAGGCAATGATGGCCACTGCCTGAGCCTATGGAGAGGGGAGGTTGCAAGTGTTGCCAACAAACCTTGCTCCCCTCTGCTCTTTGAAAGACCCTATTTGGACAATAAAAAGACAGGTGATATCCAGAGAACTCCACAATTTACAAATACCTCTTTAATTTAATTTAATTTAAAAAAAATTTATTTACTTTACATCCTGATTGTAGCCCCTCCTTAATCTCCTCCCAGTCCTACTCTCCCTCTCTCCTCCACCCGCTCCCCTAACCTTCAGAAAGGGGGAGCCAACTGACCCCAGACTATCAAGTCTCTTCAGGACTGCCTGCATCCTCTTCCTTTGTGGCTTGGAAAAGCCTCCCCCACCAGGGAGAAGAAATGGAAGTACATGTAACAGAGTTCACATCGGAGACAGACCTTAATAGGCGACCCACAAGGAGTCTGATCTACCCATGGGCTACATCTGACAGGGGACCTAGGTCCTCTCCATGCATGGTCCTTGGTTGGTGCATCTGTCTCCACAGGCCCCCTTCGGCCCAGATTTGTTGGCTCTGTTGGTGTTCTTGTGGAGCTCCTGTCTCCTCCTCCCATACATGTTGGTGTTTTGGAGTCAGCCATGAGGTTACTCACTGGTTTTGCCGTCTCTGATCTTCTGCCACTCAGATATGGTTTGTACTGACCACCACCATCTTTTGATAACTCTTAAAATGTAACAAAGACTTTTGCTAACATACTTCAGAAAAGAAAACTAATACCAGAAAGTATTTGACTTGACTAGTCATTGGAAAATGTAAATTACAACCACAGTGTGATGCTGCTTTGATATAAATTAGAATATTTAGAGTGAGTCTTCTAACACCAGGCATTGGTGACAGGAGGTAAAGCACCCCCAGAATTTCAGATGGTAGTGAGCAATAAAAACAGCAAAAAGCAAATAGAGATGAATAAAGCCAATTATACGATAAGTCCTCTGATGTTTATCTACATTGTACCCAGAGTTTTAACCCTTAGGTATTTGTCTGGAGAAAATATATAAATAAAAATTATGTACATAATCATTCATAGCAACTTTACTCATAAAAACCTTAACTAGAATAGACCCAAGTGCCTTCTGTGGTGGTATATTCTGCATACTGTTGTCTTCTAAACAATAAGAGAACCCGATGAGCAATATGATATAAATGAACTTAAACATAGAGCTGAGTGAAAGAAAGCAGGCACAGCAAATGACTACATTGATTTATATACACTCAAAAGATTAATAAATCAATTTATGGGAAGACACAAATCAGTTATCCAGAACACACTGAGACAGCAGAGAATAACACTAAAGGGACACAAAATTTCTTTGGATGATAACATTATTTTAGAATGTTGTTAGGGTATGATTACATACTTGTTACTTTGGTATTGGGGTACAGACATCTGTGAGATATATACATGTATATATATGATATAGATTATGTTCACTTATAAGGCAATATGTGGCAGTTAAATGATACGTATATGTCAGAAATCATGTAATGACGCTCTTAAATGACTGTAATTTAAAGTAAATTTTCATCAGACAATTTATTTAATAGTAAATGTGGCTACTTAAGTGAATATGTACAAGCTCTCAAAAGGTTTCAGTGACATACGTTTTGTTTTAGTTTTGAAGTGACAATTCCCAGTTGCTCCATTATATCCTGTTCACCAAACATACGGGGTATTATGCGTTTTATCAAGTTTATCAAATACTTATTACATGACAAGACTTTTTAAAGAATTGGAAAACAGCTGAGATAATGTTCTGGTTTGCTTTCTCTTGCTGTGATGAACACCGTGGCCAAAAGCAACATGGCTGACACTTTCAGGCAACAGCCTTTCCTTTGCTAGAAGTCATGGCAGGAGCTCGAGCAGCGAACAGAGGCAAGAAGCATGGAGAAAAGCTGCTTGCTTCCTACTGCTGCTCAGCTAGTTTTTTTATATATTCAGGGCTCACCTGCTGAATGAAGACATCACCCACAGTGGGCTGTACTTCCTTACATCAATCAGCAAGCAAAACAGTTCTCCACAGAGATGGCCACATGTTGGTCTGATTCTGGCAATTCTTCAAATGAGGTTCCTTCTTCCCAGATGACTCTGAGTTGTGTCAAGTTGGTATTAAAAATTAACCGGCTCAGAAAGCACATATAATGAGCAGGTCAAAGTTTCTAGCTTTTATAGAATGTCTGATAGCTTTCCATTATCGAGTGTTAGTCTCTTCAGCCCTGAATGAACTTTAGTTTATCCAATCCTTGTAAAAATATATGAAGTTGTTTTAATTTCTAATTATAGACACAAGGACAATGATGATCAGAAGAGTGAAAAACACCTGCCAGTACACAACTGGCACAGATGTAGTCAGATCTAACATGCAGGCCTAAGGCACCAGTACTGAGCTCAGAACGTTACTCTAACCCTAACCCCACGCCCAGCCCTAACTCCACCCCAACCCTAACCGTAACCCTACCGCTAGCACTAGCCCTAGCCCTGACCCTTTCATGACTCATTGCCTACTTCCCTTGAGCTGTGGCGTGCAGTTTGCCTGGCATTCTGTGTAATACCCACTGAGGTGTCAGTTCAAACATTTACACCTATACAAACTTTTCATTACTGTCATCTTCTGTTGTGATCACTATTACTTCATGTTCAGACATATTTTCCATTTGCTAAGTCTTTCTGCTTCTAGCTGTTTCTTCTCAAATATATTCTGAATATGGCAATTATGGATATTTTCTGAATATATAATTCTTGTATGCGGCAGGCTGATTGAGAATATAACCTGGCTTTCAAATTCACGAAAGGCACACTTTTCTTACAAACCTGTAGCAATTCATGTAACTGGGTGTAAGCCTACGTCACCTTACTTGTATATCAAGTATAATTCAAATGCTTTCAACTTGCCTCTGCAGAGGCCTTGTGCTTTGCCTCCTATGGGCTGCTGCTTGGTCACCCTGTGGGATCACTTTGCCTTCTTTATCTTTCCTGGAACCACTTAACTTTCAATGCCAAACAAATCGCTGATCCAGTGAGCTTCCTCTGACAGCATTAAACAAACTCAACCACTTCATCCTCTTCAGTTTCTCCTCCTCTTCCTCCTCCTCTCTTCTTCCTTTTCTACCTTCTTCTTCTTTGGTGTGTGGTTTGCTACAGTCAAGGTACTCTCTCATTCATTTATACACCGCCTCTACTGAGTTTGTGTTTGCTTGTGCTATGGCTCATTCTCAGTGCATGCTGTAGGAAATAGCATACCCCATGAGAAACAATGTGTTTTGTTGTCAGGAAGGTGTATTCTTGCATCTCTATGGAGGTTATTCCTCAAAATTCCTGAGAAATTTAAGTGTTTCTCTTGAGGTCTGTCTGAATTACATAGTAAGCAAATTTTATACTCAAAATTATGTATGTATGTATGTATGTATTTATTTTATTTTTTCTTATCAGTTACATTTTATTAACTCTGTATCCCAGCTGTGTCCCGCTCCCTCATTCCCTCCCAATCCCACCCTCCCTCCCTCATCTCTACCGTGCCCCTTTCCAAGTCCACTGATGGGGGGGGAACCTCCTCCCCATTCATCCGATCCTGTTTTATCAGGTATCTTCAGGACTGGCTGCCAAGCCCTCCTCTGTGGCCTAACAGGACTGCTCCTCCCTTGGGGGGTGGGGAGGTCAAAGGGCCAGTCATTGAGTTCCTGTTAGAAACAGTCCTTGTTCCTCTCACTATGGGAAACCAATTGGTTACTGAGCTACCACAGGCTACATATGAGCAGAGGTTCTAGGTTATATCCATAGATGGTCCTTGGTTGAATGTCAGTCTCTGAAAAGTCCCTGTGCCCAGATATATTTGGTCCTTGTGGAGCTCCTATCCTTTCCCCATCATACTAACTCCCCTTCTTTCATATGATTCCCTGTACTCTGCCGAAGGTTTGGTTATGAGTCTTTGTATCTGCTTTGAAAACACTGCTAGTTAGAGTCTTTCAGATGCGCTCAGTAGACTCCTGTCATACATTCAATGCACATCCCATCTGTCTTTCTAAACGAGGATTGATCATCTTACCCCATGTCCGCTCTCTTGATAATCTTTTTTAGGTGTATAGATTTCATTATGTTTATCATATCTTATAGGTCTATATAAGTGAGTATATACCATGTTTGTCTTTCTCCTTCTGGGATATTTCACTCAGAATGATCTTTTCTAGATCCCACCATTTGCCTACAAATTTCATGATTTCCTCCTTTTTGATTGGTGAGTAGTATTCCATTGTGTAAAAATACCACAATTTCTGTACCCATTCTTCCGTTGATGGACATCTGGGTTGTTTCCATGTTCTGGCTATTACAAATAAAGCTGCTATAAACATGGTTGAGCAAGTATCCCTTTTGTGTACTTGAGCAAAGTTTGGGTATATACCTAGCAGTGGTAGAGCTGGGTCTTGAGGAAGCACTATTCCTAATTGTCTTAGAAAGCGCCAGATAGATTTCCAGAGTGGTTGTACCAGTTTACATTCCCACCAGCAGTGGAGGAGGGTTCCCCTTTCTCCACAACCTCTCCAGCATGTGCTGTCACTTGAGTTTTTGATCTTGGCCATTCTGATGGGTGTAAGGTGAAATCTCAGGGTCGTTTTGATTTGCATTTCCCTGATGGCTAATGAGGTTGAGCATTTCTTTAAGTGTTTCTCTGCCATTCGATATTCCTCTGCAGAGAATTCTCTGTTTAACTCTGTCCCTCATTTTTTAACTGGATTACTTGGTTTGCTGCTTTTCAGCTTCTTTAGTTCTTTATATATACTGGATATTAGCCCTCTGTCAGATATAGGGTTGGTGAAGATCCTTTCCCAATCTGTAGGCAGTCGTTTTGTTTTGATGACAGTGTCCTTTGCTTTACAGAAGCTTTTCAGTTTCATGAGGTCCCATTTATTGATTGTTGCTCTTAGAGCCTGTGCTGTTGGTGTTCTGTTCAGGAAGTTGTCTCCTGTGCCAATGAGTTCTAGGCTGTAAAATTATGTATTTAAATACAACAATCTAAAGAACAACTTTTTATTTATCCCACATTTAAAGAGTCAAGTACTATACTTCACTAGTTTGCTACTTAATAGTGAGAGAAGAGATCGTTGGCAGCTATGTGGGTGTTGGGGTGTTTGGTGACTTCATCTGCTACATGTATTTATTCCTTATGTGAATTAAAATAACAAAGCAAAAAGAGAGAATCCTACATTCACTGATATTTTTATATTGTGATTTTCAAGTTCTTCTGAAATCCGGAAATGGCTATTTCTCTAACAGAAAATTTAATCTACTTGATGACATAGGACTTGCCAATGGCTGTAATATTAAATTTTTCTTATTATAAAGTCAGAGGAGTAAAATAATACTGTACTATTCTACCTCATGAAGCTATAGTTTAGGAGTGATAAAATGGCATGACTTAATATACAGTAAACTGGACTGAGCAGAGTCAACTGTATAAAAGATATATGAGAAATTTTATTTTCCTTCATGAGCAAATTAATTCTAGTATAATATCATATGTTGTAAAAATTATACATGGAGTTCTTTCTTATGGGTTATTTCCTCTCTTTTGACATGGGATAAAATAATTCTCTGGCTTTCTTCTACATGTGCTATGCCAAGTAAGTATGGCTTTTAGTCTGTGGTGAAATAATATTGCTGAAGAAAATGATAATGCTTTGTTATAATGGGATGATACCATATTCATCTGAAGTATATGATAAGTTATGATTATCACTAATATTGCCTCCAATTGCAGTATAAATAAAGATATATTATGCAGTACAATATGCAAATATCTGATAGAGATTCTTTATTGTAACATTATTCTTGAAAACTTTTGCTATCTCAAAATATGCTTTTATCATCCAGCTTGATACAATGTAAGGTGAATCTATCAGACAGTGACAAACCAGAGACTCATTGCTCTGCAGATGGAACATCACCTAGAAACCAATAGCCTCTTTTTCAAATACCTCTATGGGACTGCTTATTTTTCAGTTGTCTGTCTATCTATCTATCTATCTATCTATCTATCTATCTATCTATCTATCTGAGAAATCTAAAGCTTTCTGTAAAATACTTCCATTTTTTAAGAACATTAAAAAGACTCAAACATTCATACATGGTCCTTGGTTGCATGTCAGTCTCAGAAAAGACACTGAGAAAAAAAAAAAGACTCAAACATTGGTTTAATACCAGGTTACATTAAAGTAGTTCTCTTTGTGTAATGATGCAACCTTTAAAAAATGTCAACTCTGAAAATTTTGATTAAGTATAGATGATCATACCAGAAGCAGGTAGGATAGTTAAGCAGTAAAAGGTCAATTGTGGGAAACTCCAGATTGAAATTAACCATCAAGTTCACTGGGTTCTAGGTAATAATACAAACTGGAATTTTGTGTTGATTATAACGTTTAAGCAAAATATTTGTCAGACAAGATGATACAGACCCACTTCCCCTCCTTTCCATTTAATATAACTAAATACTGTAGAAATTACCAGCATGTACTGATTGGAGGAGTAACTCCTGGAGGGAAAAGAGGCGCTCACCAGAGATCTAAGGTTCTGAGAGAGAACAATGTGATGAGCTCACTGGGTTTTTCTTTTATTTTCTCTGTACTCCCTGAGAAACTCTGAAGTGGCTTGTAAGTTGACACTCACAGGTAAGGTTTAAAGAACATTTTCAAGGGTGGGATAGTTTGATAACATGGTAGAGATTCTTGGCATCTGCCCAAAGTACCAGACATTCTACTCTACAGACACTTGCTCAACCATGTTTCCTTCAGTTACATTCATAGCAGCGAGGAAATTGAAACAACCTAAATATCCTTCCAGTGATGAATGGATAATGAAAATGTAGTACATAGATACAATGAAATTCTATTCAGATGCAAAGAAAAAAGAAATTATGAAATTTTCAGTTAAATGGATGGACCCAGAAAGTATTACACCTGAGTAAGATAACGCAAACCCATAAAGACACATGCAACATTCTCATTCTAACTCTAAACCTTTAAATGTGAGCATATAATACCGAATAACCACAGAAAACAGTAAAATAAAAAGGGGGTGTGGTGTGGAGAGGAGCTCTAAAGAGGGAGCTAATAGATGAAGGTGCCATGAAGGACAAAATGGGAACATTAGGGGGTTAACTGGGAAGTGAGGAGGAAGGACCACAAAGAGAGATAGGGAGGAGGGATAAATGACACTAAGAATGTTTCCAAAGAGCTTCAAGAAAGCATTATTTTATGAACTTACTTAAGATAAATATGCACACAAATTAAATGAAGTTAATTATCTAATTATGTTTCCAAAAAAAAAACATTTCTAACCTTTGAGTTATTGGTTAGAGAAATTCAAAAGATTCCCAAAGCTATTGCCACTGTTGTTTCTAGAACTTGAAGGTAAGACTTTTCTCCTGCTCATAGCTTACACTTAGGACCAAGACTTGGAGGGACTGAGCTGGATAGACCTAGAAGACCCCTCTTCTGAGGATGCTATGCAAGTTGCCGTGGGAGAAAAGCAACCAGTAGTTCTATTCAGCTGTAAGGCTTACAAACCACAACAATGAACATCCTGGAAAGTTATCTTTAAAGGTGAGATAGTGTCACTTATATCTTGGACTTAAGATTCTTCAATATGATTCCTCCTGGTATAATGGAATTCATGCCTGGCATTTTCAATCTAGCCAACTGTCTGTGGCTGATGAGGTCATAAACCTTAGAGGAGAACTCCCCTGATCGGCTTTGTTGAAATGGGTGGGTAGATGCTATATATTATTTTCATGGTATTTGACTGGAACAGAGTGATTACAGCTTAAAATTATGTTTTTTCTTTTCCTGGTTTTTAGGCCCATTGTTTTCGCCAGTGGTCTGTATCTTGCTGAGATTTTTTTGAATAAAAGATTTAAAAATAAGGCAATTCACTACCAAGCCAATATTTATTTCAACTTTATTGACTGGCTTTGCTTCTTTAACTTCAGTCCTTTTTTTTTTTTTTTTTTTAGTTTGATTCCTAGTAATCTCCAACTTTTAGTTGTGCTTTTAGTGTGTAAAAAAGTACAGAAAAAGTATATAAACTCCATCTGTTTTCCTTAGACCTTCCAGTACTGGGATTGGGTTACATGCAATTGAGTTGTTTGACAGAGGGGTCCCACAGGAATCCCCAAACAACCCAGGTTGTTGCCAAGACAATAGGTAGCTCTCCACAAGCTGACAGCAAGGCATCCTTGTTGAAGACAGCACCCACACAAGTCATTGAACATGCAGAGGTCTAGCTGGTGCCTATGTAAAACATTCACTTCAGTGTTCTAGTGTCTGGTGTGTAAAGCTTCTCTGCAGGCTTCCAAAAGAGAAACATATACAACAATCCAACTACAAAACATTTGATTTCAGTGGTGTCCTGCCTGCAAGATGTGCTAGGCACAAAGCGTGTGGGAGGAACCAACCACTAACTGATTTAACTTAAGGTCCATTGCGCCATATGGAACCCATACCCTGTACTTGTTGGGTGACCAAGAACCTGAGATTAGATAGCTCAGAGACCTAAGGTAAAACCAAGGTCTTAAAAATGGAGCCATGAAATGACACCTGCTATATTCTGCTATACTCATAGATCAGTGCCTTATTCAGCCACCCTCAGAGAAGTTTTCTCCTGCAGCAGGTGGGAACAAATACAGAGACTCACAGGCAGAGGTTATGCAGAGAGAGAGAAAGAGAGACACGGGGGGGTGAGAAAGATAACCACAAATGCTTATAGTGATGTCATAGCAAGCCTTCCTAATTCTCACATTTTAATGCATCTACAGGTACTTTTGTGCATTAGTAAATTATAATTACTTAAGAGTTTTGTGCTTCAGTAGCAGATGTAGTTTTCAGGAATGGCTCTAAAGACTATGCTTTGTATATATTTCATAGCACAAGCATCAAAACCTTTCATATTGTTAAGAAGAAAAAGAAAAACAACAGCAAAATGTCCTACCATAATCCAATTATGGGAGATTTCCAGAACTTGGTAACAAAATTTCTTAAAATAGAAGCAGCCCTGTTTAGTGTGAACATATGTATCTCGGGGCTGGTTGTATGCATAGTTTTCTTAGATTTCCTATGAATTTGAGTCACTATGCTGACTAAAAATTAATTGTATTTTAATACTGTACAAATATTTCTAAGTGATGTTTAATAGTGGCACCTATATGTGAACAGGTGGGGCAGTCATTTGTTTTCTGGTTTATTCAAACTTTTTCTCTCAGGTAAAGGGAGTCAATCAGGATGCAACTTTCTTTTTTTAACAGATAGAAGCGTTGGTTGCTATGGACAGTCACATCCACCAGGTTCAGAATAAAAGTTAAGCTGTGACACATTTTGGAAACAAGTGCTCAATGCTTATGTATACTGTAATACATGAAAACATTTTAGGCATTGCAGGTTTGTAGATCTTTAGAACTGTGTGGCGCATCAGCAGCGGCTAGATGTCACTATAAGCAAACGACTGCATATTCCCACACTTTTATTTTGGAAATATGTATAGCAGGACTTTTGGTTACTTTGTTGAGTTCTTTTTCCTACTTCAATGCATCATTGCTCTCCCCTCCAACTTCCCAACAATAGGTATGACTGAAAGCTCAGAGGGGATAAGGGTGGTATAGGGAGGTAGGAAAAACAAACCCGATAAAGTAGGCAAAAGTTTGGCTACAAAGGCATCTAGATGTAAGACTAGGCAGAATGGGAAGTCTGATTTCTAATGCTGTAGAGAGAATGGCAGAGGGAGAAGGGATATATATTTAGTTTCAAGATGTCAAAAGCTTTCTTGTGGCTGTTGCCACTACACTATCACCTGCTTTGCTCCCAGGGGGGATTTTTTTCTTTTTCATCTTTGTACATTCTGTCTCAAAAAGTTTGGGAGAATGGCTTAGCAGTTTGAAAAATGCACGGTGGAAATGAAGGAATCTGAGAAACAAAAAATTGGATGAAATGGGAAGACCAAAGGGGCCATTAAACTCTCTCATTTATGAAGGGTTGCAGAGTTGGCTATGCAACTGGAAAAGTTGGATTACTATTATGATGAGATAGCGTGGCATCCTATAGCAATGATAGATCTGAGGCATTTTCAAGAGGCCACGATTTCCTATGGAATGCATTCACCTTATGTAAAACAAATATTAAGTAACTGGACTACCCCAAATAGAATCATTTCCTAAGATGGGAATGGTCTGGTAATAGCTGTGCTAAAGGCTGGTCAGCAGTTACAATGTTTAATGTGGTAGAGGGAGAAAGCTGTGAATACTGAACAGTGAAATAGAACAAGGGAAATGAATATTGTCAATGATCAGTTGCTTGATGAAGGGTAGTAATCTGTTTTATAAGAACAGATTTGATTTGATGATGCTATTATAGAACAATGTCACTTAGTGGCTTTAAGAGCTTAGGGTAAAGTTTAGGAGCCTGGAAAAAGTTCCACTTTATTTACTAATATTTACAAGGCTCTGGGGAAGCCTTCACAGGTTTCATGCAAAGATTTGTTCCAGCTGTAAACAAAGCTGTATCAGACCCGGATGAAAGACAGGTGTTGATAGAGAAAATAGCTTATGAAAATGTGAATTCTGAACATAAAAGAGTTATTAGACCATTAAAGGCATGGGCAGTGCCAATGGATGAGAGAATGAGGAACACAACTGATATTGGTTTTCACGAGTATCACGCTAATATCAAAGGACAAGCTATAGCTAAAGGTGTCGGATAACAAAATGCCAGTTGTGGAAAATTTGTTCATTTACAAATACATTTTGACCAAGCTTCTAAAAAGCTCAGCTCTCAAAATGCCCAGTGTGTAAACTATGAGAAATATAGTACTTTCTGCTAGAGAAGGGAACAAGCCATTTCTGGTGGCAATGGATTTTCAAAGAGAACTCATATGCTTTCCAGGGTTTGCAGATGTTGTGCAAAGGTTACCATTGGACAAATAAGTGCAGGTTCAAAAGAGGTATCCAAGGCAACTTTTTGCCATTGGGGAAAAAATTGGGGGGCCTGGCAGTTTGAGGCCCTACAGCAAAAAGAACAAGCCATTTCAGACAAGAGAAGCTGAGAGTCACTAGATTAGAAAACAACATAACAACAACAACAAAACCTTGATCACTGATTTGAAAAACATTTAGTTCATTCAAAATGTCTTTGTTTCTTTTAGATAAATGAAGCCACACATTGAATAGTCTTTTGTGCCTGTGTTTTTTCTTTTTAAGAGCATTTTTGTATTTATCTCTATTGTAGACAATGTATATTGTAATTTTGTTTATCTGTTTTGAAAGTGAAGAAAAATGCTTCATATTTATATTTTTATTTTAGCTATTATGTATAAATATATAAATATTCATACGTTTTTGTAAGTTTATGCTACAATAGTCTCTTAGAATTACCTAGGTGTGTGATTAGTTGCTTTTTTAAGAATTTATTCCCATTCAAAAAACCTCAGGACCTGATGGTTTCAGTGCAGAATTCTACCAGACATTCGAAGAAGAGCTAACTCCAATTCTCTTCAAACTATTCCACAAAATAGAAACAGAAGGAACATTACCAAACTCATTCTATGAAGCCACAGTCACCTTGGTACCTAAACCTCACAAAGACCCAACAAAAAAAGAACTTCAGGCCAATCTCCGTTATGAACATTGATGCAAAAATACTCAACAAAATACTGGCAAATTGAATCCAAGAATACATCGAAGATATCATCGAATATGACCAAGTAGTCTTCATCCCAGGTATGCAGGGGTGGTTAAATATACGGAAATCCATCA
>NW_026596092.1:279410-291445 GCF_907164565.1 Psammomys obesus | reverse complement strand
ACTCTACCAGGGAACTCCTACAGCTGATAAACACCTTCAGCAAAGTGGCCGGATACAAAATTAACTCAAAAAATCAGTAGCCCTCCTGTATACAAAAGACAAAAGGGCTGAGAAAGAAATTAGAGAAACAACACCATTCACAATAGCCACAAATGACATAAAGTACCTTGGTGTAACCCATCCCTGATCTTAAGTTGTACTATAGAGCAACAGTTTTAAAAACTGCATGGTACTGGCATAGAAACAGAATGCTGGATCAATGGAACCGAACAGAGGACCCAGAAATAAACCCACACACATATGGACACCTGATCTTTGACAAAGACGCCAAAACCATACAACGGAAAAAAGATAGCATCTTCAACAAATGGTGCTGGTCCAACTGGATGTCTACATGTAGAAAAATGAAAATAGATCCATACTTATCACCCTGCACAAAACTGAAGTCCAAGTGGATCAAAGACCTCAACATAAAACCAGACACATTAAATCGGCTAGAAAAAAAAGTGGGGAATACCCTAGAACTCATTGGTACAGGAGAAAACTTCCTGAACAGAACACCAACAGCACAGGATCTAAGAGCAACAATCAATAAATGGGACCTCATGAAACTGAAATGTTTCTGTAAAGCAAAGGACACTGTCATCAAAACAAAGTGACTGCCTACAGATTGGGAAAGAATCTTCACCAACCCTTTATCTGACAGAGGACTCATATCCACTATATATAAAGAACTAAAGAAGCTGAAAAGCAGCAAACCAAGTAATCCACTTAAAAAATGGGGAACAGAACTAAACAGAGAATTCTCAATAGAGGAATATCGAATGGCAGAGAAACACTTAAAGAAATGCTCAACCTCATTAGCCATTAGGGAAATGCAAATCAAAACAACCCTGAGATTTCACCTTACACCCATCAGAATGGCCAAGATCAAAAACTCAAGTGACAACACATGCTGGAGAGGTTGTGGAGAAAGGGGAACCCTTCTCCACTGCTGGTGGGAATGTAAACTTGTACAATCACTCTGGAAATCAATCTGGCACTTTCTCAGACAACTAGGAATAGCACTTCCTCAAGATCCAGCCATACCACTCCTAGGCATATATCCAAAAGAGGCTCAAGTACACAAAAAGGACATTTGCTCAACCATGTTTGTAGCAGCTTTATTTGTAATAGCCAGAAGCTGGAAACAACCCAGATGCCCCTCAACTGAAGAATGGATGCAGAAATTGTGGTACATCTACACAATGGAGTATTACTCAGCAATGAAAAATAAGGAAATCATGAAATGTGCAGGTAAATGGTGGGACCTGGAAAGGATCATCCTGAGTGAGTTGTCCCAGAAGCTAAAAGACATACACGGTATATACTCACTCATATAGACATACAATGTAGGATAAACCCACTAAAATTTGTGCATCTAAAGAAACTAAGCAAGAGAGAGGACCCTAACTAAAACACTCAATCCCCATCCTGAAAGGCAAAGAGGATGGACATCAGAAGAAGAAGAAAACAGGAAACAACCTAGGAACCTGCTACAGAGGGCCTCTGAAAGCCAGAAGAAGAAAACAGTAAACAAACTAGGAACATACCACAGAGGGCCTCTGAAAGCCTCTGCCCTGCAGACTATCAATGCAGATGCTAAGCCTGATGGCCAACTGTCGGGCAGAGTGAATGGAATTTTATGTAAGAAGTGGGAAATAGTAAGAGCTGGAGAGGACAGGAACTCCACAAGCAGAGCAACAGAACAAGATAATTTGAACACAGGGAACTTCCCAGAGACTCATTCTCCAACCAAGGACTATTCATGGCGATAACCTAGAACCCCTGCACAGATGTAGCCCATGGCAGTTCAGTGTCCAAGTGGGTTACCTAGTAATGGGAAGAGGGACTGCCTCTGACATAATCTGATTGGCCTGCTCTTTGATCACCTCCCCCTGAGGGGGGAGCAGCCTTACCCGGCCACAGTAGAGGACAATGCAGCCACTTTTGATGAGAACTGTCAGACTAAGATCAGAAAGGAGAGGAGAACCTCCTCTATCAGTGGACTTGGGGAGTGGCATGCATGCAGAAAGGGGAGGGAGGGTGGGATCGATAGGGGAGAAGGGAGGGGCTTATGGGGGGATACAAAATGAATGAAGTGTAATTAATAAAAAATAAAAAAGTTAAAAAAGAAAGAAAGAAAAAAAAGACTATATTCAGCTTGAAGTCAAATACATATAGGTAACATTAAAAAAAAACAAAAAAACAAAATGTCTTTGTTTATAATGTCTCACTAAACATGGTACAATTAAGAGCTTAACAGTGAAAGGGGGAGATATCACGAGAAATTTGGTTTCTTTAAAAGCACAGAAAAGTTATGTGAATATGCTTTTGTTTTGATCCTGGACATGGGATATGGGCTGCTTCAGAATGTCCACAGCAGCTAACTATGTTTTGCTTTGTGCCGGACAGGAGAATGATTTTGCCAGCTGAAGACAGTTTATGTTTGGAATTCTGGGGACTCTTCAGAGGGTATATAAATGCCAGAGCTCTGAGAGGTGTGGCTGGCTGCTGCTCCTGTTGCTGCTGCAATTTGTTGTGGCTTGTCAAGTGGTTGTGAGCAAAGGGTCAAGTTAAAGAAATTGGATATCCTGTTGGCAAAGAGCAAATTTGGCCAAAGGAACTCAATGCCCCCAATCAGCAGGAAGTACTATAGAGATATCTATGGCCTCTTTCTCTAGTGTTTTTTTTTTTTTTTTACTTTCTTTTTTTAAACTTTTTTATTAATTACACTTTATTCATTTTGTGTCCTCCCATAAGCCCCTTCCTCCTCCCCTCCCGATCCCACCCTCCCTCCTCTTTCTGCATGCATGCCACTCCCCAAGTCCACTGATAGGGGAGGTTCTCCTCTCCTTTCTGATCTTAGTCTATCAGATCACATCAGAAGTGGCTGAATTGTTTTCTTCTGTGGCCTGGTAAGGCTGCTCCCCCCTCAGGCGGAGGTGATCAACGAGCAGGCCAATCAGTTTATGTCATAGGCAGTCCCTCTTCCCATTACTATGTAAGCCACTTGGACACTGAACTACCATGGGCTACATCTGTGCAGGGGTTCTAGGTTATCTCCATGAATAGTCCTTGGTTGGAGTATGAGTCTCTGGGAAGTTCCCTGTGTTCAAATTTTCTTGTTCTGTTGCTCTCCTTGTGGAGTTCCCGTCCCCTCCAGTTCTTACTATTTCCCACTTCTTACACAAAATTCCATTCACTCTGCCCGACAGTTGGCCATCAGGCTCAGCATCTGCTTTGACAGTCTATACTAGCTTTTTTCTTATACTTAGTGTTTCGGGATTGGAAGGGGTAGGGAGGTGTAGGGAGGTAGGAAAAAGAACCCAATAAAGTAGCCAAAAGTCTGGGGGACAAATATTTGAACAATAAACAAACAAACAAACAAACAAACAAACAATCTTGCCAGTATCTCAAGAGCAAACACAGAGGTTTATGGACTTTTGGTACTGACAGAAAACATTTCAGAAAACATTCAAGGTCAAAAGCTAAATGTTACCAGATCTCAGGCAGGAAGATTAGAAAAAGACTTAAGTCATAAATACACTTTAGATTGGCATTTTTCCTGGTTGTGACAAATTGTCTCTGAAAAACACAAAGTCATTAAGTTGAGTAGTGACCTCAGCATTAAACCTCACTCAAACAGCCTCTAGTTCCACAGCCTGAAATTTGAATCATGTTGATTTCTCTCCATTCTCTGTCCAAATAGTCTACATGTGGAGAGGTTTTCTTCCATGGTTTGAGCTAGATTTTGACAGTTCCACTCTTCATAATAACGGTGCTTTGAACTTCTTCCTAGCCACAAGTTTCCACTGACTATTGTTAGTTAGACCATTCATGTCCAGCTGTTAAAGTTTGGAATCATTGGATACAATTAAGAACGAAAGAAGCCATCTCCCTCTGTTACATAAATGATGATGGCGTAATTTAAAAAGTCACTCATCTGGTTATATACAGCTCTCTAGTTTTATTTATATAAATTGGTTTTCTCTAACTACTTTGGAAAAAAGCCGTAAGAGGCATGGTCATTTTTTCCTGTATTACTCATAGAACCCGTGCATGGGGCTGGGTAGTGTTGGCAGCAAACTGGTTTCAGCAGCTTGGCTTAATGAACTTTAGTTTTCCAGTTGCACTTTAAGAATAAATTATCTGAAGAAGAGCTTATGATAAACTACCTGTGGCTGTTGCCCCTGTGTACCTACTGTGAGAACTATGTGATGCAAAAATCAAAGAAAAGAAAGACGCATGGTATACACTCACTTATAAGTGGATACTAGACCAATAATATAGGATAAACATACTAAAATCTGCACACCTAAAGAAGCTAAACAAGAAGGAGGACCCTGGGGAAGATGATCAATCCTCACTCAGAAAGACAAACGGGATGGACCATTGGAAGAAGGAGAAAACAGCAAACAGGACAGAAGCCTGCCACAGAGGGACTCTGAAAGACTCTACCCAGCAGTGTATCAAAGTAGATGCTGAGACTCAGCCAAACTTTCGGCAGAGTGCAGGGAATCTTATGAAAGTAGGGGGAGATAGAAAGACCTGGAGGAGACAGGAACTCCACAAGGAAAGCAACAGAACCAAAAATCTGGGCACAGGGGTATTTTCTGAGACTGACACTCCAACCAAGGACCATTTATGGAGATAAGCTAGAATCCCTGCACAGATGTAGCCCAGGGAAGCTCAGTCTCCAAGTGGGTTTCCCAAAAGGGGAACAGGGACTGTCTCTGACATGAACTCAGTGGCTGGCTCTTTGATCACCTCCCCCTGAGGGGGGAACAGCCTTGCCAAGCCATAGAGGAGAAGAATGTAGCCAGTCCTGATGAAACCTGATAAGCTAGGGTCAGAGGGAAGGGCACAAGGACCTCCCCTATCATTGGACTTGGAGAGGGGCATGGGAGGAGATGAAGGAGAAAGAATGGAATGGGAGGGAACGAGGGAGGGGGCTACAGCTGGAATACAAAGTTAATAAACTGTAATTAATATAAAAATAAAAATTTAATAAAAAGTCATAAACAATGAAGAAAAAATAGAAAATGACCATTATTTTCCTATTTTCCTTCTCTTTCTGGATGAGAATAGATCCCTAACACATTCCAGCCTTTTAAATCCAAGGAATAACGTGTTTAATACTTTCCCTAGTGTGTGAGCGACTTCACTGTCACAGTGGAAATGTCTGCCAACTGTCCCGCTGTCTTTGCATTTCTTTGTAACCCTACATTTTTGGCACAAAGTCTAGATATAAATTAAAATGTTCTGCTGCTAGTTTGAAATATATGAGTGTGAATTCATGCATCAGTCTATGTACAATATAAACCAGAGAATAGGTCTAGGGATTCAATAAAGGAGAAACTTAGATTTCATAAATCATCAAGGTAACATTAAAAATAAGATTAAAAGTGACGATGCTCATAGTTGGCAAAGAGATGGTAAAGAAGTGAGCCCTTTCTTACCAATAAAGAGAATAAAATCTAAAGATGACTTTTCTAGATGTCAGCACATGAAAAAGTTTATGTCCGCAGTTTTTGATTCAGTACTGTAGGAATAGCTACAAAGGAACTAATAATCAGAATGTAAAATTCACCATTAGGATGTATGTATATCCTTTAAGACAGTTGTTTGTCTTATATAATGAAAATAAATAAATGAAAATTTCATGGGTTTAACCCCATGTTTTTGGTTCAATTAAATGGGACATATTAATGTAAAATAGTTTTCTATTTTAATATGGCCCTGTAAAATGTCTAATGACATGTAATGCTTTTAGGGGAGTCTTAAAATTGTGGATGATGTCATATAATGAGCCAAACCTCATTATTAACAGAAGCATCTAAGGAAGAACTTTACTGTAATGATGAATTGCCTGTAAAGTCGCTGGTTTGATGATTGAAGCATGGCACAGAAGAGAAAGGCCTTCTATATAGAAATGAATAGCATCAACTAGTATGCCATCTCTTTGTACTTTGTAAGTGAAAATACTTTATGTCCTTTAGGACAGCTAGTTCTTCTAGGTAAGTAAAAACAATCTCTTTGAATTTTTAATTGGAACAATTGATTTTTTTCAGAAAGGAAAAAAGAGTCATGCTTTAATAATGAGTTCAGAGTAAGTCTTGTGTGAGAGGAGGTCCCTCATAAGTTAAAGACTGGGAAGCTATTTTTTTTTCCCAGTGGCTAAGCAAAGAGCATTTCCAGAAGTGTGGCAGAGGAGAGTCAGCCCAGTGCACTCTGTATCCTCCACAAGAATGAAACTTCTAGAAAGCTCAGTGAGGAGGAAGAGAAGGAGGAGAATTCATTTATTCATTCATCTGTCTTTTGATTTATCCATTTTCTTCCAGCCATTGGTAATTTGTTAATGTTTTTTTCTGGCAGTCTAGAATTTTTTTTTTTAAGCCAAGAGGGTCTATGTTCTTTAGGAAGGATTTAAGGAAATATGTTGAATAATTATTTGTTAAAATATATGAATTTTCTGAACACATCCCCATCTTCTCAACGTCTCCCTGAGACCTCTGATTGAGTCTTCCTTTTCTGTTAAACACATATCAGAGGAAACAATTGGAGATTTGCACAGTTTTAACAATTTATGAGAAAGAATTTCCAAGTGTAAAGAGGAATGGAGCACTTATAAATTTATCAATCATTTATCATTGTTTTCCACTCTAAACAGCAACAGATGAGACAGAAATAAAAGGCAAATGAAAAGTAATCACAATCTCTTTCTTTAAAATAAGTTTGTTTATATTTTACAGACTTCTGTATTTTATGTTTACATTTGAATAACATATGAGCACACATGAATATGTATAGCTAATATTTATTTTTACATCTCTATTCTCACTCATATTTGAAGATATGGCTATAAATGATACCAAATGGAAAACGGGAAGATATGCCAAAAACTGGTTGATGGGAGACATCTGAAAGGAATTAGACAGGTTTTCAGAAGTACTTCTCTATTCTATTCCTGTGCCCCTGGCTAATATGTTCTTTGTAAACTAAATTCTGGCTTTAGAAAGTTTGCCAGACACACAGGACCAGTGCACTGCCTCGTGACCCTGTCACTGATCAGAAGCAGCCATAGAGAGGCCTAGGCCAGACCACTGTTACCACGGTGACTTTGCAAGACCCTGCATGTCTCCTCTCTCTGACACACACACACACACACACACACACACACACACACACACACACACAGTGAGAAGGGGAGAGAGAGAGAAAGACAGAGTGAAACACACACACAGAGGGGCTGTTTACATGATTTCTGTTAGACTAAGTAGACTAAGGGTACAATAGGATCGAGAGAGAGAGAGAGAGAGAGAGAGAGAGAGAGAGAGAGTGAACTTTGAATTTCCAGAGACAAAGAGACCACAGGGAACCAATGGTCTAAGACTTAAGTTCAGAGCTTACTAAACAGCAGCAGCAGCAGCAGCAGCAGCAGCAGCAGCAGCAGCAGCAGCAACAACAACAACATTTATCTACCAACTCCAAGTCTACATCTTGTCAAGCTAACCCGAAATCGATAATCTTGAGAAATGCTTTCAAATTTGTTTCTCTGAAGGAATTTACAATCAGTAAGAATCCATATTTGCGGTTTGTATTGATATACTTGGATTTTTGATTCCTGACTTTGTTCTGCTCTGCTTTTCTCTGTGTGGTTTGCAAAGTCAGTTTATTTCCAATGCCCCTTGACTCCCTTCAGGAGTGCCTTGGTCTTAGAGAGCAGACGCTAGACTGCAGAACAGGGAGAAGAAAGGCAGAGGCGTTTCTTCCCTACGTTACTGGTGGTTTCTAAATGGATGAGGTATTCCAGGTTCTTGACATCTGGTTCAAAGAACTGAAGAAGGGTGCCCAAACAGCAAAATAGGAAAGGATTTTCTTTAAAGGTATAAAAGGCAGGTGTGGAGTAGATATGCTTTGAGAGAACACAGATGTTGAACAAGATTTGCTCAACTGCTCTGGGTTACTTCTGGCTCGCCTTTTTATAGGTCATCGGAGAGGAGGGGTTGGGTGCCTCTAGTGGGGTGCTGGTGGTTTTCTGTTTTGATTTTGACCTTGGGTTATGTAATCTTTTATTCACTGTGTGTGTTCTTTCCAATGAGGTATCTAATTTTAGTAACATGCATGTCTAATCTTAGACAAGCATAAGATAGTAAATAGATACTCCCTAAAAATTCGTTCAGATAACTTTGTCTTATCATACACACACCTCAAATCAATACAAGCTGGGTTATCCTGGGTTATCTCTCTGCCTCTAGCTCTAGAATATACTCCAGAATGTGTTTGTTCACGAAAGGCAAATTGATAAGAGATTGCTAGGGAGCCATTACGGAAGAATGACAGATTGCTATTTGGAAGGGGCTGTGTGTAGCTTAAACCAAGTGGGACCTGTGTCACTAAGCTATCTCTGTGTTTGCCTGACTTTCCTCTCAGCTGTTCCTGCCTCTGAGAGTTGCTGTTTCCTTTCTGTCTCCAGTTCTCTAAAGAAAGGGCATCATTTCTGGCTTCTGCCTTTTGCAGGTCATTCAAGCTTTTGGATTATGGTAATGTTTCTCTTTCCAGCTATCTGAGGACCTACCCCTATGCCCTACCTGAAGACCAATCCTTATGTCCTACCTGAGGACCTACTCCTATGTTCTACTTGAGGACCATACACTCCATTCTTGCCTTTCTAAACTCTTTCTGTAACCCTTCTTCAGGTAAGGACCAAAGAATTATATCACTAATTCAATCTACCTTCATGAATACCCTGTCTAACCCATTTCAAGGCAGGGAGCCTAGACTGTGGCTGCCAACTCCACCCATTCTTGTGACACAAAGACTGTTTCTTTCCAAGCACAGGCACTATACCCAAACCCAAGACTTGCCTGGGGAACATGGGTTTGGCATTCTTCTAAATTCCCTCTTTAAGTAAGAACCCCAAGTCATGACAACTCCACCACCAACTCCACTCATCCCTAACAACTTCATCTATCCCTAAGACACAAGTACTGACCATCTCCAGGGACAGGCATAAGATCATCATACCAGTAATGACATGCTTCCAACCTCCCTGAGGACCATGTGTTCCACTCTTACCTTCTGAATTCCCAGTCCTGCCCCTGTACTTCAAGGTTTGTGTCCTAAATTCATGTAATCAACCCTACCAGGCCACATTGCCTTTGGAAAACTCCTAAATAGCTCTTCAGATTGGCTGTGAGAATCTTGTAACTTTACAGAAAATCTGATCCTCAGTTGAGAAACCTCACTTGTCTTTCAATGAGTTAGGAATACTTCTGACACACCATTCCAACACCATCATTTAATTGCCAAGAGATCAATAACCTGACAAGTTGGGGTTATAGGAAACAAGGTTCTAACTATCAATCATCAAAGGAGAGACAATTTTATACCAAGAAACAGTACCAGTGCCTAACTCCAGATGTCTAGATCCCATTGCAAATACACAAACATGAATAATCAAAACATAGTCTCTGCTCAAAGTGGTACTCCTACATTGATTCAAGGCAGCTGCAAGAACGATACCTGAGAACCTGACACAGGAAGCTGAAGAAAGATGCCTAAGTGCCTACCCTGGTCATGCCAGCCCAGGGAGGATGGAAGAAAGAAACCTAATGCCTGCTATGGATGCCACAGTGATAGACAAATATGTGATGGAAATGGGAAAGATGGGAGTATTCAGCAGAGAGATGGATGAAAAAATGAAGCAAAGAGATTTATACACTGTGGAGAAAGATGGATCTAGAGACTAAATGGCAGCGAGGAACTACAGGTTTGATGAGGTACTGTCCTGGGCTGCTGCCAAGGGCCATGTCTGGGCCCTTGGTTCTGCTGCACCTGATGTATGTGTTGATGTCTGTAGGTCAAGTTACCATCAAAGACCAAGTTAATGTCCATGGCTTGTACTGGAGATCATGTAGACATCTGAGAGTTGTGCTGATGCAGGGGACATCTGAGTGGGCTGGGCTGTCACAGGAAGCCACGGGAACACCTTGAGGCAGGCTGCTGCCAAGGGCCAGGCCTGTGTACTACTAAGGTCATGCAGATGTCCTTGGTCTGTACTGTCTCCTAAGTTGGCCCTGCCCCTCACTTGGTCAGCACAGTAGAGCTGACCCTGAGCCAGTAAGCTTTCCCTAAGGGCTCTGCCTCACCTGGGAAGCATAGTAGACTTGGCCCTGAGCAGGTGAGCTGCCCCTGAACATGAGAGAGCTGTCCCCGCCCCTCATCAGCCACGGGGTGGTATGGGCGATGAAGAGATACCCTTTCTTCCTCCCTTGCTGCCTTTGGCAGGCAGGTGATCTGGTCCCTCTGTTATGAGAGTCGGAGAGTTGTCCCTGTTCCTCACTGGCTGTAACACTCGAAAGAGTAGACCCTGAACCTTTCCTGGGCAGCACAGTAGAGCTGTCCCTGGTGGTGAAGGCATGGGTGAGCCATCCTGAGAACATGAAAGCAGGAGAGAAGACCTTGCTCATTGCTGGATGCAGCATTGGATGAGCTAGTTGGGGCAGTGATGGAGAGCTCACCTTGGTGGTGTGGGTATAGGAGAGCGGACTAACTCATCTATCTCCTAACCCCAGATCCAGGGCTTTTAGTTGGTCTAATGCAACCTCTACTCCATCTATGATCTGCTGGATGATGTGAAATGGCTGGTCCTGTGATCCAAAACTCCCTGCTTTATGATACAGGGCATCAACAGGACATCTGAGAGCAGTCCCCATGAGGATCCAGTAGAAATGGTGTAGCAGAAGCCAGAGGCCTAGAAACAGACCAATGACTCATTGCAATGAACATTTGCAAGTGAAGGGTATACTATGGGACACACAAAGTAGTTTCACTATGGGAAACACTACAGTTTCCATAACAAGATTTTTAAAATTCTATTTCATTTTTCTTTCTTTTTTTGGAGGAAACAGTTACAAGGGTGGATTCAGATACAAATGGGTGGGGAGATCAGTGGGATTGGGGTACATGATGTGAAATTCACAAAGAATCAATAAAAAGTTAAAAAGGACTACTCTTAAGAAAATGACTTATGTGATTTAAAATAGTGTTTAAAAATAGCAATAATAGACATGATCAAGGAACTTGAAGATATGAGTAAATCATGAAATGAAAACCACAAAACACAAATACTTGAAAGAAATAATAAAACAATTCAAGATATAAAAGTTTAATTTAATAAAAAGATTGAATTTTTGAGGAAAAGTCAAAATAAAATTAATCTTGAAATAAAAATTATTAATTTAAGCAAAAACTCAGAAAAATTTCTTAGCAAAAGATTGGCTTGAGTGAAAGAAAGCATCAGGTTTTGAAGGCAAATAATTGGGTCACTCAATCAAAAATAAAATGTCAAATTAGCAAACAACCCCCTCCCCAAACAGAGACCAAACAACTGAACAATGAAACATGCAGGAACTCAGGGACACTATAAAAAGACCAAAACTACGAATGGTGGGAAAGAAGGAGAAAATAACCACAAAAAATACTTTCACCAAAGCCAGAGAATAAAGCTTTCCCATCACCATGCTAACTCTGGGTGGGTGGAGAGTAGGGTACCTTGCACCTGCAAGATTCTACATGATCTTATGTTTCCTTATTTTAGATGCTCATCTGCTGTAGCATCCCTAAAGCTAGCTGTTCCCATCATTTTCCTCTTTCTAACTACATGAAGTAAATTTTGTCATATCCTGTAGATTGATACTTATTTATGAAAAGAAAGAATGTGTATGACAAGCTCATGGAGCCAGCTTACCACAAAGGAATACAGCCTTCATATTTTTTCTTTTATTGAAATTAGATTCATTTATTAATAATGTATCATATATTCAGATTATGGTTTCCTCTACTCCTCTCGGTTCCCTCCCACCTCCTCTGCCATCTGAATCCACCCCCTTTCTGTGTCTTATTAGAAAACTAACATGCTTCTATGAGACAATAATAAAATAAAATAAAATAAAATAAAATAAAATAAAATAAAATAAAATAAAATAAAA
>NW_026596092.1:277569-279400 GCF_907164565.1 Psammomys obesus | reverse complement strand
AATAAAATAAAATAAAATAAAATAAAATAAAATAAAATAAAATAAAACAAAGAAACAAAGAAGGATGTCATGATTCTAACTTCAGGAAAATAAGAAGCATACAAAATAAACTCACATCTGAGAAGTTTGACACACTGTCCTGTGAGTTTCCTGATATAGGCAGAGTCTACATCTGGGTTCATATAGCTGATTGTGGGCACAATCTTAAAAGAATCAAAGTAATCTCATTGTCTACTTAGCTGTGTCTATGACCTGCAGAAGATGCACCAAACTTTAATGGCCGAGCACCAGAAGGTCAAGTGATATGGAGACCAAGCACAACATTTAACTGTCTTCTAATCTCCAACTGACAAGATGAATTTGAAAACGGAACCTGAAATCTTGTATACGATGCACATGAAAACCCTGCTCTCACTAAAGAGGAAGAACAGGGAACCCGTGCTAACATTAAGATTTGGAGAACAACAGATTCACTGGAGAACTTGGAAAGCTTGAGTTTCTTAATAAGTGATTTAAGAAAGTTTTGGAAAGCAAAAGACAGTCCAAATATAAGATATAGAAGAAAATTTGGAGGGCCTCTGACAGATGTGAGATCAAAATGAGACCACGGATATGCTAAGCTCCTAATGAATCAGTTTTTCACCAGAATGTTTTCCTTGATGTTAAGAAAGGACTTGCTAGGAAAGGTTTGTTTCCTGTTGTAGCAAAGTTACAAGAACACCATTAAATTTAATGCCAGGATTTTCTTGGTAATTGACAAAAGGTGATTGATGTGCTAAGATACAGCAAAAGATCTAGGAGTGTTTATTCCTGCTTTCCCTTATAGCTCAACGGTATGTATGGACAATGCCCAGCAGCAGAACTAAAACGAGTGCCATTGTATAGGCTAGATTTTTACCTACCAGGAGAAGTCATTATTTGAATGGTCACAAGGGAATATATATATATATATTATACAGTGGCAACTTGGGGAAATGGAAGATAGTGAAAGGATCAGACTAACTTTGTAACCTGTATGTCTTCTAAAGCCTATAGTTTTGAGTTTTAGGTCCAGGTTAAGCTAAAGCCTCTTAGTACTTTTCCAGAGAATGGAGGAATGTGACCCTATCTGTGAGGACAGATATAAAAAAGCGAGGAAGCAATGACCTTCACTTAGCAAAAAGAATGACCAGACCCTTGTCTTCGAGATAGTGTTTCTTAGCAACCAACCCAGACGGCCTCAGTCCTTCTTCTGAGTAGACTCTGACCTCCAGCCAACAGCCCACAGCCCCAATCTTTCAGGATGAGCTAACCACCCCCACCTTTATTTTATTTTATTTTATTTTTTAATTTTTTTAATTTAATTTAATTTAATTTTTTTAATTTTTTTTAATATTAGTTACAGTTCGTTAACTTTGTATTTCTGCTGTATCCCACTCCCTCTTTCCCTCCCAATCCCACCCTCCCACCCTCATCTCCTCCCTGCCCCTTTCCAAGTCCACTGATAAGGGAGAACCTCCTCCCCTTACATCTGATACTGGTTTATCAGGTGTCTTCAGGACTGGCTGCAAAGTCCTCCTCTGTGGCCTAGCAAGGCTGCTCCTCCCTGGGGGAAGGGGGGTCAAAGAGCCCACCATCGAGTTCATGTCAGAAATAGTCCCTGTTCCCTTATTAGGGTACCCACTTGGATACTGAGCTACCAAGGGCTACATCTGAGCAGAGGCTCTAGGTTGCATCCATACATGGTCCTTGTTTGGAGGAACAGTCTTATAAAAGACCCCTGTGCCCAGATATATTTGGTCCTTGTGGAACTCCTGTCCTCTCCAGGTTGTATTAACCCCCCCCCCCCCCC
>NW_026596092.1:189476-277469 GCF_907164565.1 Psammomys obesus | reverse complement strand
ACCCCCCCCCCCCACCTTTTTTTTTGATCCCCTGCATTCTGCTGGAGGTTTGGTTATGAGTCTTAGTACCTGCTTTGATACACTGCTAGGTAGAGTCTTTCAGAGGCCCTCTGTGGTAGGCTCCTGTCCTGTTACTTGTTTGCTCCTACATCCAATATCTATCCCATTTGTCTTTCTAAGTGAGGATTAATCATCTCACCCCAGGTCCTCTTTCTTGTTTATCTTCTTTAGATGGATAGATTTAGGTGGATAGTATATTTATCCTATCTTATAGGTCTATATAAGTGAGTATATACCATGTGTGTCTTTCTCTTTCTGCTTTTCACCCCCACCTTTAATTGCAGCTGCATTCACACTTGGCAGGACTGGCCAAGCTTGAGCACCTAAGACTAACCAATTATCGTACTTTATAGCTTCCTCATCCAATCCTGAATTGCCAAGACTGCAAACTCAAAATTCTCGCACTTTGTTTTTTAAAAACCCAAGGCCTTTGTCTCCCAGTGCCACTCTTTGCTGACCAGCAGGGGTGACCCCATTGTGCAATGGTTAAAATAAACCTCTTGTGATTTTGCAACGATGAGATGAGATCTGGTCTCCTGAGTTCTCTTCATCCTTTCTGAAAATTAGGCTCGTGCTGGGCCTAACATTAGATTTATGAAAAACGAGATTAATTGATGCCTACTCAATTTTCCTTAAAGCATAAAGCTTAAGTGTCAAACCTGCAGCCCCAGATAGCTTATGATTCCTACTGAGCATGAGTACCACCCACTGAAACATCACCTCCAGGATGGACACTTCAGCTTGGCCTCAGGACTGACTCACCATTTCTCCAGGAATGTCCTACCAAGACTAGCAAAAAACCATCACCAAACACAAAGAACCACTTAATCAGAAATAGCTGTGGAGGAAGATCTAAACAGTGGAGATGCAAATAAGGTATTCACTGACGTTAGAGAAAACCGGAACCCTAAAATACAAGGTGATCATCCTGTCACAGGGTAGAAGCTATCAAAATAAAGAAGATGGAAGTTTTTTTTTTTCCATCAATTTACTCAAAGTTTTCACTATAGGTTTCAATATAGGTTATTCCTGTGATTAGTGTATTGCCTGGCCAATTAATAGAAGCGATGATTTCAGGCAGGCTTTCCTAAATGAGTGCTTCAAGCTGGTGGTTGACATGCCCTGGGTAGAATCACATTTGACAAAGTGTGCAGTTTGTGCATCATTTCAGAGCAGGTGAGCATTCAGAGCTACCCAACTACTGGAGAGTGGCAACCATCTCTTTCTTCTTACACTGACTTCAACAGTTAGCCAAGTGACAGGATTGGAGAAAATGACCCCAGAAACTGTTCAATATAAAGATCAGATGAGAGGGACTTTGGAAAGAAAGGGAAGTCATTTCTGATTCCCCCTTCTCAAGGTGAAGAAGGAATTGTTGAATCAAATTAATTAATATATAATAACTCAGGATATATACGTGTGTGTGTGTGTGTGTGTGTGTGTGTGTGTGTGTGTGTGACTGTGTGCGATAACATCTGGGCTGAGCTTGAGGTAGAGAAAGGATCTGTGCGTATCTTAATGACCAGCTTCTCACAGTACGTATCCGGTGAAATAAGCCCATCCATCAATGAAATGGACTCTTCCGCCTTCCTAGACAAGTTAGAGCAGGAAAAACAATTGCTTCTTTTTTTCAGACCAGTGATGCACAAATTCCCTCACATCAGGTGCACTTTAAAAACAGCAGCTTCTAAAAAGGTTGGTTACTTCTTCTTTTTTTTTTTTTTTTTTTGTTCACTTCTGTGATATTGAAATTGTCTAAAAGGAAGCTCTCTTGGCTTGGAATCCAAACAGCTTGAAATGTTCCGAGAAAAGGCAAGGCTTTGTTCCAGGTGAGTCAGTGGTTAACCTGGCTGGAAACTGCTGACCACAGACAATCCGATGGGGAAGATGATTGAAGAACCAGCTAAAGCCTCACATGGGCACAGCACCCTGCCACTACGACACAGCTGTGCTTGACCTGCCCACCATGAGCGTTCATTTCACCACAGTGTTCTCGCGCTGTCTAAAGCAGCAAATCAGAAAGGCTTTCTTGCTGCACACAATTCCTTTTTGTATTGTAATGTCATAATTGTTTTCTGTCACTGCCTATTTTAGGAGTGTCTTCAATGTTCACACACTGAAGCATGTAATAAATACACTGCAGGCCCTCATGTAGCGGTGGTCTGTAGTGACAATCCTCTTTGTTGTCAGTTGTTATGGGCTGTTTTAAGTTAGAAAGCAGAATGGCAAGGCTGAATACTTAGAAATGTACTTTTTTTCCAGTAGCAGTTGAGTTACTTAATATTTGATTTTCTCATTTGTTGTCATAGAAAATTTAACTGTAGTTGATGATTTTTGCAGTAATAAGCAAATTGTATGAATTTATACCTGTAGTTGATGCTATATTTTAATATTCTTGTGTCAGGCAAGTGCATATGTCTTTCTTATGCGAAGCTGATCAGCTTCAAAAGATTGTTAATGCCCTTGGTATTTTTATTTTTGTTTTTTTATGGGTGTGAAACAAATAGTGATGATTTTTTTTTTCTGTTGAAGTGTTGAACTTAAGTCTCCTTATTTATCAAGTCTTGTTCTTGCACCGATTTTACATAGTTACATTTACCAGTTAATATTGTGACACTTAAAAAAATATTACGATACTTAGAAATGATAGAATACTGCCTGTCCCAAAGAACTGAACTGAAGTGACAGAGATGGGTTCACTAAACCGCAGAGTCCACTTACTGATGAGGTACATAAAGGACATCACACAGCTTTCAGATGTGCACAATGGAATGCTGCAGGCATTTTCAGGAATAACTTACTAAGCAGTATGTCTAAAAGGGGAATGAACGCTTAAGTGATACTGAAGATAGAGAGGCTAATTATGAAGAAAATGGATGCAAGTCCTTAAAGAATTTACTTAGACTTCAGGTAACTCAAGGTGGAAAATGAGAGGGTCACGGGATGAACACCTCTTCTGCCTAAAAAGGCACAGGAGGAAAAGTCCCCTTTCTTTCAACATTATTTATTTATTTATTCTTAGTGCACATTGCAGATAAAAGTTGTTCATGTAGAAAACATACAAAAACATCACAGTAAGCCTAGTGAGATCACAATTGCTGAGGGATTTTTATGCATCTTAGAAAGTGTTATGGAAAGCTAAACCAATTCTTAAAAGTGAGTATATTTTTATAAAAGTCCTAGGAATATAAACACGGAAAATCAATGGCCCAAGTTTATGAGTTGGCTTATTCTGCAATTATGCCTCGGAAGATAAAGCACTTCAAATTTCAGAGCCTCACATCAAGTTTCTATGGCTTTTTATTTAATAATTTGAGACCTTCATACATGATCACCAGATCTGCACCTCTCCTGCTCCTCTTGCTCCTCCTTCAACCCCTCCCAGACTCTCCCAAATTCACAGTTTCTTCTTTATTATAGTTATATGTATATACATGTACAGAGTCCACTTAGCTTTGCTTGTTTGCACATGTGTTAAGGGCTCAACAAGTTATGTGAAATCTGCTCTCTTCAGCTCTAGATTAGAGCCAAAGTGTTCCACGTGTTTTCTGTGAGTCTTTCTATCACTCTTCCTGGGCCAGTGAGCACTCCTGTTTTATTTTCATGGTAAATGACAAGAATGAGTATACTGAGGTACACTGACAATCTAGCCCACAATTTACAGGTTTGTACTTCTGCCCACAGTGATCAACAAAGTGCTATATATACCTGATTAACATAGGTGAGTGAGACAGTACCTTATGCACACTTCATTGGATGCTGTCAGTTTCTTGGTGGATGCTGGAGTGATAGAGTTTTAGCAAATGGATATCATGTAAACATATTTAAACTATGACAATTTACTTTGAATACACAGCCAACTGGCCTTTTTTATTTTGAAAAAAAAATACAGGTCTTTTTTTTAATAGAAAATGTGAAGACAATGAAAACAGATATATGATGAAAGTGTATGGAACTATGTGCCTATATCATGAACAACACTGAAAGGACATAGCAAGTTGTATTTATATATTTGTGCATATCAAAAATAATAAAATGTGGCTATGAATTTGAGAGAGAGTAAATGGAGAGGCATGAGAGAGCTTAGGGGCAAAAAGAGAATGAGGAAATGGTATAATTTAAAATAAAATAAAAAGAAAATGTAAAGAAATTGGATGTTATTATATTTAATGTTCCATCTAATTATTTATTAATTTAATTTCTTTGTGTGTTTTGTATTACATTTAGTATGTGCCTGTGTGTGTGTGTGTGTGTGTGTGTGTGTGTGTGTGTATGTGTATGTGTGTGTGTGTATGTATATTTTCATGTTGCATATATGTGGAGGTCAGAGGACAATTTAGAGGCATCTTTTCTCTCCCTCCTTTGAGCCTTAGGGACCAAATTCAGGTTATTAGTTTTGGTAGCAAGTTCTGTTACCCACTGAGCCTTGCTGCTTCTGTTTCTGGGGAGTTATATATTCATAGAAATTATTATATAAAAATAAAAATTTTGCTCATGAAATGAATCAAATTAAAAGCATTACACTGGAAAAATTAAGTATGTCAGAGAACAATAATTTGAAAGGATTTTCTTTAAATCATGAGTTTATGTACCTAGATGATTTTAATTGCATGAGTCATTATAATTCACTAATAATCCATTCATTAATATTTTATTCAGTACTCCATAAAAAGAAAAACCTTTATCCAATTAATTTAATTTATTATATTTAGAACATATTTTTATTAATTAGACATGTCATCTCCAAATTTCCCTCATTTCCAAGGGCAACTAGAAAAGTTCTTATTTGTTTTGTTTCTTCCAGAGACAGCTGCTTCTGACAGAGACTCTATACCCACAGGGAAATCAGGGCATCACACTCATTCATGGAACTATGGAAGCTTCATGTTTTAGTGCCTTTTCTGCAGATGAGAAGTAGTCACAGCTAAACCCAAGTAGTCACAGCTGAACTGCTTCATTCACAAGATTAATGAAACGTTTAAAGGAGATTCCATACATAATAGCACTAAGCCCTAAATGCATTTACACCTTCTTAGCACAGACTATTTAGGGATGGGTAGTGTCTTAATTAGGGCTTCTGTTACTGTGAAGAGACACCATGACCATGGCAACTCTTATAAAGGAAAAGGATGACTTACAGTTTCAGAGGTTTAGTCCATTATCGTCATGGTGGGGAGCATGGCAGTGTGCAGGCAGACATGGAGCTGGGGAAGGAGATGAGAGCTCTACATCTGAATCTGCAGGCAGCAGGAAGAGAATTGCTACCCTGGGCCTGGCTTGAGCATTTGAGTCCTAAAAGCCCACCCCCAATGATACCCTTCCTCCAGCAAGGACTAACCTACTTCAAAAAGCCATCTCTCCTAATAGTGCCATTCACTGTGAGCCTATGGGACCATTTTTTTTTTCAGACCACCACAGTTAGACTAAGAGATCTGGAGACAACTGTTGTTTGTCATAAATCACAGATCTAAAGAGAGCATGAGTACTCATGGCTTGAAGGGGCATGCAGGAAATCATGAAGGGAGGGGGTGACTTGTGGGAAATGCCTTTATTGTGAGTTTCATGTTAAGCTTAAATGGCTTAAGACTGATTAAAAATCTCCAAGTCATTTGAGGATGTTGCTCCCTTTCTTAGCACTTGGGCCAGGAGTATGTAGGGCAGGTGTATAGTGGGATGAATTGTGAAAACATTATTCATGTGGTGGTTGGAACTCTAGATTGTTGGTTTGAACTTGAAAGTATATTCTTGGGAAAAGGGAAAAGGGATGAAGAAGGAAGCAGGAGGCCAAACTCAGAAGACTCAGGAATGATATTAGGTTATCCAGGACATGGTACATCTAGAATATGCATTCATAGCAGACTCTAAGCCAGTGGTTCCCGCCCTTCCTAACGCTGTGACACTCTAATACAATTTCTCATGTTGTGGTGATCCCCGTTGTGGGGTCCACTTAAATCCAACATAACTCAAACACCGTGTCAATGCAGATGACAAAAATTTATTATAATCAAGCTGGTACTGATTGATCAGGGTCCCAGAACAGACTCAGAAGCTGAACTGTGACCCCGAAGGGACATTGTGCAGCATATTTAAAGGATAAAACCACAATGTGAGGGGAAATGGGATAGGCTGTAGCATTGTCTAATCATATTTTGACATAAGGTGTTGAGCAAGGAAGTTTCCATTAATCAAGACAGTAGGTTCCTGGGAACATAAACTTAGTTGATTCTGCCAGCAAGGTGGAGAAGTTGTCCTTGTGCTGTCTGGACTCAGACATCTGTCTCCTTACAGCAGAAGCAGTTAATCTATTGGGAAGTCCACAGCTCCCTTAGGGCCTGGGACCTTGGATTTATATTCTCCCTGTGATTAAATGGAGTCTGAACTGCCCTGGCCTCATCTGTGCAGGGGTTCTAGGTTTTCTCCACGAATGGTCCTTTGTTGGAGTATCAGGAATGAATGTTTTAATTAAAAAAAATAGGTACTACCTACTCTGCCTTTCCCACCAGCTTTGACATCTTGCCCTTTTTGTACAATGTTCTTTGAGCACTGGCGGCAGCGATGCACAGCTCTGATTCATTTTCTGTTGATGAAGATTGGGTCACTCTGCCATAGCAATGGTAAGCTGTACTGAGACTCTCGTTCGGTTTCTTTGTCTTCAGAAAACAACGCCTACTTTTAAAAAGTTTATTGTGCTGCTGAGGCTTATAGCAGCAAGTCTATGGGCATAGATACAAATGCTTGGCAGGTAGGCACATCACATTTGTTAATAAAAGCAATAGCAGTGGCCTCTCTATCTGGACCTATTACTCCTAGCTATGAACTTCTGAGCTTTCTTACAGTTCCAGAGGTGAGCTACCTCTGTGGAGCAGCCTTAATTCTAATAGAAAATAATTTGGCTTCACCAATAACAGTTGTGCCGTTATTATACGAGTGAGCAAATCTGTTTTTGCATGTTGGTACTATGGCATATAGAGTTAATAACTGAGCAGGAATGTTGGCAAGAGTTCTTTCACAGTAGACTACATAGTATATTCCAGCACTATGAAAGGTAACTGCAGGATAGGAGTTACCTATCCTACGTCCATTCTAGCTTGATTCTCCACACCCGACAACAAAAACCTGCAGTGTCTTAAGCAATATGAACTTGGAATCCTTTTTGGCATTACAACACCAACTTCCAGGCTTTGTAGTTTGTAGGGATTCCTGGGCATCACTGGAATTTTCACTTAAGTATTTTGTTTTCTAGGAATGCTTGTTATTTTTTTTTTCAAATGTAAGGTGACTTCTGTGATTAAACTTACCAACTATTGTTTTAATAATATTTTCGAGAAGATGGAAAGATCTCCCATGCTCATGGCTTGGCAGGATTAACATAGTAAAAATGGCCATCTTACCAAAAGCAATCTACAGATTTAATGCAATTCCCATCAAATTGCCAACACAATTCTTTACAGACCTGGAAAGAAAAATTCTCAACTTCGTATGGAATAACAAGAAACCCAGAATTTCTAAAACAATCCTCTACAATAAAAGATCTTCTGGAGGTATCTCCATCCCTGATCTCAAGCTGTACTATAGAGCAACAGTTATAAAAACTGCATGGTACTGGCACAGAAACAGAATGGTGGCTCAATGGAACCGAACAGAGGACCCAGAAATAAACCCACACACTTACGGACACCTGATTTTTGACAAAGATGCCAAAACCATACAATGGAAAAAAGATAGCATCTTCAACAAATGGTGCTGGTCCAACTGGATGTCTACATGTAGAAAAATGAAAATAGATCCATACTTATCACCCTGCACAAAACTGAAGTCCAAGTGGATCAAAGACCTCAACATAAAACCAGACACATTAAATCGGCTAGAAAAAATGTGGGGAATACCCTAGAACTCATTGGTACAGGAGAAAACTTCCTGAACAGAACACCAACAGCACAGGCTCTAAGAGCAACAATCAATACATGGGACCTCATGAAATTGAAAAGCTTCTGTAAAGCAAAGGACACCGTCATCAAAACAAAGCGACTGCCTACAGATTGGGAAAGAATCATCACCAACCCTCTATCTGACAGAGGACTCATATCCAATATATATAAAGAACTAAACAAGCTGAAAAGCAACAAACCAAGTAATCCACTTAAAAAATGGGGAACAGAGATAAAGAGAGTATTCTCTGTAGAGGAATATCGAATGGCAGAGAAGCACTTAAAGAAATGCTCAACCTCATTAGCCATTAGGGAAATGCAAATCAAAACAACCCTGAGATTTCACCTTACACCCATCAGAATGGCCAAGATGAAAAACTCAAGTGACAACACATGCTGGAGAGGTTGTGGAGAAAGGGGAACCCTTCTCCACTGCTGGTGGGAATGTAAACTGGTACAACCACTCTGGAAATCAATCTGGCGCTTTCTCAGACAACTAGGAATAGCGCTTCCTCAAGATCCAGCCATACCACTCCTAGGCATATACCCAAAAGAGGCGCAAGTACACAAAAAGGACATTTGCTCAACCATGTTTGTAGCAGCTTTATTTGTAATAGCCAGAAGCTGGAAACAACCCAGATGCCCCTCAACTGAAGAATGGATGCAGAAACTGTGGTACATCTATACAATGGAGTATTACTCAGCAATGAAAAATAAGGAAATCATGAAATTTGCAGGTAAATGGTGGGACCTGGAAAGGATCATCCTGAGTGAGTTGTCCCAGAAGCAAAAAGACACGCATGGTATATACTCACTCATATAAACATACAACATAGAATAAACCCACTAAAATCTGTGCATCTAAACAAACTAAGCAAAAGAGAGGACCCTAACTAAAATGTTCAATCCCCATCCTGAAAGGCAAAGAGGATGGACACCAGAAGAAAAAGAAAATAGGAAACAATCTCAGAACCTGCTACAGAGGGCCTCTGAAAGCCAGAAGAAAACAGGAAACAACCTTGAAACCTGCCACAGAGGGCCTCTGAAAGCTTCTGCAGTATAGACTGTCAAAGCAGATGCTGAGCCTGATGGCCAACTGATGGGCAGAGTGAATGGAATTTTATGTAAGAAGTGGGAAATAGTAAGAGCTGGAGGGGACGGGAACTCCACAAGCAGAGCAACAGAACAAGAAAATTTGAACACAGGGAACTTCCCAGAGACTCATACTCCAACCAAGGACTATTCGTGGAGATGACCTGGAACCCCTGCACAGGTGTAGCCCATGGCAGTTCAGTGTCCAAGTGGGTTACATAGTAATGGGAGGGACTGCCTCTGACATAATCTGATTGGCCTGCTCGTTGATCACTTCCTCCTGAGGGGGGAGCAGCCTTACCAGGCCACAGTAGAGGACAATGCAGCCACTTTTGATGAGAACTGATAGACTAAGATCAGAAAGAAGAGGAGAACCTCCCCTATCAGTGGACTTGGGGAGTGGCATGCATGCAGAAAAGGGAGGGAGGGTGGGATCGGGAGGGGAGGAGGGAGGGGCTTATGGAGGGGGATACAAAATGAATAAAGTGTAATTAATAAAAAATTAAAAAAATATTTTCGGCTTCAATTAACTCAATCCATGTATGATAGGGGAAGGTACCGTTAGAGTTGGTTTGTCTAGAGTCTGCTTCTGAAAATTATACAAATGTATGTGAAATGAGTTTCCTATTTGTCTTGGTTTTATGGGTGTACTCACACACAACACAGACGGTTAAACAAGGCCCTAGATGGTTTCATTTGCTGATTGCTCGCTTGGAAATGTTGCAGGAGGCCTGTGGTGGTAACAAACGAGGGAAATTTTCATCCTCCACTGTCAGTACAGCCGCGAGTAGCCTATATACACACACCATTCAGGACAGGTTGGCTTTCCCCATCGGAGGATCCATCTGCCAAGGCCATAATCAGGAAAGTATAGACTGTTGAAGGATTTTTCTGACAGTTTTGGCAGATATGGTACTCTCAAGAGTTTGAAAACTATGCCTATGGTAGCTCAGTAACCAAGTAGTTTTCCAAAGTAAGGGGGACACGGACTATTTCTAACAGGATCTCAAGGGCAGGCTGTTTGACACCTCCCCCCAGGGGAGGAGCAGTCTGTTAGGCCACAGAGGAGGACTTTGCAGCCAGCCCTGAAGATACCTGATAAAACAGGGACAGATGAAAGGGGAGGAGGTCCTCCCCTATCAGGGGACTTGGAAAGGGGCAGGGAGGAGACCAGGGAGGGAGTGTGGGGTTGGGGAGGGAATGAGGGAGCGGGATACAGCTGGGACACAGAGTTAACAAAATGTAACTAAAAATAAAAAATAAAAAATAAAAAAAAAAAAAGAAAAAAAATCACAAAAAAAAAAAAAAAAAAAAGAAAACTATGCCTAACCCTTGCACATGCTTCTATGATTGAACAACAATATTTAACAGGAACATCAGCAGCTTTAACTGTTTTTCAGGCTGGGATGACTCCCTTGTATCCAGATAATCAGCCTCATGAGGGCAGATGGACTGTGTTTCAGTGATGGAATTTGTGTCCTGACTTATTTGATGATTCAACGAACTATGAACTGCCATACAAATCAAAGGGCACTGCTTCCTCTTTCCTTCCACATCTGCTGTATTCATAGTGGCTGGTGCTGCACTTTAGATTTTCTTTTCCACTGGGCTAACTACAAGGATCTTAGCATGTCTGGAAGTCTCTTGAGAGTTTTTTTTCTCTTGCTCACAAATAGCACCCCATTTAAAAAGTTATTTAAAAGATAAGCCATTTCGATAAGATTGGACTTGACTATCTCATAAAACCCCAGAATGTCTGCTACTGTTTCATTTTTAAAAGCATAGGACATTACAGGTTTTTTTTTTCAATAAACTTGTCAGGTATCATATGTGTCTCACTCAACTATTATACGACCTAGAGTTTATTGCTGGCTCTTGCCATTGCACATCATGCAGTTTATTCCCTGTCTCTGCTCATTTAGGAACTCTTACACGTTTTTCACATACTTTTCTAACTCTGTACAACTCTCGGCTATTTGCTTGGTATCATCTACATAATGAAACATTTCCATGAGAGTGGGAGGTCCTGGGATACCTTTTATGACAAATAATGACATTGTAAAGATAAACTTGAAGAAGTACTCTGAAAGCCCACTGCAAATTGGCCTTGAGATTTGGCATCTAAAAATACATTTTTAAAAATTTCACATTTTGGTTAGAGAGGAGACACAAAGTTATTTCAATCTTTTTGAATTTGTAAAGATTTTCTGGTGTCTCAGGATGTGGCCTGTTTTAAGAAGCTTCTGTGTGTTGCTGAGCAGGATCTGCATTCTTTATCATTTGGGTAAAATATTTTGTAAATGTCTGTTGAATCCATTTGAAGTCTGATGTTATTTAATTTTGATGTTTCTCTGTGTATTTTCGTTTGTTTAGACAACTTGTCTTTTGGAAAAAGGAGGACATTGAAATTATCTGCTTAATGATTCATGTTAATCTGTGTCTTTAAATCAAATAGAACATTAAAAAAATTAAATTGTAGCCATATTTAGGATATTGGTGCTTAGAAAATTGGTGCATGTATGTTTAGGATAGTAATGTCTTCTTACTTAACTGTTCTCTCGATTAGAATGGAGTGTCACTCTTGATCTCTTTTGATTAGTTTTAGTTTAAATTCTATTTTGTCAGATATTAGAACAGTATCTCCTGCTTGATTCCTTGTCCACTTAATTGGAGTATATTTTTCCATTCCCCCCCTAAAACAGTGCTTACTTTAAAATTAAGATATTTATTGCAGACACAGATGAATGGATTGTTTCTTAATCTATTCATTCAGCCTGTGTCTTTTGATTAAAGAATAGAGGCCATTGATATTTAATCATTATTTAATTGTGGTCAGCATGTTGATTTATTATGTTGTGCTTTGTGTTTTCAGTGGTACTTCATGGCTTAGTGATAATGTCTTAATATTTCTTTCTATAGTCTCTTGGCTATTTTTCTTCATCTCTTTAGTCAGAAATATTAACTCCTGTATTTTCTTTAAGACGGTTTGTTGGGTATAAATTTTTAGACTGTTTATATCATGAAAAGTTTCTCTTCTTTAACTATGGTTGATAGCTTTGCTTGTTATATTAGTTTAGGTTAGCTTTCATGGTCTTTTAGGACTTGAAATGCATTGCTTTGCTTCTGGCTTTCAAAGTTTCCACTGAGAAGTCAAATGTTATTCTGATGGATTTTCTTCATATATATGAGGTCCCCCCCCCCTTTGTGCAGCTTTCAGTACACGTTCTTTGTTCTACATACTTAAGTATATAGTACTTTTGGTCTTGTCTATTTGGTATTCTGTGTATTTCTTGAATTTGTATGGATAAATCTTTCTTTAGTTTGTAGAAGCTTCTTCTATGAGCTTGCTGAAAATCTGATCTGTGCCATTGACTTGGTTTTCTTTTCCCTCATCTATTGTAAGACACTGGTGACCTGCCAGTCAAAAATAAAGACACCAAGACCTTTTAAGTTTTTGAAGGTTAGGTCTTATCCAGGCAGACTCTGAACCATCTCATCTAAGTTAACCAGACCACCTAGCCCTGTCCCACCATGCAGATAGCTATACTTTCCAAGACAGTAGTCACATCTATCTACCACCTGTGTCTCCTGGTGAAAAGACCCCTTCTTCCTTCTTCCCAGAGTCCCTTTCTCTGCCCAGAAGTCCTGCCTTCCACTTTCTGCCCTAGATATTGGTTGTCAGCTATTTATAACAACCAATCAGCAATGAGGTACATCTGATACAACTCTTGACTTTTTCTTTAGGATTTATAAAACAGGAGGCTGGTGATGGGTCATAGTAATGACAATATCAGATCTGTTAGCAGTTATCCCACTAATTACAACTGTTCAGCAATTAACAATATGCAGATACACACCTTAATACAATGTGAATGAAGGTCACCTCTGTACTAATCTATTGCTGTAATTACAAGGTTTAGTCTTTTCATGCTTTCCCATGTTTCTGAATGTTCATTCCCTGTTTTTAAAAAATTATATTCCTGGTTTATTTGATCTAGATCCTCTACTTTGTCTTTGAGACCAGATATCATATCTTCTGCTTGATTCATTCTATTTATAAAGCTTTCCTTTAGGTTATTGGGTTTTCAATTCTATCTTCATTTCATCTTAAGTTTTCTTTAATGTTTATATCTCTTCATTGAATTATGCTCTCATTTACTACAATGCCTTTGTCATTTCCTCATGTTTATGTTTACTTGGGTATTTACTCTAAAGTTGTTTCTCCTCAATTTCACTGAGGTATTTATTTTGAGGTCTTTAAACTCTTGAAGTATTTGATGAAATTTATGATTGCTCTTTTAAATTCTGTGGTTCATCTAGGTAATTATTAAAAATATTTTGAGAAGGCAGGTGAGTTTTGGAGGGAGAATACTGGCTTTGTCTTTCATATTGTTTGCATTTTTGTGATGAGATATGGGCATATGAACTTCTTTCATTAATTATATGTCTGAAAAGCAGAATGGGGCAGAAGAGAGGATGTCTGGAAGGGTTGGAGCTAGATGTTGGAGATGACTTAGATGAAATAAAGTCATATAGATAGAGGGGACTGGTCTGGTATGCAGGATGTGCATTGCAGGCCAAGTCTGGAGTGTGGTGGTAGATTTGGTTGCATGGAGAAATTAGATATGGTATGGGAGGTGCCTATGGTTTGGGGGCTGGCAGAGTGGGTCCAGAAAGAAGCCTAGAGGTTGGTTGTGGTTCAGGCAGAGGTGGCCATTCTAAGCGGGGGAGCTGGATGCGGGACTTCAGCTGAATTTTGCAAGTTGGGAAAGGCACATAAAGAAAAGATTCATGTAGACTCATCAGGCTAGACCCTAAAAAAAAAAAAAACCAAAACCAAAAACAAAAATAAAAAGGCTGTGTTTGGGTAGGTGGAATTCATTAATCTTGGAGGAGAACTTAGAACCACTACTTCAATATCCAAGCAGAATTCCTTACTACATTCTAAATATTTGTTCTTATACCAACAGATAAGTATCTTCAATCCCCATCAGGGAAACTTGTCTTTGCAACAGAGACTATTACAGTAAACCAGAACTAATCAAAATGCAGAGTTGTGAATCCCAGTCTCAAAGGCTATGTCTGCAATAAGGCTTAGGGATCATTTTGGCAGGAATGAAAAGAATGTAAGAGTCAGGGCATCAGGGAGTTTGCTGTGATATTGTGTCTCTGGGTAATGTCAGATGCTACACCCATAAAGTCTCATCATCATAATTGCCTAAACATGAGCTCAGTAAAGACAGCAACAATAGAAATGCTTACATGGACAATGAAAAGCCCATGAGACCTCAACTCCAAGTCTTAACAGGGAGTTAAGGCTTGCTGAGAGTGGGAGAAATAGTCTTCCTTAAATAAGAGCATTTCAGTTTGTCATCCAATATCAAATGGTCAGCTCCTAAAACACATAGACAAGTAGCAAAATACAGACTGAGCAGGTTGTACTTAGGAATATACTTATATATAAAAGCATGCGTATATAAAAACAGTTAATGAAAAAAGGCATGAATATGCAAGAGAGCAAGGAGGAGTATATAGGAGGGTTTGTGTAGAGGAAGGGGAAGGAAAAATGCAATTATATTATAATCTAAAAAAAATACACGACTTTCAAATAATGATAGCAAAATCATATACAGAAAAAACATGTAGTGGAAGTTTTGGTTATGTTATGTAAAGATGTTTTTGTTGTAATCCCAAGTGTGGAATGCAGGAACACTTTATCCATAGCTGATAACAACTCTTGAGAGATGCATGATCTTTGACAGCTGATAAACAGCCTTGTGAGAGGGTGCTTGATCCTTGTCAGCTGGAAACTGCCTCCTTCAGGGGGTGTGAGTTTTACCAGCTGAAAAACATCCTGGTGCAAACTCTGAGAGGGTATAAATGGTAAGAGAGAGAGAGAGAGAGAGAGAGAGAGAGAGATAAATAAATAAATAAATAAATAAAGAAAGAAAGAAAGAAAGAGAAAGAAAGAGACGGAGATCGAGACTGAGACAGAGACAGAGACAGAGACTGAGATTGAGATTGACTGACTGACTGACTTTGCTTTGTTTTGAGATGCTCCTGAAGAGAATTGCTGTGGAGAACGCTTCAAGGAGGCGCCTGATGATTCATGCACTACTGCTGTTGTTTGCAGTTTGCTAGACTGTTGTAATCCTGATGACAAAGAGTGGAATCACCCCAAGCAACTAAGTCTAAAAAGGTCTATATCCTCTGTTCCTACTAAACTTTCTCTTCTACTTAGGGTCAGGGATTTGAAGGGAGGTAGAAGCATTTAAGAACCCCAAATAAAGCAGGTTTTAAAAAAAATCAAAGCATACAAGACTATATTCCGTGACTTGTATTACTTGGCCTTTGGCCTCTATAGACATGGCCTCTATAGACAGGCACCATGATGCACATACACATTTGTTCAAGCTTGCATGCTCATGCACGGACACTGGTGTATATAGCAAACGTTGCTTTATTTATATCTTTGTAATCCACAGTCATTCTAAAGGCGTCCTCTGATTTCCCCATGGGCCAAAGCAAGCTGTTGAAAGTTCTATGGAGTTTAGTAAACAACCTCTTTTCTTTGAAATTTCTTATGCTTTTTGTAGACTCATGATGGCAACCAAGAAATTAATATTGTCTGATAGCACCAACCCTAATCTGTGTGCACAACTTCACAGGTTCTCATTTGCCTAAATGATTGTCTTTTCAGTTTGCATTCCAGATCCAGTCAAGTTGATAACCAAAATTAACCACCACGAACTACAACCCAGAAGGTGCTGTGATGGAGTGGTTTTAAGAAGAGATTGCCTGAATTATTCTCACCAAAGCCAGAGAAGGTCAAGAGTAGTTATAGAATCAAATATAAATTATTCAATTAACCTACTTTTAACTTTACTCTAGGAGCATAGTAAGATGAATTTAATTCAATTTAAAATACTAGTATTAACAACGAATCTTGCATAAAGATGGTATATGCAAGGAATACTTGCTTCCCCCCCCCCCAGACAGGGTTTCTCTGTGTAGCCTTGAATGTCCTTGACTTACTTTATAGACCAGACTGGCTTCAAACTCAAAGCAATCCACCTGAATCATGGAATATTCTTTAAGTAATGAAAAGCATGTGTACTAAATGACTGATAGATGATGTGAGGGATGAAGAATGTGGAGCATGGAGACAACACATCTGGTCCTTTGTATCACAGGCTGCACCCCTTTAGTGAGCCCGTTAATAGTAACTGTTACCTCACTTTCCCCTCTAATTGATCTCATGCCTTTCAGAGACTAAATAATTAAAAATTAGTTCTTTTGGGTATTGGTTTAAAGTTAAAAGCACAAGCCTGAACAAAAGCCAGCCAGGTGGAGACATGTCCAGACACCTGAGGGAGGAACTAGCCTTACCACATTCTTTTCCTGCCCAGTAGAGATACAGTTATTAGGAAACCGACCCACATGGCCAGAACCGGTTATGGACTTGGTGCCTAAAGTAAACCAATCATTTCAAAAGCCGATTTATCTTGCCCAATCATGTAATGCCAAGGCATGTAGCCCTCCACTTGCCATTTTTCTCTTTAAAAATCTTGTTTCCCTAGACTGCCCCACTGCATTCCTCTCCTGCTTCCACAGGAAGTTTTATGACCCAGACTTGAGCTTGTATTAAATAAACCCTCTGGTGTTTTGCATCAGAGTCGATTCCTGGTGGTCTTTGAGGGGTCTCACGAACTGGGCATAAAACCTTCATAGCATTTACCAGTGTTTAGTGGTGTCACACACAGGGTCTTGACTTGTCTTGCTTATTGTTGTTTCCTCAGCTACTCAACAGCTAAGACAAAAATTGTACAAAGAAGCAACCCTCTCTTTTTGTTCACTGCTTTTGCCTAAATAGCAAGAGTGCCTATGGCTTAACAAACTTTTAAACACATATTTTTTAAATTAATGAACTTTTTACAATAACAAGGAAATATTCTATAAAGCTCCCAAATTATGAGATACCAGAGTGCTTCAAGTTTTCTGTCCAGGGTTAGATAATAAATATTTTCAGATTTTATAGAGCAGAGATACTGTGGTCAGTTACTGCCATTCAACTTTGTGCTAGTTCTGTCACTGTAGCTTAAACACAATAGAAGTGTATGTTAGCATATGAATGGAAGGCATTAATGAGAATGTTTACAGTCATAGGCAACAAATGGATTAGGCCCACACAGGGAGGACTGATCTCTACTCCAGAGCAGAGATCTGTGACTTCCTTAGGTGACTTCCTTAGGACCTTGACAGCACATTCTTTGGAGTCAAGTTACTTGCCTGGAGTCTATGTATGTCTTGATTATTCAACAAATATCTTCAAGCCTCAGATTCTTTATGGGTGCTTGATTCAGTGCCTGACATACAACAAATCCTTAATAAATTACTGTAAACAATAATTTCTTCAAATTTGGTTTTTTGTTTTGTCTTTTGCTTTTGTTTTGACATAGAGCCTCATTGTAAAGCCAAGCTAGCCTACAGCTCTGCATCTTTCTGCCTCTACCTTCTGAGTGCTAGGGGTTACAAGCCAATATTACCAAGTCTAGCTAAAAATAAATCCCTAAGAATAAGCAATTACAATTGATTTATATGGCAAATGGTGATGCAATGAAAATAAGAATGAGGAAACACATATGATTAAGCACTTTGGCAAGAGAAATTGACAGTTACTAGTCTCTAAAGCATGCTAATGTTAATGGTTTTCTAACATCCTGGTATCATTAGTTTCTATTTGGAATAGTGCCCCACTTCACTGCTTATAAAAATTCTAATTATTCTCTAAGGAGTTTTGTTTCCATATTTTGAGAAGCTTTCCAAATTCTTGAACAGTAATCATGTATTAAATACAACAGAGTCTCTTAAATGTACTGATATTTTTGATTTTACTATAAATTGAATATTGACATTGCTGGGTCATATGTTATGCTGGCTAGATTTATGTCAACTTGACACAAACTAGAGTCATTTGGGAAGAGTGAGCCTCAGTTAAGAAACTACCCTGCCAGACTGTCTTGTGGGGAAACCTGTAGAGATTTTCTTAATTGATGATTGATGTGAGAGGATCCAGATCACTGTGGGTGGTACCACATGTGGATAAATGGTCCTGGGTGTTAAATTCAAGCAGGCTGAGCAATCCATGAAGAGAAAGCCAGCAAGGAGCTTTCCTTCATGGCCTCTGCTTCAGTTCCTGACTCAGAGTTTCTGCATTAACTCCTGGACTAGAAGCTGAAAGATGAAACAAACTCTTTTCTCCCTGCCTTAGCCACTGTTCTATTGCTGTAAATCATGACCAAGGTAATTCTTATAAAAGAAGCACTTAATGGAGGGTGCTTAGAGTTTCAGAGGTTTAGCCCATTATCATCATGGTGGGGAGCATGGCAGCACATGTAGCATGTAACAGCTCCACCCTGACCTGCAGGCTGAGAGAGGAAGAAAGAGAAACACTGGGCCTGGTTTGGGCTTTTGAAACCTCAAAGCCAGTGACACTTTGCCTCCAACAAGGCCACACCTCCTAATCCTTCTAAATACTTTTAAATAGTGCCACTTCCGGGTGACCAAGCATTCGAATATAGGAGCCTGTGGGGGCCATTCTTATTCAAACTACACACTTTCCAAGTTGCTTTGGTCATGGTTTTTATCACAGTAATAGAAATTCTAAGACATATGGGTGTTCTACTTCTAGTTCTCTTAATGAAGCCCTTTTGTGTTGAGTTGTAGAGAGATGTGATGAGACACTATGTGCTTAGTTTATTTAAAACAACAACACCAACATGTATATTGTGTCCACATGCACTGTAGCATCTTTATCATACCTACACTGAAGTCTTTCACTCTATATCGAACACTCCAAATTATTACTATCCAATTGTGATTTCTCTCTACAGGCAATACCCGTTAAATAGTCTTTGTTCAAGTAAAACTGCCATGTCTTTGCTATGAACTAAATTGCCTTAGAAGTATCATATATTTTAATATTTCATTCTTTTGCTATTATTTTCTTTTAATAGCTTTTGGCGTACAATCAGGCAATTTTGTATGCTGTCTTTAGATTAAGAAAATATAATTTGATTTTGGTTCTCATACTTCTGAACTGCGTGATTTTGAGCAAAACTCACCTACTTTATGCTATTATTGATTTAGCTATAAAAGTTATTGATAACTGCTCAAATGTTTGTGTTCATGCGTTAAAAAACATCTCCTGAGTGTGCACTATGGGACAAGTCTTATTCTGCATAACCGGGACAACAGACCATTCAAAATCATAGAATGTGTGTATGACAAGCCTTAGCTGCTATATGCGCCAATGTGATTTGTGATGATCAGATATGCACAAACCTGGCTTGTTACCATAACTTCTGAAGCAGAACACATTTTTATATTGCTTACATTTATATAGCATGATAACATGCCGGCCGGCAGCAATATGTGCTATTGTCTTGTTTTCTTAGTGGCGATGGTGTGCTCTGCGGCAACATCCATTTGCTTTCTCTCTGTAAGATTTCCCAGTTTATGACACAATTGGCTGGAGATTCCATAGAACTAATTGACTCCGAGAGAGAGATCCAACTTCTGACCTTGACTTCATTAACATCGTGTGGCGACTGGTCAGAAACAGTCCACTCAGCTGCTCTATTTCCAGGCACCCTGATATGGTTTCCCAGAACCTCCCCACCTCTGGGGAGAATGAATGGGAAATCGCAGTCAAGCTTAATGCATTTCTATTTAGGGATCTAATGTCTGGCAGAAAATATCTTTATCATTTATTTAATACACAAATGGTTGTTTTTCTTGTCTGATTCCTCCAAAGCTTGGCAAACTAAAAACTGTCCATTAATCACTTTGGTAAGGTGCAGCCATCCAGTCTGTGAGAACTGCACTTGCTTACCTAGGCACAGGGCATAACTCAATAAAAACTTGGACACGAAATCCTTTTAAGGGCATTGATGGTGATCAGTCTTTGTTATAGGGAGGGATGATGGGACAGAAGCAGAAAGAGATCATTTTCCACTAGGGTGAGCAACCCATGAAGATAGGAATGGGACTTGAAAGCGAACACAGAGATGAACAGATCCTAGGAGAGAGCTGCTTGGAATCTTTTCTCAGTGCTAACACATCTTAGGTCTAAGCATTAGAATTTATCACTACCGCATTTTTAGCCTAGTTATGACAGAACTCACTATCGTTGTTAAACCATTTTCTCCCTTTTAGTTCCCACCTACTGTGGTATTCTCCAGGCTATATGCTCTGAAGACTGAGCATGTCTGGTTTGCATTTCCCTTTGCTATGTGAACCTACCATTCTTTCTGCATCCTTTATTAAGTCCATCATGTCTCATCAAGTCTGTTTGTGGTAAGGTTCTTTCTAGAGCCTTTTTGACCAGTACTTCAGGACATAATCCTTACACAGGTGTTTTCCTTTAGAACATCCTAAAACACCCTTACCTTACTCTCATACTTTTTAAAAAGTCTTTAATTTTTTTAAAAAAATTGTTTGTATGCTAAGAATATCCATTCTAAAATACCATCTGTCCTTTACATAATGAACCTAGTAGGAGAATGAGTTGAGGGCAAAATAACCAGAGTACACAGAGTGTGGTCCCCCTGCGAAGTCTCCCCAAGCCTCTGGGATTTTAACCATCGGCAGCACAGTCCCACCTGACAGGAGAACAAACCTAGACTCCCTAAGATGTGGACCCTCTAGCGGTAGACGAGATTCTCAGAATGAAGCTCTTTCAACGGAAACTGCAGATGTAGGCCTCTCCTCGGTGTGGACCCTCTGGTGTGTTTGAGGCCTGACAGAAGCCTTTCCCACACTGCTGACCCACGTAGGGTCTCTCTCCTTGTGGACCCTCTGGTGCCTGTGGGAGGATGAGGCATCACGGAAGCTCTTCCCACACTGCTGACATGGTCTGGGGTTCTCCCTAGTGTGGACGTTCTGGTGCATGCGGGAGTTTGAGGCCCGACTGAAGCCCTTCTCACACACCTCACGCTTGTAAGGCTTTTCTGCCGTGTGGAATAGGCAGCGGATGTTGAGATTCGAGCTTCAGAGGAAGCCTTTTCCCACAGCCATCACACTGGTAGGGCTTCTCGTCCCTGTGCACACTCTGGTGGGTCTGAAGCTTTGAGCTCTCACTGAAACCCTTGCCACACATACAATGCCAGTAGCGCTTTTTTTCCTGGATGAGCACTTTGTTGAATGGGGACCCTGGAGCCCTTGCGTGTACTAGGTTCAGGGGACTCTTTTCCTAAGATGACTTGCTAACGGGGTTCTAAACTGGAGCTCTCAATTATGGTTTCTGGGCCATTGCTGCCCTGGTAAGGTCTTCTGTTCTGCGTACACACAACCTTGGGCGAGGGGTGATGTGGGAAAGATGACAGTACCACAGTTACCACTGCTGTGGGCTTTGTCTCTTTTACTATCATACTTTAAAAATTATTTATTTTCTAATTAATTACAGTTTATTCACTTTGTATCCCAGCTGTAGCTCCCTCCTCCCCTCGTCCCCTCCCAATCCCATCCTCCCTCCCCCATCTCCACCCATGTCCCTCCCCAAGCCCACTGATAAGGGAGGTCTGCCTTTCCTTTCATCTGATTCTAGCCTATCAGGTCTCATCAAGACTGGCTGCACTGTCTTCCTCTTTGGCCTGATAAGGCTATTGCTCCATCAGAGGGAGGTGATCAAAGAGTAGGCCACTGAGTTCATGTCAGAGACAGTCCCTGTTCCCATTACTAGGGAACTCACTTGGACACTGAGCTGCCATGGGCTACATCTGTGCAGAGGTTCTAGGTTATCTCCGTGCATGGTCCTTGGTTGGAGTATCAGTCTCAGAAAAGATCCCTGTGCCCAGAATTTTTTCTCTTCTTGTGCAGCTCCTGTCCCCTCCAAGTCTGTCTACCTCCTCCTTCTTTCAAAAGATTCCCTGCAAGCTGCCCAAAATTTGGCTATGAGTCTCAGCCTCTGCTTTGATACCCTGCTTTGATACTCTACCCTGGGTAGAGTCTTTCAGAGTCCCTCTGTGGTAGATTCCTGTCCTCTTCCCTGTTTTCTCCCTCTTCCGATGTCCATTCCATTTGCTTTTCTGTAGTTCCTTAATTTTATTCCAAGGTTTTTGAGGCTTTTCTGAATGAGATTTTCCTCTGATTTCTTTTTTGTCATGTTTGTTGTTTGTACGGAGAAAGACTACTGATTTTTAAAGTGTTAATTTTTTTATTGTTCTGATTTTTAAGAAGTGGGAAATAGTAAGAGCTGGAGGGGATGGGAACTCCACAAGCAGAGCAACAGAACAAGAAAATTTGAACACAGGGAACTTCCCAGAGACTCATACTCCAACCAAGGACTATTCGTGGAGATGACCTGGAACCCCTGCACAGGTGTAGCCCATGGCAGTTCAGTGTCCAAGTGGGTTACATAGTAATGGGAAGAGGGACTGCCTCTGACATAATCTGATTGGCCTGCTCATTGATCACTTCCTCCTGAGGGGGGAGCAGCCTTACCAGGCCACAGTAGAGGACAATGCAGCCACTTTTGATGAGAACTGATAGACTAAGATCAGAAAGAAGAGGAGAACCTCCCCTATCAGTGGACTTGGGGAGTGGCATGCATGCAGAAAGGGGAGGGAGGGTGGGATCGGGAGGGGAGGAGGGAGGGGCTTATGGGGGGGATACAAAATGAATAAAGTGTAATTAATAAAAAATTAAAAAAAATGAAAGGGGAGGAGGTCCTCCCCTATCAGTGGACTTGGAAAGGGGCAGGGAGGAGACCAGGGAGGGAGTGTGGGGTTGGGGAGGGAATGAGGGAGCGGGATACAGCTGGGACACAGAGTTAACAAAATGTAACTAATAAAAAAAATAAAATTAAAAATTAAAAAAAACCAAAACAACAACAACAACAACAACAACAACAAAAACAAAACATGTTTACCAGATGTAGGAGATTTTTTATTTTGGCAGTCTTTAGGAAGTTTTATGTAGAGGAGCATATAATCTGTGAAAAATGACACTTTGACTTTCCATTTTCTATTTATAATCCCTTAATCTTAACTCCTTTTATTTTGTAATATCGCTCCATTTAAGACCTTAAGCACTGTATTGAACAGAAACAGAAAAAGTGAGTATCCTTGTCTTGTTTCTGATTTTAAAGGAAATGCTTTGAAATATTTTATACTTAGTATGATGTTGGATGTGGATGTTTTGTGTGTGTGTGTGTGTGTGTGTGTGTGTGTGTGTGTGTGTATCTATAGTTGTGGTATTGAAATGGTATGGCCTAATAAATTTTGTTGTTAGGCTATAAGTATTATGGTGCTATTATCTAATCTATTAAAGACAGTGATCCCTGCTGTATCTTCTAAAATAGCTTTACCTGGGGCACTGCAGCTATTAACCCTCTTCACTAACTTTACTTCCCAGCCCCATCCTTGAGCTACCTCCCATCCATGGTCCCATAATACTTATTAATGTTCTCCAACTCCTCTATCCACACTCATCCAGCTATGCGCTCCCCATGCTAACCCATGGCACCAGTCTGTTTTCTTCTCCTCAGATCCTCTTCTTTCTTCTTTCTCCCTCATAGTCTCTTGACCCCAGCCTTCGAACCTCAAACTCCACTTCCCTCTCTTTTGCCAAATCCCAAGCTTCATCATTTTTAAATTAACCAATCAGCTTTAAATTAGGTGGAGCAAAGTTTACATGACGAGGACAGGTATATGTGAGAATATGCTCATGAGAATGTGTTCATTTGAGCATGAACAAGATCCTGGGGATCAGTAATTAACATTAAAATACATAGTACCAGGCCAACCCCCAACATATAGATGTGTGTATACATCTCTCTCTCTCTCTCTATATGTGTGTGTGTGTGTGTTGAAATGTGTCTCAAATATATGTGGTTTCTCCAGAACTTTTATCATGAAAGGATGTTGGATTTTTTTCAAAGTCTCTTTCTGTGTCTAATCAGATGATCATGTGATTTCTGTCTTTGTGTCTATGTTGTTGAATACATTTATTGATTCCCATATACTGAATCACACCTGCATCTCTTGGATGAAATGAAGTTTAATGAGGTAAATAATCTTTGGATTGGTTCTTACATTCACTTTGCAACTACTTTATTGGGAATTTTTGATTCTACGTTCATCAGGGATATTGGTCTATAATTTTTTTGTTCTATCATTTATTTATTTATTGGCTATATGTTGATGTTTTACCTCCATGTTTATCTGTGCACCATGCGCATACCTGGTTCAGGAGAAGGCCAGAAAAGGGTACTAGATCCCCTAGAACTGTGGTTACATGCAGTTTTCATCTACATGTGGATACTGGGAATTAAACCTACTTTCTCTGGAAAAACAAAATCAGAAACAATAATATATAAGCAAACTACTTAGAAGGAAACAAACAAGTCCAGACAAAAGCATTGTGAGACAAACCAAACCAAACCAAACCAAGCCAAGCCAAACCAAACCCCTCCAAAAATACCACTGGGTTCATTTTGTGTTGACCATCAACTGCTGGCCTGCCAATAAGAGTGATTTGTATACCCAATGAGACGTCACTGGAGGAAACTAATGTTTTGTTTGTGAGTGGTTATCAGTTGGGGATAATTTCTGGCTTAGGGATAGAGGCTTGTGTTTGGCTTAGATCTGTGTATTTCCTGTGCACGCCTCCACAGTCTCTGTGAGTTCACACATAAATTGGTCCTGCTGTGTTTAGAAGGCCTTATTTCCTCCAGTGTTTCATTGGCTCTAACAATCTTTCTGTCTCCTCTTTGCAGAGTTCTCTGAGTGCTGGAGGGAGGGATTTGATGGAGGTATACCATTTAGTGCTGAGTGTTCCAAGGTCTCTCCCTCTCTGTACATTGTCAGGCTGTGAGTCTCTGTATGTGTTCTTTTCTACTGCAGGAGGAAGCTTCTCAGAAGATGGCTGAGCAAGGCCATCCTGATCTATGAGTACAGAAGTATGTTATTAGGTGTCATTTTATTGCCTTTTTAAAAGCAGTAGTATTTAGTTTTACCTTGGATCCTGGGTCTCTCTATTCTCAGGTTTTTGGCCATTCAGGAAGCATCAGATATGAGTTCCATCTTGTGGAGTGGGCCTTGAGTCAAATCAGATATTGGTGGGTTACTCCTATAGACTATGTGACACCATTACCATAGCATATCTTGTAGGCAGGACACCATTGTAGACAAAGGGGTTTGTGGCTGAGTAGTTTCTCCTGTTGGTGCACAGAGTACATTCCTGTATCATATACACTGGTGTCGTCTAGGTTCTTTTCCTAGGGGAACATTACTATGGGAGGATTAATTTTGGGACAAGATATACTATGTGTGTGTGTGTTTAGTTAGTTAGGTTTTTTTTTTTTTTTTTTTTTTTTTTGAGATGGGAGTTAGGTCACTGATAGTCTTCTGGTGTGGTTGTCTATTTCACCTTTGTTGAGTTGGAATTTGGCTCTCTTTTGGACGTTAGGTTAACTTGTCAGGTTTGGGTACCCGGAGGGGGGCTTCAGGCTCAGTCTTGGGATGCTTAGTACTAATGTGGTTTCAGAAATGGTTCTTGTTCTGCAAGGGTTAGGTGCAGCTCCTGAGCACCTAATACATGTTTCTTGTTTTTTTTTTTTTTTTTTTTTTTCAGTCATCAATATCTTTAGCCATTATGGATATGCAGATTGAAATTACTTTGAGATTTCCTTTCACCCCAGTTATATTGAATGTCATCAAGGATAGACAATGACAGAAGCTGGTGAGGCTGCAGAGAAAGAGAAACCTTTATTCCCTGCTGGTGGGATTGTCAGCTAGTACAGCCGTTATGGAAATCAGTGCGGAGGGTTCTCAAAAACTAAAAATAAAACTACCATCTGAGCCAACCATATTCCTCCTGGGCATACACCCAAAGGACTTCCGCATCCTACCACAAGTTCCTTGCACATCTGTGTTCATTACTACTGTGTTCAAAACAGGAAGGAAATGGAATAAACTAGATATTCATTAATAGACAAATGGTTAATGAAAATATGGTGCACATACACAATGGGATTTTACCCAGTCATAAAAAATGAAATTACAAAAATTTCTGAAAAATAGAGCTAGAAAACATTATATTTATATGTTACTTATTATTTTTACGGGGGGGGCAGAGTTTATGTGACATGGCTTAGGCAGCAGACAAACTATCTGCCATTTGTTCTCTTCATTTAACCTTTAAGCCTGTGCAGCAAATACCTTTACCTGCTAAGCCACTCAGTGGCCCTGAAACATTATATAAAGCGGGGTAACCCAGGGTCAGAAAAAAAACAAGTACCATATGTTCTATTTCATATGAGACTACTGGCCTCTAACTTTTAAATATGTACATTCAGGTGGTAGTAAACATAGGTAAAGACCAGGAAAATAGAAAGATGTACATGTGAGTGGAAGAGAATAAGAAGGTCTAAGGCAGCGGGGGAGGGGAAGACACTGAAATGGAAGGGAAAAATGCTGGGGAAAAATGATGCAGTGAAGAAGAGGCTACAGAGGAAATGAGGGGGAGCCAGGGTGGGGAAAATTAGCTAACATGAAATATGCATGAAAACCCCATATGGAAACTTACTACTTTGAAATATCATTTAAAAAATTGGACAGAAAATCCGAAAAGAATACTCTGAATGATTATGGATTAAAATGAGCTGACTTTGTTGAGATGAGTCTGTAATGTTTAGCACAGGGTGAATGAAAACTCAGGGATGGGCCACAGCTAACATTCCTTTAGCTTGGAACACTTCCTACATCATATTCATTTCAAAGTACTTTATTCTGAATTGTCTTCTCTAAAGTTTTACTTTCTCAATCTGCTGGTAATTTCACTGGTAAAGGAATGTTACTCTTTATTTGTTTTCCAAGCACTAAGAGAGTCATGCCCTTATGGTAGATTCCCATCAAATACGAAGTAACAAGTAGATGGGATGGATGATATTAAAATCACTGGGTTGGAGGTTTCGCTTTAATAGAAGCTAAACTTTAATTTCTTGGCATGTGATAGGACCCAGTTACTAATATATATTTTTCTTAATCTTTAATAGGTCATACTACATGACTGGATCAAGGGAGTCAACATCATAAAATCTTTGCTAATTGAAAGGATATTCAAAAGATTGACAGGGGTAAAACATTTTGAAGCACAGAAATTCATTTCACCCTTTTCAGAACCAAGCTGTCCCATCCTTTATGGTTTAGCTGTCACTGATGTTTTCAGGGTGATGTTTGTGAATGTTTTCATGATTCAATTACTTCATAGTTTTTCTTATGCCCCTAAAATTTCTACTGTCCATAAAAGATCTCTAAAGATTTGGTAAAACATGAATTTAGTGTCTGAAACAAATATAAGAAATAAAACCCATTTCAAATGTAGAATAGCTCCAGCACAGATGGACAAATAGAAACTTGTAGCTCAGTAGACTGCAGAGAGGAAATAATTTGTTTTCAACTCTGAAGGGAAAATACATTAAAGGAAGTGCTTATCTTTGTGAAACATAATTCCCAGGGTCACATTTATTTCCTAATACCAATATCATAACTGATTCATAATTTGCCTTAAAGTATTTGGAAGTAAAATTACACTGATTGTGTTCAATGTTATGAATAGAAACTGTGTATTTGCATACAATATAAGGTTGATGCAACTTGTTTGTATATCAAAAAAAATTTTTTACATAGGGGTTTAAATCTTTGCCTGATACTTAAAGATCATTACAAGAATTACAATACTAAAATCTAAAGTAAGATTCCTTTTTGGAAATAAAGTGTGCCATAAATGTTCTGTTGTAATGATCATTATTATTGTTTGCTTTACTGGGCAGCCACAGGCTGATTTGAATATAGTAATACAGAAGGGAGATTAGTAAGAAGAAGATTTAAAGGTAAATGACTTAAATGCCGGAGCAGCTCTAATTTCAAACAAAGCGAAAACAAAATTTGATGGTGATCAAAATATGAAAATAAAAACATGATAAGGATCATAACAGGTATGATGCAAAGCTCTGTAGGTGATTTTTTTGGTGTGGTATTAAAACTAAATACAAAGCAAATTAAATAAAGATTCTACTGACATACCTTAAGAAATTATACATGATACCAACACTACACTGAAAAGAAGAGTTTGTCTAGTTTCAGGCAGTCATGAGAAAGGGAATGAGAGTGGGGGAGGGGAAGGAATGGACAGTGTCAACACCAGCAACCCATGTCTTCATCATTTTTGTTATTAAATCAAATTAATTCAGTCTTTTGTAAATAATGCTTCATAAAAGGTCCCTGACTAAGGATGACTGGGTGTGATATCAATATCATAAAAATATCCGTGCTGAAAATTTATTTTAAGGAATGTTTGCATTGTATATTTTTCTATTTGTTAGCTGCTATTACCATAAAAATTTAATATTTACTATTATATTTGACAATTATTAAGCAATTTTTTCCATTTGGCCTTAAATATGTTGCTATTAGACATGATTTAATTCTCTCACTAAATTTATTACTTAATATGTGTCTCAAAATATATACAAAATAGGAAAATAATCATATCAACAAAGATGCCGAGGGAGACATTTTGAGATGCTGGTTACAGTTGTATGAAGCTTGACAATAAAGATATGTTTGACTCAGTTAAAGTAAAGCAATTTCAGTTTTCATGACTTGCACAGGAATATCTGTACTTGTTAATCTTCAAAAACTCTAGCAGATGGTGTATCCTAAGAGTTGATATTTGAGTAGCATATATTTATTTTGTTTTGGTCATTTAAAAACTACATCATCATTATTATTATTTACAATTCATTCACTTTGTATCCCAGTTGTAGCCTCTTCCCTCATCTCCTTCCAGTCCCACCTTCCCTCTCTCTTCTTCTGGTATCCCTCTTCTCTAGTCCACTGATAAGGAAAGTCCTCCTCCCTACTGTCTGTCCCTACCCTATTAGGTACGATCAGGACTGCCTGGATCCTCTTCTACTGTGGGCTGGCTAGGTTACCCCACCAGGAAGAAGTGATTAAGGAGCAGGCAACAAAGTTCATGTTAAAGACTGTCTCTTCTCCCCTTACTAGAGAATCTACATGGAGACTGAGCTGTCTATGGGCTACATCTGAGCAAGGGATCTAGATCCCCTCTCTGCATGGTCTTTAGATGATGCAGTACCCCCCTGGGCCCTGCTTTTTTTTTGGCTTTGTTGGTCTCCTTGTGCGGCTCCTGTCCCCTCTGGGTCCTTTTATATCACCCTTCTTGAGTAAGATTCCTGGTCTCTCTCTGTCTAAAGTGTGGCTGTGAATCTCTGTATCTGCTCCAATCCCCTGCTGGGTGGAGTTTTTTAGAGGATAGCTGTGGTAAGCTCCCGTCCTGTTCTCTCTTGTCTACCACTTCTGGTGTCTATCCTGTTTTCCCTTCTGAATGACAGTTAAGCCTCTTCTCTAGGGTTCTACTTGTTACTTAACTTCTTTAGGTCTTTGGATGGTAGTATGGTTATTCTATAGTGTATGGTTAAAATCCACTTATAAGTGAGTATATACCGTGTGTGTCTTTCTGTTTCTGGAATACCTCACTTAGGATGATCTTTTCTAGTTACAACCATTTGCCTACAAATTTCATGATTCCATTGTTTTTAAGAGCTGAGTAGTATTCCATTGTGCAAATGAAAGCTTCTATAAAGCAAATGACAAGGTCAACAGAACAAAATGACAGCCTACAGACTGGGAAAAGAACTTCATGAACCCTACATCTGACAGAGGGTCAATATCCAGAATATATAAAGAATTCAAGAAATCAAACACCAACAAACCAAGTAATTCAATTAAAAAAATGGGGTACAGAGCTAAACAGAGAATAACTCAACAGAGGACTATCAATGCAGATGCTGAGACTCATAGGCAACTTTTGGTCAGAGTGCAGGGAATATTAGGAAAGAAGTGGGAAACAGTAAGATCTGGAGAGGACAGGAACTCCACAAGAAGAGCAACAGAAGCAAAAGATCTGAGCACAGGGGTCTTTCCTGAGACTGATACTCCAACCAAGGACCATGCATAGAGATAACCTAGAACACCTTCATAGATGTAGCCCATGGCAGCTCAGTGTCCAAGTGGGTTCCATAGTAATAGGAACATGGATTGTCTTTGACATGAACTGATTGGCCTGCTCTTTAATTACCTTCCCCTCAGGGGGAAACAGCATTACCAGGCCACAGAAGAAGACAATGCAGCCACTCCTGATGAGACCTAATTGACTAGGATCAGAAGGAAGGAAAAGAAGACCTCCCCTATCAGTGGACTTGGGGAGGGGCATGCATGCAGAGGTTGGAGGAAGGGAGGGATTGGGATGGGAGTAGGGAGGGAATCACAGGGGGGATACAAAGTGAATAAAGTGTAATTAATAAAGAATTTAAAAAAAGGGAAAAAAAGAGAAATGCTCAAAGTCCTTAGTCATCAGGGAAATGCAAACAAAAATGATTCTGAGATTATATCTTACACCCACCAGAATGGCTAAGATCAAAAACTCAAGGCCAACACAATCCTGGTGGGAATGTAAACTTGTACAACCACTTTGGAAATTAATCTGGCATTTTCTCAGAAAATTGGGAATAGTGCTACCCAAAGACCCAGCTATACTACTTCTGGGCATATATCTAAAAGATGCTCAACCATACAACAAGGACATGTTTTCAACTATTTTTAGAGCAGCTTTATTCATAATAGCCAGAATCTGGAAACAACCTAGATGTCCCTCAACCAAAGAATGGATACAGAAATTGTGATAATTTTTTTCCTAAAAATAATTTTTTATTCTTAAGAATATCCAATATATACAATGAAATATTATCATATTCATTTCCTCCTATCATTTCACCCCACATCCTTTCAACATGTCACCTCTCAATTTCTTTTTCCTACTCCTCTCCCTCTTTCTTCCCTCTCCCCTCCTTCTTCTTTTTGATTACACACTAAGTACAATTTGTACTGCCCATACAGAAGGGGTATACTGCTATCTATTAGAGCAAGAGAAACCTACAAGTACCAATAACCTCAAAAAATAAAAGATTCTCCTTCTTTCAGAAGCTATCAACTGCACGATTACATACACATCTTGTGCCATGGAATCGGGAACTTAGCATTTCACAGCACTTCTTCAGCGTTTACATTCTTTTATGTTTCCCTTCTGCAGTGATTGCTGAGCCTTGTGAGGGTGAGTTTGATTACAAAAAGGTGCCCCATTTATGGCTGAGCACTTAGGCTCTTCTCAGTACCTTGAACATTTATGTATCTCTGCATTGACTGTTGTCTAATCCATAAAGAACTTCAGTGTTGAGAGGAACCCAAGTCTGTTAGAATAAAAACAAATATTTAGAGAGCAATTTGATAACATGAGCACTCAGCAAACAACAACAGAAGGTTACACACACCAGAGTCTACAGTGCCCCTAACCATGCAGATTATTACAGTACCAGACATGGCATTATTTCCACAGAACAGGCCTCATAACCAACTAGAAAGAAGTTTATTAGAGCAACAATGTCACTATTGCACATTGGACACATCTTGTTTGGCACATTAGTACAACATTATTCAGGGTCAAGTGCCAGAGAAGCCGCTTGATAATTTTTCATCTTCAACAGTTTTTATGGTGCCTAGCCAATTGGGAAGAAAATTTCTGGTTGGTTTGATATAGGTTTCTCTATGTCATCGGTTCTCAACTTTCCTAATGCTGCAACCCTTTAATATAGTTCTACATGTTGTGGCGACCCTCAACCATAAAATTACTTTTGTTTTTAATTCATAACTGTACTTTTGCTCTTTTTATGAACTGGAATGTAAATATCTGTGGTTTTGATGGTTTCAGTGATCCCTGTAAAAAGATCATTTCATACCCCCACCAAAGGGGTCATTGCAACCCACAGGTTGAGAGCCTCTGCTCTATGTCTTGCAAGAAAAGTGTGTGATATCTTTAGCATATGGGTCTTACCATGTGATTATGGTGGGTAAACAAAGGCAATGGCAATAAGCTCTGTTTTTTGGAGACCTCTGGAGCTACCTTGATCAATAATTTATGGGGAAGTATCTCATGCTTTTCAATGCAATGTAATTTTCATATAACAATCCATATCTTCAGGGAGTGACATTATTCACCCATGCAGGGTAGTGCCATTTGACCTTTCTCTCTTTCTCATTATTTTATAAAAATGAAAATCCAGACCATTCTATTCTGTCAATAACAGGAGATAGATGGTTGGGTGAAAAGCTGCTAGCCAACAGAGGCAGAGAAAGCACCCAGTTGACCTTCCTTCTCAGCTCAGGTCTGGATGAAAAAAACGGAAAAGGCTCACTAGCTCAACTGACAGCCAAGGAGCAAAAGGCCGAAAAACCCCAAGGCTGAAGTTTTACTAGCTCAAAGCTCCAAAAGCTAGCAAGCTGAGGAGTTGAAGACTATGCTGAAGCCAGAGCTTGAGCTACAAGCCTTTTCTTCTTCTCCATGCTGTCTTAAATACCCCTCAACTCAAAGTTCCTTCTACTCTTTAATCTCTATCAGCTATTTTTTTGCTCTGCCTCATAACCCAGGGTTAACTATTAAATTAAATTAAATTAAATTAAATTAAATTAAATTCTCTTGGATTAAAGGTGTGTGCTAGGATGGGTGAGCCACGCCTTAATCACCGTTTACAATAAACAGAAAGTTCTTGGATTAAAGGTGTGTGGCAGAACTCAACCACACCAAAGAAACAGAGTTTTACAGTTCACAATTTTGGGGTTCACAATGGGGGAAAGTATCATGCAACGCTCTTCTTTTTAATGAATTAATTCAATTTACATCTCCCTTACAGGCCCTTTCCTCATCTCCTCCCAGTCCCACCTTCCCTCCCACATCTCCTTTCCCTTATTTCTCAGAGTAGGGGAGCCCCCTACCCAGACACTCTAGCTCATCTACTCACATGAGGACATCGTTCCTCCTCCTCATCTGTGGCCTTGAAGGGAAGTCCCACCAGGGAGGAGTGATCAAAAAGCAGGCAACACTGACTAATGGGTTTCCACAAGACTTTTTCAAACATCCTTAGTTTTGATTAATGCATCCATTAACTGCCCTGCAATTCTGTCTCTTTCTCTTACTTTGTATCTGTTGGTTCTGAATTTAGAGATTCTACTGATGAAAAATGGGAGATTTTTGGAAAAGTTGTATTAAACTCAGACACAAAATTTTAATCATTAGTATCTAAGTAATAATTATAACAGTGATTCAACTACATTTCCATCATATTAGGTATAGAGTCGCCTCCAACTGAATTGACTTACACTGAGCGATGAGCAAAATGAGGTGACAGTGTTATAGCATTTCATGAAAAAATATTTTACAATTTGTTCAATATCCCTTATTTAGAGCTGCATTTCAATTACAAATCTTGTGATTTAGCAACAAGGATGATCTTTGAACCAGATTGTATACCCCCCCTTTTTTTTGTAGAGACAATTCCTTAATTGAGGTTTCCTCTTCCCAAGTGTGTCAAGTTGATGACTGAGATTAGCCATAACAGGGCCTTTAAAAATGGCAAAGAAGAGAAAGATTTCCCCAGAAGATAGAAAAACAGAAATCCAGGAGTGTGTTGGACTCAAGCATCTTAATGCATTGGAACATATATGAGTTGTTTGTTTTTTTCTAGATAGGGTTCCTCTGTATAGCCTTGGCTGTTTTGAAACTCACTCTGTAGATTAAAGTGGCCTTGAACTCACAGAGATACACTGCCTCGACTTCCTTCAGTGCTGGTATTAAAGTGCCACCACCGCTTGGCACATACATGAGTTTAAACAAGAAAGGATTTGGAAAATCTTGTGGGATATTACTACATAACACCCCAGAACTCACTGGCTTAAAGACAGCCTGTTATTCTCCAAACGCCCAGGTTTGGATCAGGTCAGCTACAGTAGTTTTGCTCTCACCTGAGACAGTTCCACTCATGGGATGACAGAGGAACAAAGGAGGAAATCACAGGGTGCTATAGTTTAGACTTTGAAGATCCCTTGAAGGCCTAAGTGTGAAAGGTTTGAGCTCCAGGATGGCACTGTTGGGAATCGGTGGATTCTTTTAGAGGTGAGTCCTAACAGGATGTTTTTACATCATGGCCTCAAAGGAGAATACGCACCTCCTGACTCACCTCACTCTTTTCCCTGAACATGAGGTGAGGAGCACTGTTTTGTCATTGTGTTCCCTGCACGATGTGAGGCCCCAAATCAACAGGACCCACTGATCATAGAATGAAACCTTTGAAACTATGCACCCAAAACATCTTTGTTTCTTGTTTCCTTTTTTTCCTCAGATATTTGTTTTTTTCCATTCTTTTTTAAAAAGGTAACTTTTCATTGATTCCAGGTGAATTTCATTCCATGTGCCCAAGTCCCACTCATCTCCTCATTCCTCCATGTCTGCCCTTTGCCCCTGCAACCTCCCTCTAAAATAACTCACCCTCTCTCTCGTACACACACGCAAACAAACAAAACAAAGCATAGAAAGGAACTCAACATGGAAGCCACAGAAGGTCACAGCGTGCCTCACGGTATATCTTTCTGTCCATACAGCTTCACTTGCAAATGTTTATTGTAATGAGTTATTGGTCTGGTTTGAGATCTCCGGCGACCATAACACCACCAACATTAGATCCTCACTGGGCCTCCTTCTGGTTATCCTCTTATTTCCCTCTGTCATGAAGATCCTGCAGCCCTGGATAAGCATGACTGGCTCTTTCACACATCTCAACCATTCACAGATGATACAGCTTTTGGAGTGAGCCAACTCAGAGCCCCAGATCTGGGCCTGGGCAGTAGCCAAGCCCATCATTATAAGCCAGATATTCCTTATCACTGCCAGTAGGGTGAACTCTCTAGTATGCTCCAGCCAGGCCACCCAATGCTGCCATTGGCAGAAGGCAGGGTAGCTCTCCTGCACCATGCCCTGGTTCCACGCCCACTTCTCCAGAACCAGCACCCCTGTACTGTCCAGTCAAGGTTCAGGGGCCCACTCTCCCAAGTGCTGCAGCCTGTGAGGGGCTGGGCCAGCTCCCCCACTCTATGAAGTGCATAACCTACACTTCATAGAATAAGTAAGTAAATAGAATTAAAAGAATTATAAAACAGTAACTACTTGTTTCTTTAACATGGTCACCATTGTTTTAAATGGGACATCTCTACCCCAGGAGAGAAACATTATTAAACATTTGTAATAAAAACAAGTGGGTGGTTGCTAAATAATAACCCTCTGTATACACACATCACCATAAAACACAATACAAAGTGTTTATAACCCTTAGCAGCCCTTCACACTTCAGTCACCACTGTTGATTTCATGTTGTAGCAACTTTAGTGACTAGAAACAAAGTGTAGGCTGTATAAACGTGTATCTTCTCCTGTCTACGTACAATACTTTCCCATTTTACAACCATTAATAAAATGTAATGATAAAATTCAGTACCATCAAATCTTAAGCTTTTCCCCTTTGGCTTAGTGTTATTTTGAGGTTTGTATATTTGTTCAGATTGTGTGTTGTGCTCTATATGTGTGCAAGTATATGTGTGTGTGTGTGTGTGTGTGTGTGTGTGTGTGTGTGTAAGTGGATCGAAAACAATGATAAATTCTAAAAATAGTGCTGCAGAGAAGTAGAAGTGATATAAAATCTTAGGGTATATCACTAACTAACCACCAGCAGGCAAGAAGAAAGAACTGAATTCTGGCCTGTGATTTTTTTTTTTTAATTAACAACAAAGGCAATTTGGCAATGTTATATTTATGACAAAATTTAGTATGATTGTTGCTTTACTTATAAATGGAATTAGTATAAACTTTAAAACATAGTTTTACTAATAGTTAAAATGTGATTCAGACAAGTACATAATTGTATGTTAATAATTTTATTTATCTCATTATTTTAATGAGAAAAATCAATAAATATTAAGTCTATTTAAAAAATTGTATTGATAATCAGTAAAGATGAAATGAATTTGCTAACAGGAGCAAGCTAATTAATACCTTGTAGAAAAAGAAAATACAATGTTTTGTATAATTGTTTTTAGAATAAAAATCAATTATACTACTACAAGGCAATTAATTTTCATTACTAAGAAAGACAGTTTCGGATTTCGGTTATCTAAAACAGAGCTTCTGTCTACAGAGTTGGCACGTATTTATTTTCACATTTGATTCTTTCTAGCTATGAAATGATATAGTTCTAGCCCATGATCAGTCAATGTTCTGAAAACAGTAATGTGATGAACGCTCTTTGGAAAGGATAATAAAATGACACGGTGAAAAATTAGATCTGAATTTAAGAAACCTTGCACAAAAATTTAAACTATACCAAACTATAAATGATGTATTAGAAGATTAACTTATAAAATGTTATTTAAGAAAAGATATGTCTTAGTTACTTATCTATTACTGTAATAAGACACTGTGACCAAGGGAACTTAAAAATGAAAGGGTTTAATTTGGGTTTACAGATGGCAGAGCTGGAAATTGTCCTTCAATTTCTGTGAAGAGTTGTTTTGGAATCCTAATGGTGACTGTATTGAATCTGTAAATCTGTAGATTGCTTTTGGTAAAATGGCCATTTTTCACTATATTAATCCTACTGACCCATAACAATGGTAGATCTTTCCATATTCTTATATTTTCTTCAGTTTCTTTCTTCAATGGCTTATAAATCTTTCACTTATTTGGTCAGAATTATCACAGGATTTTTTTCAGACTATTGTTAAAGATACTGCTTCTTTAATTTCTTTCTCAGGCCATTTGTGATTTTTATATACGAGGAATACTGATTTTTGTGACTTAATTTGGTATCCAGCTACTTTACTCATCAGCTATAGGAGTTCCCTGGTAGAATTAAGGGTCATTTGTGCATATTGTCATATAACCTGCAAATAAAGATACTTTGATTCTTTCTTTCCATTTGTATCCCCTTCATCTCCTTCAGGTGTCCTAATACTGGCTAAAGTTATGAAGAGAGTGGACATGTTTGTTTTGCTTCTTATTACAGTGGAATTGCTTTGGTTTTCTCTCCATTTATGTTGTTGTTGACTGTGGGCTTCTGTAAATTTTCTTTATTATATTGTATCCCTTGAATCCTTAACATCTCCAAGATTTTTAGTATTAAGGGCTGTTGGAGTTTTCAAAAGACCTTTTTGTATCTAATGAGATATCATGTGGATTTTTGTCTTTCAATCTGTTTATGTGGTGGATTATATTTATTGATTTATGAATGTTGAACCATTCCTGCACTTTTGAGATGAAACATCCTCCTCTAGGCTTTTTATGGTTGGTAGACTTTTATGTATTTCTTTTATTTCACTAAGGGTTATAGGTCAGTTTAAATTGCTTACATGATCTTGATTTAACTTGGTAGGTTTTATATAGCAAGAAACTTACACATTTAGGCTTTACAGTTTAGTGGAGTACAGATTTAAAAAAATGTTTCCTATGACTCTCTGGATTTTCTCCATGTATATTATGATGTCCCTCTTTTAGTCTCTAATTGCATTAATTTGGATCTTATCTCTCCATCTTTTAGCCAGCTTGGTTAAGGGTTTATCAGTCTTAACTGATTTTCTCAAAGAACCAAACCTTTGTATCACCAAGTCTTTGTATTTAGTTTTGTTTCTTGATTTCAACTATGAGTTTCTTTCTTTTTTCCTTCTTGTCTATTTTCTTTTTAACTGGGTGTCATATCTTCTTTTTGTTTTAAAGCCTTTAAGTGTGGAACTACATTGATAATATGAAAGCTCTCTTTCCTTTTTATGTAGGCATTTAGTGCTGTGGTCTTGCCTCTTAGGCAATGCCATCTTCATTGTTTAGGTTAGGGTATGCCATAATTTCATTTTCATTTAATTCTAAAATGTCTTCAGTTCTTTTTATTTCTATTTTGACCTAGTGTTCACTCAGTAGTGAGTTTGTATGGAATCTGTCATTTCTGTTGTTGTTATAGCCAGCTTTAATCCATGATGATCAAATAGGATGCAGGGTGTTATATCTATTTTCTTATATCTGTTATAACTTGCTTTGTATCCTAGCATGTGGTCAGTTTTGGAGAAAGTTACCTGAGCATGATTTTAGAAAAATGTGGCAGCTGTGGGTTTTCTGGGAGGTAGTTCTTCTGCATGTCAGTGGGTGCAGAGAGGAATAGAAAAATAGATCTATATTTATCACCCTCCACAAAAGTAAAGTCCCATTGGATCAAAGACCTAAACATAAAATCAGACACACTAAGCCTCTTAGAAGAAAAAGTGGGGAAGAGCCTTGAACTCATTGGCACAGGCGACAAATTACTGGACAGAATACCAACAGCACAGGGTCTAAGATCAATAATCAATAAATGGGACCTCATGAAACTGAAAAGCTTCTGTAAAGCAAAAGACATTGTCATCAGAGCAAAATGACAGTCTACAGACTGGGAAAGGATCTTCCTATATCTGACCAACCCAAATCTGACAGAGAGCTAATATCTAGAATATATAAAGAACTCAAGAAATTAAAAAGCAACAAATCAAGTAATCCAATAAAAAAACGGGGTACAGAGCTAAACAGAATTCTCAATAGAGGAATATAGAATGGCAGAGAAACACTTAAAGAAATGTTCAATGTCCGTAGTCATCAGGGAAATGCAAATCAAAATGACCCTGAGATTTTACCTTACACCCAGCAGAATGGCTAAGATCAAAAACTCAAGTGAGAACACATGCTGGAGAGAATGTGAAGAAAGGGGAACCCTTCTCCATTGCTGGTGGGAATGTAAACTGGTACAACCACTTTGGAAGTCAATCTGGAGCTTTCTCAGACAATTAGGAATAGTGCTTCCTCAAGATTCAGCTATACCACTCCTAGGCATATACCCAAAATTTGCTCAAGTACATAACAAGGACATTTGCTCAACCATGTTGGTAGCAGCTTTGTTTGTAATAGCCAGAACATGGAAACAACCCAGATGTCCATCAATGGAGGAATGGGTACAGAAATTGTGGTATTTTTACAGAATGGAATACTACTCAGCAATTAAAAACAAGAAAATCATGAAATTTGCAGGCAAATGTTGGGAACTCTAAAGGATCAAGTTGAGTGGGATATCCCAGAAGCAGAAAGACACATATGGCATATACTCACTTATTAAGTGGATATTAGACATATAATATAGGATAAACATATTAAAATCTGTACACCTAAGGAAGTTAATCGAGAAGGAGGACCCTGGGTAAGATGTTCAATCCTCACTTAGAAAGACAAATGGGATGGACATTGGAAGAAGGAGAAAACAGGGAACAGGACAGGAGACTACCACAGAGGGCCTCTGAAAGATTCTACCCAGCAGGGTATTGAAGCGGATGCTGGGACTCATAGTCAAACTTTGGGCAGATTGCTGGGAATCTTATGAAAGAAGGGAGAAATAGAAATATTTTGAGGGGACAGGACCTCCACAAGGAGAACAACAGAACCAAAAAATCTGAGCACAGGGGTCTTTTCTGAGACTGATACTCCAACCAAGGACCATGCATGGAGATAACCTAGAACCCCTACACAGATGTAGCCCATGGCAGCTCAGTCTCCAAGTGGGTTCCCTGGTAAAGGCCACAAGGGCTGTCTCTGACATGAACTCAATGGCTGGCTCTTTGATCACCTCCCCCTGAGGGAGGTGCAGCCTTATCAGGCCACAAAGGAAGACAATGCAGCCAGTCCTGATGAGACCTGATAAGCTAGTGTCAGAGGGAAGGGGAGGGGGACCTCCCTTATCAGTGGACTGGGAGAGGGGCATGGGAGGAAATGAGGGAGAGAGAGTAGGGTTAGGAGGGGTTGAGGGAGACGGCTACAGCTGGGATACAAAGTGAATCAAATGTAATTAAAGAAAAATAAATAAATAAGTAAAAAAGAAAAAAAAAGGAAAAAAGAAAAAATGGCTACTAAAAACAGCTGAGGAAACAATGCAGATGTTCATCAATGGAGGAATGGATACAGAAATTTTGGTATTTTTACACAATGGAATACTACTCAGCAATCAAAATGAGGAAATCATGAAATTTGCAGGCAATTGGTGGGATTTAGAAAAGATCATTCTGAGTGAAGTATCCCAAAAGAAGAAAGACAAATATGGTATATACTCACTTATATAGACCTACAAGATATGATAAACATAATGAAATCTATACACCTAAAGAAGATAAACAAGAAAGCTGACACAGGGTAAGATGATCAATCCTCACTTAGAAAGACAAATGGGATGTACATTGGACGTATGACAGGAGTCTACCGCAGAAGGCATCTGAAAGACTCTACCTATCAGTGTTTCAAAGCAGTTACTAAGACTCATAACCAAACCTTCGGCAGAGTGCAGGGAATCAATTTAGTATGATGTGGAGAGGATAGGAGCACCACAAGGACCAAATATATCTGGGCACAGGGGTCTTTTTTGAGACTGACACTCCACCAAGGACAATGTATGGATATAACCTAGAACCTCTGCTCGGATGTAGCCCGTGGTAGCTCAGTAACCAATTGGTTTCCCATAGTAAGGAGAACAGGGACTATTTTTGACAGGAACTCAATGGCAGGCCCTTTGACCTCTCCATCCCCCAAGGGAGAAGCAGTCCTGCTAGGCCACAGAGGAGGACTTTGCAGCCAGTCCTGAAGACTCCTGATAAAACAGGGTCACATGAGAGGGGAGGAGGTCCTCCCCAAGCAGTGGACTTGAAAAGGGGCAGGGAGGAGATGAGGGACGGAAGTTGGGATTGGGAGGGAATAAGGGAGCGGGATACAGCTGGGATACAGAGTTAATAAAATGTACCTAATAATAAAAAAATAAAAAATAGATAAATTAAAAAAAAAAAAACAGAAAAAAAAAACCCAGCTGAGAAGATCTTCAGGAAATCGTCAAGGAGATGGATCCTATCTACCCCAGGGAGTGGATTCCTCAAGGAGTTGAAGGTGTGATGGGATGAGAGGATCCTGCAAGCAGGCTACAAACATGAGCAAGAATAATGTGGGGAGGCTGGGGGAGAGGGTCCCTGCTTCTGAATTCTCCACTGAATGGGGTGGGTAGGAGGAGGAGCATTGCAAACAGCTGGTTCCTGGTGCTGAGGGTGAAAATGGCAAGATTGTAATGGAGGAAAGAAAGGCTGTGTGAATCACTTACTTGAGTCCCTGTCAGGCGTGGTCCCCGAGTGTGGGGGTCACAGGTTAGCAAGCATATTTAGGTATTGGGGTCTGGACTAGGCTAGATGGGAGAGACCACAGGGATGAAGAATCCTGGATCCAGGGCAGGGTTCAGCGGGGTCTCTGGAGAATGGAGGGAGGGTGAGAAGAGAGGCTCCTGCAAACAGTCTGTAACAGGGCTGCTGCTGACACTGCATTCCTCGTTTCTTTTTGTGGTTCTTGCTCTGTTATTGTATGTCTGCACAAGAATGCTTACTAATAACCATGAAACACAATCAATTTTAGACTGTCTTAAAATCGCTGCATAGAAAATTAATCCACTACTTTTCAACTTAATCTCAGTCAGATTCTTAGGACAATGGCAGAAAGTAGCCACATTCTTCGTCAAAATAACACAAGAACAGTATATAGCTCAGTTGATGATAATGTTCCCCTCTGAAACCTCTTAAACTGGGCTTCATATTCTACGTTGCTCTCCACACTAACGTCTTCCAAAGCTCCTAGGAGGATTTCCCATTGAGACCTGCTTACAGTGTTCAACTGCTTTCCTAGTTCAAAGTGCCAATGTCTCCCAAATTCCTCTGAAAAACCTCATGCCCAGGATCGTTATAGCAATAGCCCACTCCCTGGTACCAAGCTCTCTCTAATTTACTTTTTTTTGTTGCTCTAAGAAGACATCACAAGCATGTAAACTTATAAAACTTTGTTAAAAAGTGAGAAAAACACTTAGTTTGGGGTTCGCTGTTCAGAGGGTTAGAGATTGTGATGGCAGAGCAAAGGCAGCAGAACCAGTGGAGAGTTTACATACTGATCCACAAGTTGGAGGAATAGGCAGGCACTGGGCATGGCACAAATCTTTAGAAAATTTCATTCAAAGTCTCCTAGCAGTGACACACTGTCACCAATGAGGTCACACCTTACCCTTCCCAAAAAGTTTCATCACCTGACATCAATGATTCAAATATATGGGCCTGTAGGGACCATTTTCATTCACTGTATCCAACTATCTATTTCTGGTGTGACACCAAGAGCAATGACAATTGCCCATCTTGTTTTGGGTGTTCTGCGTGGTAGGTCTAAAAAATTTTTTTTGTATGTTTGTGTAAGGGAGTAGATTCCTGTCATTTCCTTCATTTTGGTTAATTTCCCCTTATACATCTTTATCTTGCCAAACCCCTACCTGACTTCTTGTTTAACTTCCTCCACAGTATTTTTCTCCACAGTACTCCCCCTCTTTATTTTTATTTTACCCAAGTTCTAGTATCTATTTTCCCTTAAAATATCCCCCATTACGTGTCTTTTTCTAATTTCCTGTATTCCAAAGTTTCTCTAAATTAAACACACAAACGTGAACATTTGAGACATGTAGCATGTCTTTCTGGGTTGGGTTACCTCTTGCAGAATAATTTCATACAATTTCATCCATTTCCTTGTACAGTTCATAATTTCATTTTTCTTTGAAGTTGACTAAAATTCCATTGTGTATATGTTCACACCTTTATTGTTTATTTGTCACTTGGCAGGTATCTAGCTGCTTCCATTTCCTAGCTATTGTGGGTAGAGCAGCAACGAGCAGTGTGTGCATCTATCTTTGTAGTAGGATATAAAATCCTTTGGGCATATTCCCTGGAACGGTATAGTTGTATCATATGGTACTTTAATTTCTGTATGTTTTTTGAGAAACTTCCTGTCTGATGTACAAAGTGATTACAGTTCCACCAACAGTGAATGAACATTCCTCTTTCCCCACACCCATGCCAGCATCTGTGGTTATTTGTGTTCTTGGTGGTAACCATTCTGAGTTAAATGAGGTGAAATCTGAAGTTTTTTTTATCAGTATTTCCTTGATGACTAAAGATGCTGAACACACTTGATTTGCATTTCTTCATTTGAGACTCCATATAGTTCTGTTCAACTTTTTTTTGTGGTGCTTAATTTAATTTTCATTTTTTTTCTTTAGTTATTTGTATAGTCTAGACATAAATCTCCTATCAGATATGCTTGGCAAAGGTCTTCTCTTATTTGGGGCGGGGGTACCTCTTTACTTGATTGACAGTTTCCTTATTGACATTCCACTTTTTGATTGTTGGACCTATTGTTGGATTTATTGTTGTTTCTAAAGTTCTATTTAGAAACCTGTACCTGTATGTTTATATGCACACACACCTTACCTCTTCTTCAACGGTTCCAGATTGTTAGGTCCTATATTGACATCTTTGATCTGACTAACACACGCAAATCAAAAGCAGACACTTATGGATTAATTTAATGACATTATGGCAACTATTAGTATGATTTTTAGAGCAAGTTTGTTTTTTAGTCAAGCCTCACTTATAAGTAAACTTCAGAGCTGTGTTGTCTTCTGCTTACTCTCCTATAAAATAACAGGTAGGAAATTAGGCTAAGTGGTAGGAGTATGACCAAAAAGCTGAATTTTGATAGAAAGAGACACACCTTTTCTGATATTAATAATAAAATGCCAAGCAGATGGGCAAACAATTTTGTTATGAATGACAGTCTTATATGGTGCAGATACAGCTAAGTTGTCAGAAATAAAAGAAAATGTGGAAAATATTTTTGAGTTTTATTTTAATATCAATTATTACATCTATTTTATTTACTGTTTTTATTTCTCTCAGTTAAATAAAAGGAACATTTAATTAACAATTCACATGAATTTTGTTAGCTCCTAATTTTGTGATCTTCAAAAAACTTATGCCACAATTAACTTTATAGCATTTAAAAATGATTTTCAGTTTCCCTGCAGATATGTATGAAGGCAATGGATGAAAATAAATTTACTTGGAAAAGCATTTCTATATTTAGTGATTTATTTGTGGCTGCATTTAGCTCTTTGCATGGCAGTCCATATGCTAACATTTCAAGTGAAAATATAATCCTAAGGCGACGAGAGGTAGCACAGGCCTGTTGTCTCAGAACTTGGTTGGTGGCACACAGGAGTATCACAGCCTTGGGGTGAGCTTGACTACACAGTAAGACCTTGACTCCAAAACCAAAACATAACAATAAAACCCAATGAAATATTTTTATTACTTCTCATAGATTTCCCTCATTTCACACAGGAAAGACTGACAAGAGGCGAGATTTGCATGAGCTCAATGAATAGGCTAAGAATGGAGTAGTCTTGCCTTGATAATAGAATGTCAGGTAAATACTATTTGGTTTTTATAAGTGTTTCTCTTCCAATACCACACTCACGTACATGCACACTCACATACATGCGCATGCACACACATACAAAGTAAGTGATTTTACTCTTAGTCCTAAATTATGAAAACATTTCTCATGCTGGCTTTACTATTCAGTTGTTTCCAAATTAGCAGGTTAACTGGAAATAGAGAGCATTATTTTTATTCTAGTAAGAGTATGCACACATCCAAGCATATCTGGATTGAGTTACCTTACAATGATCATTTCCTCTATCCATTTTCATACACATTGCTATCAGCTCATACTATTTCATTGTGTAAATAGCTTATATTTTCAATATTTATTCATCAGCTGATGCCCATTTGGGCTGTTTATGTTTATTGGATATTTTGAAAAGATCATCAATAAACATGGATGGACAGGCATTCTCCATAGGAGAGTATAGAGTCCTTTGGGTGTGCACCCATGATTGATAGATCTGGACTATGTGGTAGATTTATTTTTTTATCTTTTTGAGGATTATCCACACTGATTTCTAAATTGTATTTACAAATTTACAGTCCACCAGCAGAGAAAAGGGGCATACAGGTTATAAGAACCAGAAGTGGTGGATGACTACAAGGAAACTGTTTTCCTGACCCGACGGGGAAGTCGCACATATGAATTTACAGTGGTCATGACAGCATGCACAAGCTCAGTCCAGACAAATCTCACGACAGACAAGGAGTGTGCTGAATTCTTATCTAGTCATGGAGCTGCTGCTAAATGATGGCTTGCCAAGAGTTGGGGATTCTACTCTCTTTGGAGATGTGGTCCCTTCGAGGTGCTACATATTTCATTGGGTAAATAGTCAGCACGCATGGGAACTGAGGAGACGAAAGACACAAAAGTTGGGTGGGTATGAAATGAAGGATGGATTTGGGAGAAGGAAGAGGAGGGGGATGATATGATTAAAATACAATGTATGAAATTCTCAAAGAATCAATAAAATATTTTTAAAGATTTTTCAAAACTTGTGTGGACAAGTTGATATATGAAGTACGGGGGAGAAATGCCACATTTGCCGATTCTTGGCGTGGTGGGAGCCTCCTGAATTCCATCTTCTTAGATGATAGTCAAGAAAATACAAATCTGACAGAGGCTTCTATAGATAATAATACACTATTTTAATGCTTTTCTTAAAACCTTTAAAATGGATGATAGCTATTTCTTATATGTATATATCATATTTAATTTTATTTTTTTATAATTTCATATTTGAACACAGTATTTACATCATATCCACCTCTGCCACTCCCTGCTTGAACGCTTCCTGTGTGTTACTCTCCTCTTGAGGTCTTCTTCTATAATAATTATTATTAACTATTTATATGTATATATAAAACCTAGTTAGTGTTGCCCATATAGACAGGTATTTAGGGGTATTTAGGGGTGGTTAATTATGATTTGGAAACCCATCAAAGGGCTCGCCCCTAGAGAAAAGAGTTTCCTTTGCTCAGCCTCCCTGGCGGCAGCTCTTTACACATGGGTGGAGTCTTGTGAAAATTTCCTATCCATGTCAGAGTGTCCTGGGGAGGCCATTGTACAGATCTTATAAAGCAGCTATATGACCAATAGTTTATGGGTGCAGTGTCCCTGTCATGTCCAGAAGATACCATCCCTCAGCACTCATGCTTGTACTCTGGCCCTTACAATCTTTCTACCTTCTCTCTCCTCATGTTCCCTGAGACTTTGGTGTAGTGGTTATGTTGTTGCTGTTCCAGTCGGGGTTGGGCACCGCACGGTGACTTGCTCTCTTCTTTTCGACCAGTTCTGTATCTCGTAGTAACCTCCATCGGCAGCAAAAAAGCTTTTTGATAGAGATGAGAGCTGTACTCCTCTAAGGGTCTAGGATAACAGTTCAGAAAATATTAAGAAGCTGTATGATTTAGAAAAAATGGCAGTAGCAGGTTCTCCTTAGTGTCTACTAGATTAACAATTTTTGGAGAAGACATAACATCTTGGTTTTTCATATTTCTATTTTTGCTTACACTTGTGCATCTGGAGTTAGTTTGTTGGCAGTGCTTTCTTTTTTTAATATTTGTATCCTTTTTTGCTTTCTTTTTAATATTTTTAAAATTAAACTTTTGGTGGAGATCCCTTTAGAAGATCTTTTATTGTAGAGGATTGTTTTAGTGATTCTGGGTTTCTTGTTGTTCCATATGAAGTTGAGATTTTTTTCTTTCAAGGTCTGTAAAGACTTGTATTGGTAATTTGATGGGAATTGCATTGAATCTGTAGACTGCTTTTGGTAAGATGGCCATTTTTACTATGTTCATCCTGCCACGCCATGAGCATGGGAGATCGTTCCATCTTTGATATCTTCTTCTAATTCTTTCTTCAGAGACTGGAAGTTTTTTTCATACAAGTCTTTGACTTGTTTGGTTATAGTCACACCAAGGTACTTTATGTTATTAGTGGCTATTGTGAAGGGTGTTTTTTTCTCTAATTTCTTTCTCATCCCACTTGTCTTTTGTATACAGAGGGGCTACTGATTTTTTGGAGTTAGTTTTGTGTCCACCACTTTGCTGAAAGTTGTTTATCAGCTGTAGGAGTTCCCTGGTAGAGTTTTTGGGGTCACTCACGTATACTATCATATCATCTGCAAATAGTGATAATTTGACTTCTTCCTTTCCAAACTGAATACCCTTGATCTCCTTTAATTGTCTTGTTGTTCTGATAAGAACTTCAAGAACTATATTGAAGAGATATGGAGAGAATGAGCATCCTTGCCTTGTCTCTGATTTCAGATGGACTGATTTAAGTTTCTCTTCATTTAGTTTGATGTTGGCTATAGGCTTGTTGTATATTGTCTTACTATGTTTAGGTGAGTGCCTTCTATCTCTTATCTCTCCAGGACTTTAAACATAAATGAATGTTGGACTTTATCATATGCTTTTTCAGCATCTAAGGAGATCATCATGTTGTTTTTTTTTTTTTCAGTTTGTTTATATTATGGATCACATTGATAGATTTCCATTGAACCACCCCTGCATACCTGGTATGAAGCCTACTTTTTCACAGTGGATGATACCTTTGATGTGTTCTTGGATTTGGTTTGCAAGTATTTTTGCATCTATGTTCATAAGGGAGATTGGTCTGAAATTTTCTTTGTTGGGTCTTGGTGTGGCTTAGGTACCAAAGTGACTGTGGCTTCATAGATGAGTTTGGTAATGTTCCTTCTGTTTCTATTTTTGGAATAAATTGAAGAGTATTGGTGTTAGCTCCTCTTTGAAGGTCTGGTAGAATTCTGTGCTGAAATTATCTGCCCCTGGGCTCCTTTTGGATGGGAGACTTCATAACAGCTTCTATTTCCTTAGGGTATATAGAACTATTTAATTGATTTACCTGGTCTTGAGTCATCTTTGGTAAGTGGAATTTATCAAGAAAATTGTTCATTTCATTTAGATTTTCAAATTTTGTGGCGTATAGGCGTTTGAAGTAAGACCTAATGATTATTTGGGTTTCCTCAGTGTCTGTTATTATGTCCTCCCTTTCATTTCTGATTTTGTTGATTTGGATAGTTTCTCTCTGCCTTTTAGTTAGTTTGGCTAAGGGTTTGTCTATCCTGTTGATTTTCTCAAAGGACCAGCACTATGTTTCATTGATTCTTTGAATTGTTTTTTTTTTTTTTTGTTTCTAATTGATTGATTTCAGTCCTGAGTTTGAATATTTCCTGCTGTCTACTCCTCTTGGGTGTGTCTGCATCATTTTTCCCCCTAGGGCTTTCATGTGAGCCATTAAATTGCTTGTATGTGATGTTTCAAATTTCTTCTTGAAGGCACTTAGTGCTTTGAACTTTTCTCTTAGCACTGCTTTCATTGTGTTTCACAAGTTTGGGTATGTTGTGCCTTCATTTTCATTGAATTCTAGGAAGTGTTTAATTTCTTTCTTTATTTCTTCCATGACCTAGCATCATTGAGTAGTGAGTTGTTCAGTTTCCATGTGTGTATAGCTTTTTGCTTTTTCTGCTGTTGTTGAGGTCCAGCTTTATTCTATGGTGGTCAGATAGAATACAAGGGTTTATTTCAATCTTCTTGTATCTGTTGAGGCTTGCTTTGTGGCCAACTATATGGTCTATTTTTGAGAAGGTTCCATGAGGTGTGGAGAAGAAGTAAACCCCTATTTAGGGGAAAGGTTCTGTAGATGTTTGTTAGGTCCATTTTGTTCAGGACCTCTGTTAGAGTTATTGTTTCTTTGTTTAATTTCAGTTTTGTTGACCTTTCCTTTGCTGAGAGTGGGGTATTGAAGTCTCCCACTATTAATGTGTAGGCATACATGTGTGGTTTAAGTTTTATTAATGTTTCTTTTACAAATGTGGGTGCCCTTGTATTTGGGGCATAGATGTTCAGAACTGTGATGTTTTTTTTGGTGGAATTTTCCTTTGATGAGTATGAAGCGTCCTTCCCCATCTCTTTTGATTAATTTTGGTTGAAAGTCTATTTTATTAGATATTAGAATGGCTACTCCTGCTTGCTTCTTGGGTCCATTTGCTTGGAAAACTGTCTTCCAGCCCTTCACCCTCAGGTAATGTCTATCTTTGTGACTTAGGTGTGTTTCTTGCATGCAACAGACTTATAGGTCTTGTTTAGGAATCCATTCTGTTAGTCTGTGTCTTTTTATTGGAGAATTGAGTCCATTGGTATTGAGAGAGATTAATGACCAGTGGCTGTTAGATCCTTTGATTTTGATGTTGGTTGTGGTAGTGAGTTTGTGTGCTTGGCTAGTTTTAGTTTTGCTATAGTAAGGTTATTATTTTCTGTGTTTTCCTGAAAGTAGTTATTTTTCTTGGGTTGTATTTTTCCTTCTTGTATCTTCTCTAATCCTGGATTTATGGGTAGGTATTTTTTAATTTTGTTTTTGCCATTGAATATCTTGTTTTCTCCATCTATGATGACTGAGAGTTTTGCTGGGTATAGTCACCTGGGCTGACATCTATGTTCTTTTAGGGTCTGCATGATATCTGTCCAGACCCTTCTGGCTTTCATAGTCTCTGTTGAGAAGTCAAGTGTGATTCTTATGGGTTTGCCATTATATATTACTTAACCTTTTTCCCTTGCAGCTTTTAGTATTTTTTTCTTTGTTCTGTATACTTACTGTTTTGATTATTATGTGGCAGGAGGGTTTTCTTTTCTGGTCTAATTTATTAGGTGTTCTGCAGGCCTCTTGTATGCTTATAGGCCTCTCTTTTAAATTGGGGAATTTTTTTAAATAATTTTGTTGAAAATATTTTCTTGGTCTTGGAGTCAGGAATGTTCTTTTTCTTCTGTTCCTATTATTTTTAGGTTTTGTCTTTTTATGTTGTCTTGGATTTCTTGGATGTTTGTATCAGGAATTTTTTAGATTCATCATTTTCTTTGATGGATACATTGACCTCTTCCATTGTATCTTCCACATCTGAGATTCTTTTTTCCATCTCTTGTAGTCTGTTGGTTATGGTTACCCCTGTTCCTGTTTTCTTCCCTGAGTTCTTCCCCTCCATGATTTCCTTCATCTGTGTTTTCTTTAATTTTTCCAATTCTATCTTCATATCTTGAGCCATTTTGTTGATTTCCTTCACCTGTCTGACTGTATTTTCCTGTGTTCTTTCAGTTCCTTCAGCTGTTTGTTTGAACATTCCTCTGTTTCTTTTATTTATTTCAGTTATTTAATCATTTCTTCTCTGAAGGCCACAAACGGTTTGACTTTATCTTCCTCTATTTCTTTACACATTTCATTTGTTTCCTCCATTATCCTCTTCGTAAGCATAGATGTAAGGTCATTTTCTTGAATTTCACTTATGTTAGGGCATCCAGGGCTTCTTGCCCCTTGATGACTGGGTTATGGAGATGCCATATTTTTTACCTTTTGTTGGTTTGCTTTTACACTGGCCTCTACCCATCTGACTGTCTCAGGTGTCCGCTGTTAGTTTCTGGTGCCTGCTGGAATCCTGGGGTGGGGAGAATCCCCTTGGCAGGATTCTGAAAGAGTCCTCCTCAGCTTTTAGGGTATGGTCAACTGAATGGTGGTATTTCTCAGGAGTTGCCACAGCTCACCTCAGGCATATGGACCTGTGTGGTAACTGTGGCCCTTGGTAGTTAGGGGGCTGTCCTCTCACCAGGAGAAGTCCTGGAGACAGCTGCCCTGATGTCTGCTGCTGGTTTTCTTGCTCTGAATTTAGGGAACTGCTGCTGCTGCTCTTATACTGTGTTTGCTGGGCACAGTTCTCTTGAAGAACCAGAGAGCCCAGAATTTTGGTCTGTTTAGCTAGGGATAACTGGTTGCACCTTGGAGTAGTATCTGGGGGACTGATCTAGTGAATCTCAGGCTTCTGTAGGTCTGTGGTTGGAGCTCTGTGGCCTAACCACAAGAGGTAATCAGTGGTAGGTGAGTGCAGCATTCATGAGTGCGGCAGGAGGCTAGAACCTGGAGCTTGCAGGAACCCAGAAACTTTTCCAGAGCTGGGTGTCCTTTGGTTGGACCCGATGTTTCCCCCATCGTGGGGTTTCCTCCCAACAGGGAGACTTAATCTGTGTTGTTTTGGGGTTCACAGTCCATCTGGGTTGGTGAGTAGAGCACGTAGGCACAGGTGAGTTGCTCCACGCTGGTGACTGGGCACCTGCAGGAACCCAGAAACTTTTCCTGAGAACTTTTGGGGTAGGGGCATTGGATGAGTGCCCTGAGGTTGGACCTGATGTTTCCCTCACCGTGGGATTTCCCCCCGACAGGGAAACCTAGTCTCTGGTGCTTTGGGGCTCACAGTTCTATCTGGGACAGTGAATCAGGTGCACAGGTGTGTGTCTCTGGGCTGGCATCTGAGCGCTTGCTGGACCCTGAATCCTTTTCCAGGGATTGTCTGGGTGACCCGAGGTCAATCCCGATTGCTTCCTTCATTGTGGGGTTTACTCTCGACTGGAAATCCCAGTCTCTGGTATTATGGTGCCTACAGTCAGTCTAGGATGGTGATCAGAGAAAGCAGGCATGTGGATCTGGCCTGTCAAGGGAGCACCTGCTGGGACCCTGAACTATTCCCGGGTTTAGCTGGGTGACTTGAGAACATACCTGATTGCTTCCCACAACATAGGGTTCCCCCTCACCTGAGAAACACAATCACTGGTGTTTTAGGGCCCAGAGTTTGGTCTGTTGGTTGTTTTTCAGTCACTGCTGTCCTGCTTGATAGGCACAGTGTTCTCCTGGCATCTTGGATCTGCCATGTATGATCTCCGAGATTTGTTTTTTATGTGAAATTTTATTGAACTATGGTTAGATAGGATATATGAAATTATTTCACATCAAAGATATCATCCACCATGACCAAGTAGGCTTCATCTCAGGTATGCAGGAATGGTTCAATATACAGAAATCCATCAATGTATTACCCCATATAAACAATCTGAAACAAAAAAAAACTTGCATGATCATCTCCTTAGATGCTGAAAAAGCATATGACAAAATCCAACACTGGTCCATGTTTAAAGTCTTGGAGAAATCAGGGATACAAGGCACATACCTAAACACTGCGAAGGCAATATACAGCAAGCCTATGGCCAACATCAAACTAAAGGGAGAGAAACCTAAGTCAATCCCACTGAAATCAAGCACAAGGCAAGGCTGCCTACTCTCTCGGTATCTTTTCAGCATAGTACTTAAGTCTTAGCTAGAGCAATGAGAAAACTAAAGGAGATCAAAGGGATACCAATCATAAAGGAATAAGTAAAAGTATCAGTATTTGCAATGATATGATATTATTCCTGAGTGACCCCCCAAAATTTACCAGAGAACTTCTATAGCTGATAAACACCTTCAGTAAAGAGGCTGGATACAAAATTAGCTCAAAAATCAGTAACCCTCTTGTATACAAATGGTCTTAAAGATGTTAGGAAGATAACTGCCTTCACAATAGCCACAAATAACATAAAGTTCGTTGGTCCTCAAGCCAAGCAAGTTAAAGACTTGTATGAAAAAAACTACAAGTCTTTGAAGAAAAAAACTGAAGAAGATATCAAAAGATGGAAAGAACTTTCTGAATTTATTAAGATTCTTTTTGTTCCATGATGTGGTCTGTTTTAGAGTAATATCCATGTGTATTCTTTGGTGTTTGGATTGAATATTCTGCAGCTATCATTTAAGTCCATTTAGCGTATGATGTCATTTAATTCCAATGTTTCTTTGGCACTATTTTGTTCAAACAATTCAGCTATTGCAGAACTGGGAAATTGGAAGAAAAAACCCTCCTGATGTTAATCTGTGTTTTTAATCTAGCAGTACACTTTTTATGAGATTGGGTGAACCAGAATTTGGTGCATATATATTAGAAAAGCATTGTCTTTTGGTTAATTATTTCCTTGATTAGAATGTAACATCTTTCTTTTTTTAAATTTTTATTTTTCTTTTTAGTTACAATTTGTTAACTCTGTGTCCCAGCTGTAACCCGCTCCCTCATTCCATCCCCCTCCCCAACTCCCTCCCTGGTCTCCTCCCTGCCCCTTTCCAAGTCCACTGATAGGGGAGGACCTCCTCCCCTTTCATTTGACCCTGTTTTATCAGGTATCTTCAAGGCTGGCTGCAAAGTCCTCCTCTGTGGCCTAACAGGACTGCTCCTCCCCTGGGGGGGGGGAGGTCAAAGAGTCTGCCCTTGAGATCCTGTTAGAAATAGTCCTTGTTCCCCTTACTTTGGAAAACTACTTGGTTACTGAGCTACCACGGGCCACATCCGAGCAGAAGTTCTATGTTATATCCATAGATGGTCCTTGGTTGAGTAACATCTTTCTTTACCTCTTCCAGTCAGTTTTATTTTTGAAGTCCATTTTGCCAGATCTTAAGAGAATAATATACCCTTTCTTCTGGGTCTTGTTTGAGTAGAGCCTTTTGTCCATCCTTGCACTCTAAGGTGATGTCTCCTTCTGAAGATGTCTTGTACACAACAGATTAAGGATTTTGTTTTGTGAGCTAGTCAGCCAGCCCGTGTCTTTTATTGGATAAGTGGGGTTGTAATGTTGGTCCAGAGCTGGATCCTGCTTCTTTCTCTTGGAGCACTGAGGTACAGGACCAGTTCTGATCTACTTGTAAGGCTTTCTCTTGAGTTTAACAGCTGAGATATTACGTTTTAAGTTCCATCTTAATATCAGCTTGAGTTTTCTTTAATACTTCTCTTTATTAAATTCTATTTTAACCTTACATTATCTTGGTCATTTTTTTTATCAGCCTTATGTTTGTATTTTTTTTGGCATCACTCAGGCATCTACTTTCTTTAAGTTAGAGTTTTTTATGTTTATTGACCTGTTTCTTTGTGTTTTTAAAGTTATTGAGTTTTTTGAGCCATTTACAATTCTTCTTTTACTTTCTGTATCATAGGGTTTATTTAGTGAATTCATTGTTTTCTACAGGACCAGTGTATTTGAGAGAGGATGATACTGACTAGATCTTTCATATTGTTTGTATTTTGGTGATGAGCTCTGGGCATGTGGACTTCCTTTGTTAGTTCTGTGTCTGATGTGGACAGAGCAAGGGACAGAACACAGGATATGTGGGCTAGGTTGGGCCCAAACCTTGGTTACAGCTTATGTGGATTGAATTCAAGTGGACACAAAGTGCTGGACTGATGTGCAGAATACATGTCCTGGTCAGTGCCTGGAGTTTGGGATTCAGGAATATGTGTTTAAGGGACAATTAGGTGGACCCACCCAGCTAGACTCTGGCACAAGATGTATAGAATCTTGCTGGTTGAATGTAGGTATTGTCTCTCCTGGCCAAAGTCTGAAGGTTGGGAGTTGTGTAGGTAGGGATGGCCTGACTAGGCTAAGAATCAGATCTGGAACTTGATGAGGGAATATGGAGGGAAAGACGAGGCAGACTCATCTGGATAGACCCTGATGAAACATCTACAATGGAATTCGGTTTATCTGTGAGGAAAAATGAAGCCAAGTAATTTTCAAGATAATGGCTAGAATTGGAAACTGTCAGACTAAGTGTGGAAACATAAACCCAGCAATACAAACAACACATGTCCCCTGTCATATCTGGAGCTATGGTTTAAGTTTCAGAATGGTATGTTAATTTGGAGTATTTGTAGAGGTCAGTGATTTAGAAATAAAGCATGAAAGGGGGGTGGAAAGAGGTCTTCAAAGGCCAAGGAAAAAGTAGAATACTGGTGGTTAAAGGTTTTAGTTGGGATTGAAAGGGGAGGATGAAGAAAAGGAAGAGGTTGGGATGTGTTAGCCAAATTTAGTGACATAAAAAAACTTTCTGGAAACCAATTATTTTGTGAAGTAACTTCACAAGTATCCTTCATGGGTGGATAGTGCTTTTGTTAGAAGATATAGGTCATAAAATAAAAATCTGAGTGCCAGGATACCTTCCTGTGAGTTATTGGTTAGGGAGGCTCCAAAGGTCTTCCAAACCACATAGGTTTTTTTTTTTTTTTTTTGGCTATTGGCTTTAGTTGCCTGCTAGAACTAAATGGTAAAACACAGTTGCTGAAGACGCAACACACTATGGCTGCAAGAAATAGACAAACTGGATCTGACTTGAAAACTTTGTCCTTGATGGTTATGCTACACATGCCATCAAGGGAAAGAAGTTATCAGTTCACCTGGCTGTGAACCCTAAACAATGCAGTTCTGACCTGTCAGACATAACATTCCCATTGGTACAAAGTGGCATGAAGGTTATAGATAAACCAGCTGCATTATCATTGGGTCTGAGGCTTGTACCACAAGAGGGAACCCAAGCCCGATACTGTAAATCTGGTCAAAAGCCCAGGGCTTAGGATGTCTTAGGTTTTAGGGAGTGTGTCTGTTACTATTGTTGTACTGAACAGACATGTTACCAGTCTGTACTCTAAATATTTATGTTCGTATCTATGGGCTAGTGCCACTCTCAATTTTGGCCAGAGAAGCTTATTTGTGCAGGGGGAAACAGTTAATTCAATGACTCATAATTGGCAAAACTGTTGAGATAAAGTGCCTGTGAGTTTTCAGTTCTAAATTGGACATCTATAACAACCCCTGACCTCAGGTTCAAGGAACAATACAAAAGAAAAGCAGAAAGAATGTGTCATGGCTAGCTTGGTTTTCAATTTGACTACACATGTTATCAACTAAAACCCAAGCAACTGGGCATGCTTATGAAAAAATTTCATGACTGGATTTGAGGTGAGAAGACTCACTTTAAATCTGGACCACATCTTCTGGTGGTAGCACACATAAAGGGACATGGAAAAAGGATGCTTTCACTTTTTGCCTGCTTGGCTTCACTTTTGCTGGCAAATTCATCTGTTAATTTCCTGAGACATGTCTTTGCTGGTGTTAGAACTTACTTATTTGGGATTCCAATTTTGACTGAAGACTAGCAACCTTATAGAACTTCCCTGGGACTCCCATTGGATTGGAATTGCTAAGAAATTCAGTCTTGTGGACTGAACAACTACCAGGTCTTTGACCTTTGTTGAATAACTCAGACTACAGCCTATAATGCACTTTAATAAATCTTCGTTTAATATATATTGGATGTGGTGGTTTGAATGAGAGTGGTTACCAAAGTCTCATATATTTGAATGCTTTGTTAATGGATCTGTTTGGGAAGGATTAGAAGGTTTGGCTTTGTTGGAAGAGGTGTGTCACAAGGGATGGGCTGTGAGATTCAAAAGGCTTGAGCTATTTCCATTCTCACATACTCTCTATCTATCCCATGGCTGTGTCTCAAGATGTGAGCTCTCAGCTATTTATTCAGAGCCATGCTTGCCTGCCTATTGCCAAGCGACAACTTTCTGAAACTAAGCCCAAATAAATTCCTCTGTAAATTGCACAGTATATTATCACAGCAATAGAAAATTAATTAAGGCAGAATATAAGATCAGAGAATGGGGAAGAGTAACATGAAATACTGTCTTCTAGAAATGACATGTCTGATGCCCCAAGGAACACACTGAAGATATAGACACTTACATAATACATGTGGAAGGTCATGTCAACAAGATCCATCAACATTCCAGCAAGCAGCCCTAATTGCACTCAGTGGGGAGTGGGTGAACATGAAGGTGTGGATAGGTCATGCTCCAAAGAGTGTCTGCAGGAGTTGGGCAGGGAAGTTTGGAGTAGATAGGATCAAGATTGTCAGAGAATAAATAAAATATACTTAAAAATTATACTATGTTATATTCTGATCAACAATATGTGAATTTCTCTTTCAATACTGAATTCATCTTGTTAGAGTCATCCCAATGGGCATGCTTTATTCATATTTGTACCTATTTTTCAACAACTTGAAAAGTGCCTATATACACATGATATGAAATGGAAATGGATCAATGATTAAGATAACTGTCAGTCATAAACATCCAATTAACATTTTTGTTTGAAATTATTGTATTAAGGTTATTTTGTCTTTTATTTTCGGCATTCTTATCTATCAGTATCGTTCTTGTAAATACTAGAACTAAATTTTTAAAATTTTATTAAATTTTCAGGTATTTTTTTATTGTGAGTCATGGACTACGCAAAGTCACATATATGGATTCTTAATAAGAATTATTTTAATGTGCTTCGATTTCATCTGCATATTTTTCTCATTTTCCCCCTTTGTTTCTGATTTCAGGCATAATTTTATGCTTATCTCAAATCACAGGCTTTTCAGATAGACATGAAAAGGAAAAATCAGACAAAAAAGCAGTTTTCCTTTTCTTAGAGCCTAGTGAAACATTAACATGAGAACATCATGGAAATTCAAGGGTGGCTTCCTCCATAAATCCCCTTGCACAAATCAAATATGGAAATTCACCATGAAGGAATAGAAGTTCAGATTCTCCAGTTTCTGTGGCTTCCACTAAGTAGAATATACTATGTATTAGGTATATAGTATTTCTAAGTCTTCTAATGCTTATGAAGAGAAAATTTTCATTATGTAACAAAGTACAACTTGGGGAGCTTAATTAACACTTCTGAAGTCACACACCCAGTGCTAGAGATGGTCAATGGTTGAGAGTGCTTTCTACTGTCTGAGAACACCAGAATTTGGTTCCCGGTGCGCACACTGTAAATCACAACACCTTAACTCCAGCTAGAGGGAATCCAATGGCTTCTTCTGGCCTTTTTTTGGCACAAACATAGTGGCACACACACGCATGCATTCACACACACAGATACACTAATTAATAAAAATAAAAGTAAACTTGTAATGTTACACATCTAAAAATAACAAAGCAATGATATAATCCCACATGAATTTGATTAAAGAGACTGTACTTTTAACTTCTTCATCTTAATATTCAGAAAAATGTTCAGATAATATCACATCTATGCTTTGATTTCAATTGCTTTATAAGGGTGTGTGTACAAATGTTTTCATTTAAAAATATTTTACTGCAACAAGCTCCTGATGTTCTGACAGAGAACAATACCTGTCAGTTCAGAAGGTGAGAGGAATAGCAGCATCATTCTGTGATGTCAAATGTGTAGAGAGATCAAAAAGTTCAAAGTGCAAAAATCTATTGAAGACTTGCAGGTGTACTTTACACTCAGTATTTATTTTATAACCAAGAAAATTGTGCAGTAGGTTTTATTTTCATAAAATAAGAGTATTAAAGAGAATAAGAATATATTTGTAGATTTTCCAGTAGTCCTAACTAAATCCAACTGAGAAAAGCCCAGACTAATGTCTACCCGAGACAAGAAAAGTGAGTTTATGTTCTTTTAGTTCACGTGGTTCAGCATCAGGGCTTAGGGTTAGATAATCTGATATATCAGGACTAAATGAATGTGAACTGTACTCATGACCTCAGTTTCTACTTGTGCAAGCAGTACCTTGAATGTGAAGCATTTCCACTGTGAACAGTACTCCATAGCCCGTTTCCAACAGAGCCTTTTAGCTTTAGAGACAGTACGCCTGTGACAGTATTTATATAAACAACCTTGCTACTTGCACATCCCCATTAATGTATTAACAGACATCACAGCAAAAATAGAACATCTGTTTAAGATTCTTATCCAGTTGGTCGTATTTGATTAATGTTCTTGAGTGAGGCCAGATACTTTCAGGCTTTTAGCTCACGCTGCCAGATCTGTCTAAATACAGTAATTTATCTAATTGTAGCAAGGTTTCAATGTCTTGTAAAAACTTTATTATTATTTACACAAGCCAAGGAATTTTTGTACTTGTTATGCAAAAATCATTAAACAATTGCATCATTTCTAGAATATTACAAATCAAACCATACTGAAAATACTTACCATATGCCCATTTTCACAGGGCAAGGCTTTTAGTTAGCTTACAAAAAAAACAAAAAACAAAAAACAAAAAAAACAAAACAACAAAACCCCACATCTGTGTTTGTTTATTGCAAGTATAAATATTTTAAGAGAGGGGAAGAAATCTCAAAGAAAAATTAGCTTTCTCAGCACCCTGTTGCTTGAGATAAACTTTATGGAACTCTAGTGTGAACATGTAAGCACAACAAAAGAATGAGTAATTTTTTTTTTTAATTTTAAAAGTTAATGAAGAAGTTTCTCTTCAGGAAGAACTTATATTTAGGTTTTATTGAGTAACTAATGTTCTAACCTGCACTTCAGTAGTTTGACTATCTGCCACCACAATTTAAATTGGAGTCTGCAAAAACAAATTATAAAAATATGAGGAGACAACATGTCTGAAAGAAGAGGCTTTTTTTTTGTTAGTGTAAGTATGATTTTATAGAATTATTTGTTTGCCAGCTCATCAGGCTCTCTTTTTTCTTTAGGATTTTATTACTTTTCTTTGTCAATCATTTTTTTTAAACATGATAAGTGGTTAAATACCAGAAAAGTGTAGATGAGATCTTGACAAAGCTTGCTTTGAAAGCCTATAAGCTAACCTATTATGATTTTATTTTAGCAAGTAATTGGGTGGGGGACGAGGTAAGGGCTGAAGCTTCCTCTGTGATAAGTCCAGGTATAGTGGTGTGTGTGTGTGCATGAGTATAATATGTCACATGTAGGCCAGCTATAAAATCTGAATGTGGAAATCAGACTCTGGATATAAATATCAGACCGTTCAAATTAGAATCATTATAATTAAAATGGTAGAATCTAGGGTTTATTATTTTCATTTTTTTTAAAAATTCTTTATTAATTACACTTTATTCACTTTGTATCCCCCCTGTGCTTCCCTCCCTCCTCCCATCCCAATCCCTCTCTTCCTCCCCCCTCTGCAGCATGCCCCTCCCCAAGTCCACTAATAGGGGAGGTCTTCTTTTCCTTCCTTCTGATTCTAGTCAATTAGGTTTCATCAGGAGTGGCTGTATTGTCTTCTTCTATGGCTTGGTAAGGCTGCTCCCCCCTCAGGGATAGGTGATCACAGAGCAGGCCAATCAGTTCACGTCAGGGGCAGTCCCTGTTCCTATCACTATGGAACCCACTTGGATACTAAACTTCCATAGGCTACATCTGTGCAGGGGTCTTAGGTTATCTCCATGCATAGTCCTTGGTTGGAGTATCAGTCTCTGGAAAGACCCCTGTGCTCAGATTTTTTGGTTTTGTTGCTCTCCTTGTGGAGTTCCTGTCCTCTCCAGATCTTTCTGTTTCCCACTTCTTTCATAAGATTCCCTGCACTCTGCCCAAAGGTTGCCCATGAGTCTCAGCATCTGCTTTGATAGTCTGCAGGGCAGAGTCTTTCAGAGGTCCTCTGTGTCAGGCTCCTGACTTGTTCCCTCTTTTCTCCTTCTTCTGATGTCCATCCTCTTTGCCTTTCTGGATAGGAATTGAGCATTTTAGCAAGAGTCCTCCCTCTTCATTAGTTTCTTTAGGTGTGCATATTTTAGTAGGTTTATCCTGTATTATATGTCCATATGAGTGAGTATATACCGTGTGCATCTTTTTGCTTCTGGAATAGCTCACTCAGGATGATCTTTTCCAGATCCCACCATTTACCTGCAAATTTCATGATATCCTTGTTTTTTATTGCTGAGTAATATTCCATTGTGTAGATATACCACAATTTGTGCATCCATTCTTCAGTTGAGGGGCATCTGGGCTGTTTCCAGCTTCTGGCTATTACAAATAAGGCTGCTACAAACATGGTTGAGCAAATGTCCTTATTATGTACTTGAGACTTTTGGGTATATGCCTAGGAGTGGTATAGCTGGATCTTGAGGAAGCATTTTTCCTAGTTGTCTGAGAAAGCGCCAGATTGCTTTCCAAAGTGGTTGTACAAGTTTACATTCCCACCAGCAGTAGAGGAGGGTTCCCCTTTTTCCAGCATGTGTTGTCTCTTGAGTTTTTGATCTTAGCCATTCTGATGGGTGTAAGGTGAAATCTTAGGGTTGTTTTGATTGCATTTCCCTAATGGTTAATGAGGTTGAGCATTTTTTAAGTGTTTCTCTGCCATTCGATATTTCTCTATTGAGAATTCTCTGTTTAGCTCTGTACCCCATTTTTTAATTGGATTACTCGATTTTTTGCTGTTTAACTTCTTTAGTTCTTTATATATACTGGATATTAGTCCTCTGTCAGATATAGGGTTGGTGAAGATCCTTTCCCAATCTGTAGGCTGTAGTTTTGTTCTGACTACAGTGTCCTTTGCTTTTCAGAAGCTTTTCAATTTCATGAGGTCTCTTTTATTGTTGCTCTTAGAGCCTGTGCTGTTGGTGTTCTGTTCAGGAAGTTGTCTCCTGTGCCAATGAGTTCAAGGCTCTTCCCCACCTTTTCTTCTAAGCAGTTTAGTGTGTCTGGTTTTATGTTTAGGTCTTTGATCCACTTGGACTTTAGTTTTGTGCAGGGTGATAAGTATGGATCTATTTGCATTTTTCTACATGTAGACATTCAGTTAGACCAGCACCATTTGTTGAAGATGCTCTCTTTTTCCATTGAATGGATTTGGCATCTTTGTAAAAAATCAGGTGTCCATAAGTGTATGAATTTATGTCAGGGTTGTCTATTTGATTCCATTGATCCACCAGTCTGTTTCTATGCCAGTACCATGCAGTTTTTAGTATTGTTGCTCTATAGTACAGCTTGAGGTCAGGGATGGAGATACCTCCTGAAGATCTTTAACTGTAGAGAATTGTTTTAGCAATTCTGGGTCTCTTGTTGTTCTATATGAAGGTGATAATTTTTCTTTCAAGGTCTGTAAAGAATTTTGCTGGTAATTTGATGGGAATTGGCATTGAATCTGTAGATTGCTTTTGGTAAGATAGTCAATTTTACTATATTAATCCTGCCAAGCCATGAGCATGGGAGATCTTTCCATCTTCTCATATCTTCTTCTAATTCTTTCTTCAGAGACAGGAAATTGTTTTCATACAAGTCTTTGACTTGCTTGGTTAGGTTCACACCAAGGTATGTTTGTGGCTATTGTGAAGGGTGTTGTTTCCCTAATTTCTTTCTCAGCCCTTTTGTCTTTTGTATACAGAAATGCTACTGATTTTTTTGAGTTAATTTTGTATCCAGCCACTTTGCTGAAGGTGTTAATTAGCTAGGAGTTCCCTGATAGAATTTTTGGGGTCACTCAGGTACACTATTATATCATCTGCAAATAGTGATAATTTGACTTCTTCTTTTCCAATTTGTATCCCCTTGATCTCCTTCAATTGTCTTATTGCTCTAGCAAAGACTTCAAGAACAATGTTGAAGAGATATGGAGAGAGTAGGCAGCATTGCCTTGTCCCTGATTTCAGTGGGATTGCTTTAAGTTTCTCTCCGTTCAGTTTGATGTTGGCTCTAGGCTTGCTGTATATTGTCTTTACTATGTTTAGGTATGTATCCCTGATCTCTCCAAGACTTTAAACATGAATGGATGTTGGATTTTGTCAAATGCTTTTTCAGCATCTAAGGAGATGATCATGTGGTTTTTCTCCTTCAGTTTGTTTGTGTGGTGGATCACATTGATGGATTTCCGTATATTGAACCACCCCTGCATGCCTGGGATGAAGCCTACTTGGTCATAGTCAATGATATCTTTGATGTGTTCTTGGATTCAGTTTGCAAGTATTTTGTTGAATATTTTTGCATCAATGTTCATCAGGGAGATTGGCCTGAAATTCTCTTTCTTTGTTGGGTCTTTGTGAGGTTTAGGTACCAAGGTGACTGTGGCTTCATAGAATGAGTTTGGTAGTGTTCCTTCTGTTTCTATCTTGTGGAATAGTTTGAAGAGTATTGGTGTTAGCTCTTCTTTGAAGGTCTGGTAGAATTCGGTGCTGAAACCATCTGGCCCTGGGCTTTTTGTCATGGTAGACTTTTGATGACAGCTTCTATTTCCTTGGGGGATATAGGACTATTTAATTGGTTTACCTTGTCTTGATTCTGCTTTGGCATGTAGAATCGGTCAAGAAAATTGTCCATTTCATTTAGATTTTCAAATTTTGTGGCATATAGACTTTAGAAGTAAGACCTAATTATTGTTTGGATTTCTTCAGTGTCTGTGGTTATGTTCCCCTGATTGTTTCTGATTTTGATGATTTGGATAATTTCTCTCTGCCTTTTAGTTAGCTTGGCTAAGGGTTTGTCGATCTTGTTGATTTTCTCAAAGAACCAGCTCTTGGTTCCATTGATTCTTTGAATTGTTTTATTTGTTTCTAATTGATTGATTTCAGTCCTGAGTTTGATTATTTCCAGCTGTCTACTCCTTTTTGGTGTGTCTGCTTCTTTTTTTTCCTAGGGCTTTTAAGTGAGCCATTAAATTGCTTGCACGAGATGTTTCAAATTTCTTCTTGAAGACACTCAGTGCTATGAACTTTCCTCTTAGCACTGCTTTCATTGTGTCCCATAAGTTTGGGTATGTTGTGCCTTCATTTTCATTGAATTCTAGGAAGTCTTTAATTTCTTTCTTTATTTCTTCTCTGACCCAGCTGTCATTTAGTAGCAAGTTGTTCAGTTTCCATGTGTGTGTAGGCCTTTTCCTATTTTTGTCATTGAGGTCCAGCTTTATTCCATGGTGGTCAGATAGAATACAAGGGATTATTTCAATCTTCTTATATCTGTTGACTCTTGGTTTGTGACCAACTCTATGGTCTATTTTGGAGAAGGTTCCATGAGGTGCTGAGAAGAATGTAAATTCTTTTGTGTTTGGGTGTAAAGTTCTGTAAATGTCTGTGAGGTCCATTTGATTCATGACCTCTGTCAGAGATATTGTTTCTTTGTTTAATTTCTGTTTTGTTGACCTGTCCTTTGTTGAGAGTGGGGTGTTGAAGTCTCCCACTATTAATGTGTGGGGGTCTATGTGTGGTTTAAGTTTGATTAAAGTTTCTTTTTACAAATGTGGTTGCCCTTGCATTTGGGGTATAGATGTTCAGGATTGTGATATCTTCCTGGTGGATATTTTTTTCTTGATGAGTATGAAGTGTCCTTCTCTATCTCTTTTGATTAATTTTGGTTGAAAATCTATTTTATTAGATATTAGAATGGCTACTCCTGTTTGCTTCTTGGGTTCATTTGCTTGGAAAACTGTCTTCCAGCCCTTTACTCTCAGGTAATGTCTATCTTTGTGACTTAGGTGTGTTTCTTGTATGTAACAGATTGTTGGGTCTTGTTTACACATCCATTGTGTTAGTCTGTGTCTTTTTATTGGAGAATTGAGTCCATTGATGTTGACGGAGATTAATGACCAGTGGCTGTTAGATTCTTTGATATTGGTGTTGGCTATGCTAGTGTGTTTGTGTGTTTGTCTACTTTTTGTTTTGCTGTAGTGAGGTTATTTATTTCCTGTGTTTTCTTGAAAGTAGTTCGTATCTTCTGTAACGCTGGATTTGTGTGTAAGTATTATTGAAATTTGTTTTTGTCATTGAATATCTTGTTTTCTCTGTCTATGAGGACTGAGAGTTTGGCTGGGTATAGTAGCCTAGGCTGACATCTGTGTTCTCTTAGGGTCTGCATGATATCTATCCAGGCTCTTTTGGCTTTCATAGTTTCTGTTGAGAAGTCAGGTGTGATTCTGATGGGTTTGCCATTATATGTTTCTTGGCCTTTTTCCCTTGCAGCTTTTAGTATTTTTTCTTTGTTCTGTGTACTTACTGTTTTGATTATTATGTGATGGGAGGATTTTCTTTTCTGGTGTATTTTATTAGGTGTTCTGTAAGCCTCTTGCATTCTTATAGGCCTCCCCTTTTAGTTGGGGAAATTTTCCTCAATGATTTTGTTGAAAATATTTTCTGGGCCTTGGAGGAGGGTATCTTCTTTTTCCTCTATTCCTATTATTCTTAAGTTTTGTCTTTTTATGTTGTCTTGGATTTCTTGGATGGTTTGTGTCAGGAATTTTTTAGATTTATAATTTTCTTTGATGGATACATCGATTTCTTCCATTGTATATTCCACACCTGAGATTCTTTCTTCCATTTCTTTTAGTCTGTTGGTTATGCTTACCTCTGTAGTTCCTGTTTTCATTCTTAGGTTCTCCCTCTCCATGGTTTCCTCCATTTGTGTTTTCTTTAATTCCTCTAATTCTGTCTTCAGATCTTGAACCATTTTGTTGATTTCCTTCACCTGTCTGACTGTATTTTCCTTCAATTCCTTCAGCTGTTTGTTTGAACATTCCTCTGTTTCTTTTATTTCTTTCAATGATTTAATTATTTCCTCTCTGAACGCCACAAACTGGCTGCATCTTCCTGTATTTCTTTATGGATGACCATATCTGTTTTATTATATCTTCCTCTAATTCTTTACACATTTTATTTGCTTCCTCCATTAACCTCTTCATAAGCATAGATTTAAGTTCATCTCCTTGAATTTCACTTATGTTAGGGTGTCCAGGGCTACTTGCCCCTGGATAACTGGGTTCTGTGGATGCCATGTTGCTTTGCCTTTTCTTGGTTGTGCTTTTTTGCTGGCCTCTACTCATCTCTCTGTCTCCAGTGTTTTCTGTTAATTTCTGGTGCCTGCTGGGTCCTGGGGTGGAGAGAATCCACTTGGCGGGGTTCTGAAGTTCTCCTCTGCTTTTTTGTGTATGGTCAACTAAATGGTGGTGCTTCTCAGGAATTGTCACAGTTCACTTCAGGTGTATGGACTTGTGTGGTAACTGTGGTGTTCAGGAAGGCTCTCCTTTCATCAGGAGAGGTCCTGGTGATGGCTGTGCTGCTGCTAAGTTTCTTGCTCTGAATTTAGTGAGCAGCAGCTGTTGCTCTTAAGGTGTAGTTGTTGGGTGCAGCCCTCTTGAAGAACCGGGGATTCCCACAGTTTTGTCAGTTTAGCTAGGGATAACTGGTTGATCCTTGGAGCAGTATCTGAGGGCTGCTGTAATGGCTCTCAGGTCTGAGGATGCAGCTGTGTGCCCCAATGGCCTAGAGGTACTCAATAATGGCGGGTGAGCACAATGCTCATGCCTGCAGTAGAAGGCTAGAGCCTAGAGTCTGCATGAGTCCAAAAAGTCTTTTGGAGCTGGGTGTCCTGAGTGTTGGACCTGATGATCCCTCCGCTGTGGGGTTTCCTCCTGACAGGGACACCCAGTCTTTGCTTTGGGAACAGCCTTTCTGTCTGTGATAGCGAGTAGAACCTGCAGGCACAGACTTAGTGGCTCCGCCTTTGTGGGGATTGGGTGCCTGGGCGTCTGCTGAAACTGGGTAACTTTTCCTGAGACCTTTTTGGGGTGGTGGTATTGGCTGAGTGCTCTGAGATCAGACCAGCCGTTCTCCTCCCTGTGGGTTTGCATCCGACAGAGAAACTCAGTCTCTGGTGCCCTGGGTTCCACAGCTTTATCTGGTCCAGCGAATCAGTCGTGCAGGCAGGACTCTGTGTTGGCACCTGGGTCCCAGGCTCTGACTCTGGGCTGGCTCCTGGGAGCCCGTTGAACCCGCAGTCTTTTCCAGGGAATGTCTGGGTGACCTAAGGTCGGTACCAATTGTTTTTTGCACCGTGGGGTTATTTCTCGACTGGAAATCGCAGTCTCTGATGTTGTGGTGCCCACAGTTCAGTCTGGGACAGTGATCAGAGCACACTGGCATATGGCTCTGGGCTGGCAATCAAGCGCCTGGTGGAACCAGGATCTTCCGTGGTTTACCTGGGTGAGTTAAAGCTGTTTGAATCCCCCACCATGGGGTATCTTCTCACCTGGGAAACACATCACTTGTGTTCTAGGGCTGCGAGTTCTGACTGCTGGTCACTGTGCTGATCCTGCTGTGCTGCTGGTCAGAACAAGAGTAGTCCTGGCGCTGCCATCTTGCCGAATCCTTCACTTTTCTTTTTTAATTAAATTTTTATTAACTTTTTTATTAATTACACTTTATTCACTTTGTATCCTCCCTGTGGTTTCCTCCCTTCTTCTGTCCCAATCCCTCCCTTCCACCCCCCTCTGCACGCATACCCCTCCCCAAGTCCACATCAGGGAGGTCTTCTTTTCCTTCCTTCTGATCCTAGTCAATTAGGTTTCATCAGGAGTGGCTGCATTGTCTTCTTCTGTGGCTTGGTAATGCTGCTCTCCCCTCAAGGGGAGGTGATCAAAGAGCAGGCCAATCAGTTCATGTCAGAGACAGTTCCTGTTCCTATTACTATGGAACCCATTTGGATACTGAACTTCCATAGGCTACATCTGTGCAGGGGTCTTAGGTTATCTCCATGCATAGTCCTTGGTTGGAGTATCAGTCTCTGGAAAGGCCCCTGTGCTCAGATTTTTTGGTTCTGTTGTTCTCCTTGTGGAGTTCCTGTCCTCTCCAGATCTTTCTGTTTCCCACTTCTTTCATAAGATTCCCTGCACTCTGCCCAAGGTTGGCTAAACGTCTTAGCATCTACTTTGATAGTCTACAGGGCAGAGCCTTTCAGAGGTCCTCTGTGTCAGACTCCTGACTAGTTCCCTCTTTTCTCTTCATGAAACTGAAAAGCTTTTGTAAAGGAAAGGACACTGTTGTCAGAACAAAACTACAGCCTATAGATTGGGAAAGGATCTTTACTAACCCTATATCTGACAGAGGACTAATATCAAGTATATATAAAGAACTCAAGAAGTTAAATAGCAACAAATCAAGTAATCCAATTAAAAAATGGAGTACAGAGCTAAACAGAGAATTCTCAATAGAGGAATATCGAATGGCAGCGAAACACTTAAAGAAATGTTCAACGTCCTTAGTCATAAGAGAAATGCAAATCAAAATGATCCTAAGATTTCACCGTACACCCATCAGAATGGCTAAATTTTTATTTTTTATATTAATTACAGTTTATTCACTTCGTATCCCAGCTGTAGCCCCCTCTCTCATTCCCTCCCAATCCCACCTTCCCTCCCTCATCTTCTCCCATGCCTCTCTCCAAGTCCACAGATAGGGGAAGTCCTCCCCTCCCCTTCCATCTGACCCTAGCTTATCAAGTCTCATCAGAAATGGTGGCATTGTCCTCCTCTGTGGCCTGGCAAGGCTGCTCCCCCATCAGGAGGAGGCAGTCAAAGAGCTAGAAAAAGTGGGGAAGAGCTTAGAACTCATTGGCACAGGAGATAACTTCCTGCACAGTACACCAACAGCACAGGCTCTAAGATCAACAATCAATAAATGGGACCTCATGAAACTGAAGATTCTGTAAAGCCAAGGACACTGTCTTCAGAAGAAAACGACAGCCTACAGACTGGGAAAGGATCTTCACCAACCCTATATCTGACAGAGGTCTAATATCCAGGATACATAAAGAACTCAAGAAGTTAAGCAGCAACAAATCAAGTGATCCAATTATAAAATGGAGTACAGAGCTAAACAGAGATTTCTCTCTAGGGGAATATCGAATGGCAGAGCAACACGTAAAGAAATGCTCAATGTCCTTAGTCATCAGGGAGATGCAAAACAAAACCACCCCGAGATCTCACCTTATACACATCAGAATGGCTAAGATCAAAAACTCAAGTGACAACACATGCTGGAGAGGATGTGGAGAAAGGGGAACCCTCCTCCATTGCTGGTGGGAATGCAAACTTGTACAACCACTTTGGAAATCAATCTGGCGCTTTCTCAATTAGGGTTTATTTTTTATTCCATGTTTAATCTTGTTGATGGATACCATAGGTGTTTCTAGTCTGTAAAGCAAAATCAACTATAATTAACATGGGGGAAAATGTTTATTTTAGTCAGGAAGGTCCAAATAAAAGGTTTTTTTTTTTTTTTTTTTTTTTTTTTGCATTCACAGGAGACTTTGCTCCAGTGAACAGGGTCTGCAGTATGGGTACTGTATTGACTATGAAGCTACATTTGGTGTTTTGTTAGGATACCTCAAGGAGGTAACTCAGCCTCATTATTCTACTTTTGATGAACACGATACATAAAATTTTCAGTATTTGTGAGAAGTCACGACAAGTGTCATTGGCTAAGCTGTATGTCTACATTGTGCATATGCTTTTGTTTGTCTGTTCTTTTGATCATCAAGAAAATGGTTGTGGTGTGAATAGACACATGGAAAAAACACAGAGACATCTGGGATGTTAATAGAGTCATGGAGGAGAGTTTCTCTAAATTAATGCTGAATCCAAGGCTGTTTGTGGCTTGCACGTGTTTATTTCCATACACAAAACAATAAATCAAAACTTCCCTAAATGATCCCACATGGTTAACATCAGAAGACAAACTTGAATTCCATTTCTTTCTCTCCTCAGCTTGTTGGCTTGAGGTAAATTAATTCTGCTCTCTATGCCTCAGTTTCTACTTCTGAAAAGGTGGAAAGAGTCTAAGAGTTAATATCTAACCTTTCTCTGCAGATGAGCACTTTATGATTTCTCTTTGAAGCATGTGCTTAGTACAATCATGCTTTAGTTCACAAGAAGCATATTTCAGCCAGAGTCAAGTGTCAACCACAGCTGAGTCTACTCAATTACATGAGTGTAGCATGTAGCTACTGTGGTTATCTGCAGTTCCTTCGTGTCCCGTGGCTGCAGTGTGTTCAACTACCAACTGCCAATCCTAGATCAATAGAGCAGTTGCTACTTATTTTGCAAAACTCAAAGTGTTTGCTTCCAAAATAAAAATGTTTGATCATAAACTGTATTGTATCCATGATGCAATGTTCAAACTTTACTGAATTCTAAAGGAATGGAAGCCGAATTTCTTTGTTATGTGCCAATAAAAAGATCTAAATAAAGAGACCCGACTCTCTTTGTGAAGGTCCGTAGCTGAACTATTGCACAACCGCGGGACAACAGGATGTATTCCCTTCAGAGTTCCATTTAGCTGTGGGGTTTGTCATTTTAAAAAGTGAAAACAAACAAGGTAGCTAAACTTTTGTTATTTCAAGTTATTCAAATGGATTTTCGACTAGAAGTTTGGGTGCTTAAATTGCAATCCGTACTCTGATATTGAGTAACTATCTAAACTTTGTCAAGATGTGCATCTCCTCTATGCTCTAGAAACCCTGTCTACTGCATGAAATCCTGAAGCTTGACAGTGGCACATGATATCCCATGGCAGTAAGCTTCAGACTCATTTTTCATGCAGAGAATTAACGTATATTTCCCCTCCAGCAATTTCCATAACTCCTTCAGGCAAAAACAGTACAGACAGGACTTGGTACCTCACTGCAATGACAAAAAGAATGGCCGTGCAACTATCAGTACAGATGTGGATATTCCCAGGAAAAGCGATTGTCACAAAAAGCAAATGCAAGTAAAACAGGAAGCCCAAACTCCAGAAAACCATTTATGTAATTGTTAATTATAGAAAACCGAATCTGTGTTGCTTCTACATTATTAAGATAAAGCTAACCATCTTGGCACTTTCTTTTTATTATTAAATCCAGAGCTTTGCATTTATATAAGTGGAAGGAGGGAATCTTTTCTTTTTGCAATAAATTTATTCTGTTATGGAACATTTATTCTTCTCTATTCACAGTCCTAACTACGACCTGAACTTTGTGCTAATGATTTCAGCTACAGGCTCAGATTCATTTAATTCTCCATTTTCCAAATCATTAAAATTAGGTCCCTTTCCTGAAGGTTTTCCGACAAAGAGAAACCCAGTTCTCTTTAATTAAATCCAGTGGCCTGAAACACCAAAGAGATGTAAACTCAGGGGATTCCAACAGGAAGAGGCTGATAGATCAAAGGAAATGCTCACATGGTAAGATCAGAACATGACTTAGAATAATCCCCGGAGAAAGCAAAGGAGCAAACAAAAGGTCCTGCAACCTTCCCTGAAAAATGAGCCTGGACCAGTTGCTGTATGCAGGGGCAAGATGTGCTTCGCCGTTCTCAGCTCGTGTCCTCACCTACACTGTGGGGTGATGTTATCCAGACCTTGGGTTCCTCATTTTATTGAAAACACTATTGGGATGAATAAAGAACCACAATCAACTTTTGGTCAGTCTCTAATGTTCAACATCTTCTTGGCTCATCTATCAGTCCATATGGGTATAAGATCCTGAGCTAAATAGTTCTATACCTATATCCATATTGCAAATGAGGAAACTAAGATCAAAGGAAGTTGAAAAGAATCGCTGCATGTGCAGTTGTAAACAGGGAACGAGCACAAATGAAATCCACTACTTGGATGCACTGTGTGTACAATGCTCCAAGAAAGCACAATATTCACATGAATCTGGATATTCTTCTATAGGACTCCCAGGAAATCCACCTGAATTCCTTCAAAAATTACTAAGACAGTCTAGAGCAAAGCCTTCAAAATGTCCGAATTTGGCATCAAGGATAGGTACCTCAGAACTGTAGCGTCTATATTAGATATCTATTTAATGATACAGAACATGGCTGAATGAAAAAAATATTTTGAGGTTAATAGTTATCATTTCATACACTAATTTAGCACTGATTCGCTGGGACTCTTCACACATATACTATTGGCTTAATCTCTATTTTTCTCATATATTCAAAGGCAATTCCAAAAGCCTCATCTTCAGATTTGCTGTGACACTAAGTCAGAGTATTCGAGTCTGGCTGAGAATATTTCTTATTCAGTTTGTCAGCTGGAATATCTTTAAATGGAAGAATAGATGCATCTTTATTGTTTGCGAATTTTGTACATGTGTTTTGATCATATTCACCTGCCCCCTTTTCTACTAACTCCTCTCCTATTCCACCCACCGCTTTTCCTTCCCAACTTCATACTCATGCTCTCTCTGTTTCTGTCTATCCCTGCTAGGGCTGCCCATGTGTGCATGATGGAGGAGCATCTTCCGGAGCACAGAACATAATAGTTCCATCATCCTGGGAGAACACTAATTTCCCCTTCCCCAAGCAATTGCCAAAAGCTTCTCAGCTAGGGCTGGGACTTCAAAAGTAAATGCATTTTAAAACAAGGAGGGGCAGGGAGGAGATAAGGGAAGGAGGGGTTGGGAGGGAAGGAGGGAGGGGGCTACACCTGGGATACAAAGTAAATAAACTGTAATTAATATAAATAAAAAATAGAAAATAATGGTAGGAGAAATAAAAATGAATATCACATTGACAAACATGATGAGGGGTTCCTAAAATGAATCAAAAGACCCCATTAACTGTACATGGTAATAAGACTAGAAACAATCATCTCTCCAGCGCCAGCCAGAAGACTTCTGGGTGCAAGAGATAAAGTCTATCTGGAGAAATCAAATAGATGTAATAGCTGTTTGGACAAAGTAGATATATTTCTGAAAAAGCTACTTATAATAGTCTAATAAACTAAAAGCCCAAAGAATCTGGAGAACAAATAATACTAAATAAAATATTGTTGCACAAATCCAATAATAAAAATCATAAATAAAAGCAAGCATAATGGAAAAAAAAGATAATACATATGCCTTTGTGGTTACTCCTGAGCAGGAACCATGTGTAAGCATGAGGTAGTGATGAGAAAATGGAGTCATCTGCTTGCAAGGTGTACAGGCACTTTCAAGCAGTGTTTAAAGTGCCAGACAACACTAACAGCTTTGTAACAAGATAAAGTATTTCTATAGACCATATCTGTAGTTACTTAAGTGAACTTAACAGCCTACTTTCTTTCCTTCTCAGAATAAGAATAGGCAAATACATAAATCTCAAATCTTTAAAAAGCGTATGGATGCATGTGTGCATCTGTAGAGACATAAAAACAGACGTGGCCCTGTGTTCGGCACTGTTCACTGAGTGGACGTGATGTCAAATTCCCTTCTAGGCATTTATGCTCACACTCATAGTTTAGTACTGTCTCAACCTTTGTCAGAGGCCCTTTTTGCTGTTGATCATGTTCACTACAGTCATAACTAGTCAAGTGCTCAGAATAAACGACTCTGAGCAATCAGCTATCAGGGATATTGTGGAAAGAGGCGTGGGGCAATGTGAGAACGAGGGGATAGGGAATAATCATGTTAAATTGTCTCACATGGTCATTGTGTACACGAACTCATGGAAGCTGTGGTTACATGGATGAGGCCTGCACATGAGACCTTCAGTGTTACAGCACGGATGGGAGAGGAAGACATGAAGTCCTACCTCTAGCTGAGAAGTTATTGGAAATGAATAGGAGTTGGGGCAGGAAGAGTCATTCATTTCAGTAGTAGGGTGCACATCATCTAGAAATAAGCATGCACTCATATACATGAAAGGAACCCGTAAACTCACTGAGTTGAATTTTAAAGATATGATGTAATCATATTAGAATCTCAAAATAATAATAAAAATTATTTAAAGTGGCATTAAAATAGGAGGAGATTGTGCTGAGAAGTTTCCAGAGACAGCAAGAGAGCTATAAGAAAGGAAAATAATGGGTCATAAATAAAAAAAAAGAAAATTTCATCCCTTATTCTTTTTTTTTTTAACAATAGATTGAATGAGCATCAATATCCTGTTTTTGCTGCAATCAAAGTTATTTTACAAATATTATGTGTTTAAGTTATTGACTTCTTTGGGCAGTTGCATACCTAAAGGACTTGACAAGTAATTTTCACAATATGTGTTTTCTTTTCTTGCATACACACATACATGCATGCATATATACACATACATACATACACACACACACATACATAGGCATGTCTCTCTCTCTGTGTAGTATATACTACCTATCCTGTTGAAGTAATATAGAAATAATGACTCTATCAAGAATTTTGGCTTCTAACTACTCAGAAGCCAGTTATATTACCGATACTGTTATTTTATTCCTGCTTATTACGTTCTATATCTTTAGGCAACTGTCAGTTCTTGCTTTCAGACAGTTCTTGTATTCAATATGATCAATCTTTATTTGCTATAATTTATCCACATGAGCTTATTTTTTTTAAATATATTCTAAAATAAGAGAACATCTATACTTAGATAATAAAACTCAATAAATTTTGAATTGAGTAAAAATTATGCACTTTGGGCCAGAGATGGCTTGTTTAGTGGTTAAAAGTACTTGTTCTTGCAGAGAGCAGAGTTCTATTCCCAGGGCTCACATGGAGGCTTACAACTGTCTATAAATTCAGCTCTGAAGCATATTAGTATTTTTACATTTATAAAACATTTATATTTTTTGAGTTTTTTTTTTTTTCCTCACATTTTTGTTGATTCTTTGGGAGTTTCATGTCATGCACTCCCTTCCTAGTTCTTTCATGTCTCTTCCATTTGTGACCTCACCCACAAAGAAATAAAAAATAAAAATAAGAAATAAGAAAAAAGAACTCCAGCCCCTCAAAAAACCCAAGTTCACTTTGTTTTATCCATATACTCACTGGAGCATGGTCAAACTCTTCCTGGCGTGTCTTCCAGGACCCTCACCAGAAACCATCAGTTGTGGAGCGCTGCTCTTCAGCAAGCCCGGTACACATTTTAAGGGTTCTCTTCCGTGGCTTGCTGTCTAGGCAGTTACTTTTTTGGAGGACTTGGGAGGAAGGAGTTGTCACAGAAGTCTTCCATGTTTCTCCCTCTCGTCTGTGCATCTGTAGTCATCGATCTCACAGCCTCCTTGATTTTTTTACCACTGGGGCAGCATGGATCACTGGCTTCCAAATGGTTGTGGCGATAGATAGCACAGGCCATGAACATGCCTCCTGTTGCAGTAGGACCCTCGGCTCAGACAAAGCCCTTGGAGGCTACCCGCTGGATCTCACCAAGGCCTCAGGTGGCAGCAGGGGCCACTCACATCAATATGGCCCCCTGGTGGCAGCATGGCTTCAGGACAACAACCGGCTTCAGGTGGCAGCACAGACCATGGACCTCTGTACCTTTGGACATCAACACAGACCCCAGCTATAGTAGGGCCTCAGACTTACACATGGCCTTAGGTGGCAGTAAGGACCAAGCCATCAAGATGGCCCCAGGTAGCAGGACAGGCCACTCACATCAATATGGCCTCCTACAACCCCCTCTGACTTCCTCCCGCCTTTCTGGAAGTAGCTTCTCGTCTAACCCCACCCCCAAGAACTGCATGGGCAAGGTTGTGAGTGGTGTGTTTCCTTGTTAAAAATAGTTACTTTTAATTTTTTCCAATATATGTTCACTAATTCGTGGCTTTCTAAAGCCTTTCTTTTTCTCTTTCTTTAGAATAAATTAATTTTTTTTTCTTACTATGAATATCTTCTCCACCAGTTCTAGTTTGCCATCTCACCTGGAAATCTGGAGCATGCAAATTTTACCAGAAAATTAAACAGACTGTTTCAAAATGGTACCAAAAAATGATCCGATGAACCCTCTATTAATGATAAAAATATAGATAAAAGGGTAAGAAAACAATTCCAAAACATTTCTTAAACATGTTAATTAGGTATTTATAGAGAAAATTATTTTGGTAAAAATTCAATGTATCTAGAAATCATTCACTCCCTCACTCCCTCCCTCCCTCGCTCACTCATTCATTCAATCAAGTCAAAGTACTGCTGTCACTGCTAAGACTTAATCTTTAATTTTTTAATTAAAATGTTTTCATACAGTATATTTTGATCATATTTTTTCCTCTCCTAACTCCTCCTAGGTCTTTCCCACCTCCCTATCTACCTAACTTCATGTTCTTTCTTTCTGTCCCTCCTCTTCTCTTTCTTATGTGTGTGTGTGTAAAAATAATCTAGACTCATTCATAATACAGAAGCTTTGTTCAAAGCAGTCACATAAGTAGCAAAAGCAAGTCAAATAACTGTATAAAAAAAATCCAAAGATAATTGAATTTCAGATTATATACTAGCACATTAACAAAATATCTCAAGATGGGTCATCAATATAGTAAAATAATGTTCAATATAAAAGTAACAAATATTTACACAATTATAAAAACTGCAAGGAATATTTTAATTTTCTAGGCACAAATCTGGAGAGTTGTTTACGTTCTTATCCGACTTTATTGAGGAGGAAACATGAACATTTTGACTGTCAGGAACGCTTGGACAGTCTAGATGTATAGAATGTGTATATAACCGTGCTCAGTTTTCAAGATACAACAAAGTAAACAATTGTAACATGATAATCACAATAACAAAATAAATCATTTAATATTAAGTAAACCTCAGGAGAAAATGACTTGCCTTCTGAAAAAAATGCAGAAATACCTTGAAGAAAATGGCCTAAGGCAGAAGAAAAATCATGAATGTGTGCTATCATTCCAGGCAAGAAAATTTTATGAATAAAGCATTACTAATTAAATCCAGGAAACAGTATATAATTGATGTCATAATAAATATGTACATCAAAGAAAGAATGGGATATTCAGAAGCGTAATTACACATGTGCTACATTTCAGACAAAATTAACATTTTGTATCAAAGGAAAACATAATATTACTGGAATAATTAATGTAAAAATAAATATTCATACTCACAACTTCATGATTCACACATATAAATGAGCTATAGATGGATTAGCTGGCTACAATAAGAATAAATGAATTAGAAGAAAATGGAATAATATTTTAAAATTACAAAGAAGTCCTCCTTGACCAAAAACATGAAATCCAGAAAACATAAAGTTAAGCTGTACGGATTAATTTTTTGTTAGTGTGACATGGACCAGGGTCATCTAGGAAAAAAAAAAAAAACTTCAAATGAGAAAATGCCTCCTTATATTGGCCTGTGGACAAGCTTGTGTGGTATTTTCTTAGGACTGATGTGGGAGAGCCTGGCTGGCTGGTGTGTGTGTGCCCCTTGTAGACAGATTGTCCTGGGTTCTATAGATAAGAAGGCTGAGTAAATCATAAAGAATAAGCCAGTAAGTAGAGCCCTGTCAGGGTCTCTGCATCATCAGTTCTTGCCCTGACTTCCATTCATAAGAGAGTGTAAGCTGTAAGATGAATGAAACTGTTTACGACTCAAGTCAGTTTTGGTCAGTGTTTTATTTTATTTTATTTTTAAATTACTTATTTATTACAATTTATTCACTTTGTATTTTTTTTTTTTTAGCTCTGTTGATCTTCTTGTGGAGCTCTTGTTCCCTCCAGGACTTTCTTTTATTTCCATTTTTTATTTTAATTTTTATTAATTACACTTTATTCACTTTATATCCCCCCGTGGCCCCCTCCCTTTTCCCCTCCCAAACCTCCCTTCCCTCCCCCTTCTCTACACATGCCCTCCCCCCAAGTCCACTGACAGGGGAGGTCTTCCTCTCCTTCCTTCTGATCGTAGTCTATCAGGTCTCATCAGGAGTAGCTGCACTGTCTTCCTCTGTGGCCTGGTAAGGCTACTCCCCCATCAGGGGGAGGTGATCAAAGAGCAGGCCAATCAGTTCATGTCAGAGACAGTCCCTGTTCCCATTACTATGGAGCCCACTTGGACACTAAACTGCCATGGGCAACATCTGTGCAGGGGTTCTAGTTTATCTCCATCAATGGTCCTTGGTTGGGGTATCAGTCTCAGAAAGGACCCCTGTGCCCAGATTTTTTGGTTCTGTTGCTCTCCTTGTGGAGCTCCTGTCCTCTCCAGGTCTTATTATTTCCTACGTCTTTCATGAAATTCCCTGCATTCTGCCCAAAGGTTGACCATAAGTCTCAGCATCTGCTTTGATACCCTGCAGGGTAAAGCCTTTCAGAGGCCCTCTGTGGCAGGCTCCTGTACTGTTCCCTGTTTTCTCCTTCTTCTGATGTCCATCCTCTTTGCCTTTCTGTATGGAGTTTGAGCATTTAGCCAGAGTCCTCCTTGTTGATTAGTTTCTTTAGGTGTACAGATTTTAGTAGTTGTATCCCATATTATGTCTAATATCCACTTATGAGTGAGTATAAACCCTGCGTGTCTTGAACTCATTGGCACAGGAGACAACTTCCTGAACAGAATACCAACAGCACAGGCTCTAACAGCAACAATAAAAGAGACCTCATGAAATTGAAAAGCTTCTGTAAAGCAATGGACACTGTCATCAGAACAAAACGACTGCCTACAGATTGGAAAAGGATCTTCACCAACCCTATATCTGACAGAGGGCTAATATCCAGTATGTATAAAGAACTCAAGAAGTTAAACAACAACATAGCAAATAATCCAATTAAAAAATGGGATGCATAGAGAATTCTCAACAGAGGAATATCGAATGGCCAAAAAACACTTAAAGAAATGCTCAACGTCATTAGTCATCAGGGAAATGCAAATCAAAACGACCCTGAGATTTTACCTTACACCCATCAGAATGGCCAAGATTAAAAACTCAAGTGACAACACATGTTGGAGAGGTTGTGGAGAAAGGGGAACCCTCCTCCACTGCTGGTGGGAATGTAAATTTGTACAACCACTTTGGAAATCAATCTGGTGCTTTCTCAGACAATTAGGAATAGTGTTTCCTCAGGATCCAGCTATATCACTCCTGGGAATATATCCAAAAGATGCTCAAGTACACAATAAGGACATTTGCTCAACCATGTTTGTAGCAGCTTTATTTGTAATAGCCAGAAGATGGAAACATCCCAGATGCCCCTCAACTGAAGAATGGATGCAGAAATTGTGGTACATCTACACAATGGAATATTACTCAGCAATAAAAAACAAAGAAATCATGAAATTTGTAGGTAAATGGTGGGAACTGGAAAAGATCATCCTGAGTGAGGGATCCCAGAAGCAAAAAGACCCTCCAGGTCTTTTTATTTTCTTCTTCTTCTTCCATAAGGATTCCTGCACTCTGCTCAAAGTTTGGCGATGAGTCTCAGGATCTCCTTCAATACCCTGGTTGGTAAAGTCTTTTATAGGTCCTCTGTGGAAGGCTCCTGTCCTGTTCCTTGTCTTCTCCTAATTCCAATGTCTATCCTGTTTGCCTTTCTGAATGAGGTTTCAGTCTCTTCCCTAGGGTTGGTCAGTGTTTTAATCACAACACTGGAAGGCAAACTAGGACTTCAACCTAACATTTATAACTATGACATTATATATTTAGACATTTTGTACACAGACACATTGAAAACCAACTCCACAAAATGTACAATGAAATTTTATGTGAGAAAAAAGTTGAAAAAATATAATGTATGGGAAACTTTTAAAATCTTTTGAGGATAAAAAGATGGATAAATAAATTAAATATATGTAAGGAAAAATGTAGATGGCCAGTTATTTATAAAAATGAAAGACATTTTCCTGTTTAATAGAAAAGGATAGCTCAATAAATATTGTTCTTTATATATACTTGAGTGTCTTAGAATATAAGTTTATTATTTTCTTAGAGTTGTAGAGTCCAGAAGCCTGATGTAATCTCTTCCCTCCCCCAGGCTGATATCAAGGTGGTAGCTGGAATGTGTCTTTTTATGGAGTTTGGGGGAATTTTTTTTTGTCTTTAGAGTATACCTGTTGTGCTGGCAAATTTAATGATTTAGCTTTTGTCAACTAGGTTGGGACCAACTGAATTCTCTTCATTTTTTTTTTAATCAGATGGTCAGTATAAGCACTTTAAAATTAGGAATATGATTGTCTCAAAATGTGATTATGTTACTCATAATGTGAACAGTTTTTGACTTCTAACTTGTTTTATATTGTTGAGAAATAAAACCCCAAATCCAAACAACGAAAAACAAAACATCAAAATCAGTGTGCACTTGCCTGGGTTGCAGGACACAGGGAAGTCAACCTGTGACTCAACAGTAGACTTTCTCCCTGACTGCTTCCTTACCAGTGCTGAGAAGGCAGACAGCTCTTACAATGGAACTGACCAGATAGATCACCTGGGTACAGCCTCTTCCCTTAATTTTTCACAAGACCTGAGACAGTTAAAAGATGACTTTGGAAACCTTTCATAAGATACTGATAAATACACCAACATCTTCACAGGATTCCCAGTCCTTTGGAAGTCTGGAAGGCAGCCTGGACGGATGTAATGTTATTCTTTTATCAGACCCTGACCTCCACTGAAATGAGTGCTGTATTTCAAGCTTCTATAATGTCTGAGGACCAGATACAGAAAATGAATGTGAATAGAAATCCCATACCATGTGAAACACAAGTAGAAGTAGAAAACCAGCTCATAAAGAGACAAGTGCTCACAGGGGCTGTCTCCTCTGGGACTCCAACTGACCTTCTTCCCCCTCACCCCCGAGAAGGGGGCGGGGTGACTGAACACCGAGACACATCCTAGCTTCTGCTATAAATTGCAAAAGATCTCTTTAGAATTTGAATCTACCCTACACAAACACCTAAAAACTGCTAATTTTAACTTTTGTAATTTAGAGCATAAGGAGACTAAGGAGAGAAGATGAACAAATCTGGAGGAAATGCTGGCTCTTGTAGCTGTAATCTATGGGAAGTTAACCCAAAACTAAGTCCTCAGGCAAAAAGAGCAACTCACTCAAGCATCACAGTGATATTCAGTATGTAGGATGGACCCTATGGACACGTGCCAAAACAACCTTAATTTAGCATGCTGGTCTGCAAGTGAGTGGACCCTGAAGCCAAGGGATGTTGGGTAGCTCCAGTGGAACCCACTGAGTCTGTAGAACTGAGTTTTTGCCTGGCTACTTCTCTAGGATTTCTTTGGATGCAGGGAAGATAAATGCAAACTCAAGATCACTCTGCCAATTTACTTATGTCATGACATCAGTGGACTGAATGTGTTTTCCAGTAGTATTATTATTATCTGTATTCCATTTTAAAATCATGCAGATACGTAGAAGACATAATTAGGTGTGTTGACACTCTCCCTAAATACATTTAAAATGTTCTAAATGACACAACCCAGGGATCTTCCCTTCTTCGCCTGTAGTTCAAGTGACAAGAAAGGCAGTTAGACAAAATTACTTGGCTTTAGTTAGCCTCAACTGCTCAGGATGACATTTGTGCCATTATTAAGACTGTGTGCTGTGTATATACTCCCATTAATTCTGCTAATGCCTTCTGTTTTACAAGATCTATAAAAGCAGACTCAGACCATGTCAGACACCACTATGTCATTTGTTAACAGCTCTGGAGATGGACCACTGAATCCTCAGGGTGAAGGCGGTTATCGTTATTGTAATCTTAATTGTAATTCTAGTAATCTTTGAGCTCCATGAACTCTGATGCTGTTCTAACCTTCTTTTCCTTATTTACATCCAGCCCACATTCAAAAGGTCCCTGTGACATTCTAACCCCTTCTGCCTGCATCCTCTTGATGACCCCCAAAGCCAGAAAGTCTGCAAGTGTAGGAATCCTAACGACCCCACTGCACTCCCTTACCCCTTTTGCTTTTACTGTTTCTGTTCTTCAAAAAAGCAAGATAAGAATCTGAAAACAACTGACTTAGTGAAAGATTTATATGACTCTGAGCATCCAGCGTACTAGCTTCTGGGATACACAGCCAGCAGAGGGCCAAGAAGGGCTCTGCCCCTCTCAAAGACAATAGGCAAGTATCATAACTTCCCAAGAAAATAGTGCTGCAGTGCAAGTAATTAAAGGTAGCCACATACACAAAAACATAGTTCTTAATTGTGTTTTGTTCAGTTTTTGCTGAAAAGTCGCTGTACCTCAAAGCTGACTTTGAAGGTTGACAAGATGGCTCAGTGGGTAAAGGCACTATGATGATTTGAGTTCCAGAAGTTACCTTCTGGCTTCCACATGCATACTGTGGTATAACTCTGTGTGTTTGTGTGTGTGTGTTTGTGTGTGTGTGTTTGTGTGGGTGTACATGTGTGTGTGTGTACGTGCATGCATAGACAGACAAACAAATTGACAGACAACAAACAGAAAGACAGGCAGGCAGACACATAAAAAAAGAGACAAAGATCACATGGGAAGGGGGTTTTTCCTAAGCATATGCTTTTATTTAAGGTCTTGTTGAGAGATTTTTCCTGGGTTACTAACAGGAGTATTGGGTAAGAGGTTACTTACAGGAATAGAGAATACTCAAAAACATTTGCATTACCCCAAAGCCCATGTAGCAAGACCTTAGCTCACACAAGCTGTATTCCTGCAGGGTCCTGCACACCCTGAAAGGTGTCTTGACAGCCAGAGAACTATCCTTTCTGCAGGTCCACAAGCTGATGGTCAGTCTGCTTTCCTAGAACTTGTTTACTTCTATAAAGCCGAGGAGAAACCTTCAAGAATCATGCAAATTTTAGCTTGCCAGTTGTGACATTTGTTTTCTTTTTGAATCTCCTGAGACACCCCTTCTCTACTGGGGTAATATATTTCAATTCAGAGGAGACAACCATACAACAAAGGGTAGGGCAAACATTCCTGTAAGAGAGGTCAGAAGGAAAGCACAAAGCCACCAACCCTCACAATATTGTGAATGTAAGTCTCATCTAAATTCTGCTCCATTTAGAGCCTCCTTCCACCAAGTCTCAGTCAGTAGATTCTCTTATCTTTTGTGCTATTGCAAATAGTAATAGTGATGATACAAGTAAGAGATCTATGACTCCATTCACACCCTAGAGAAAAAGCTGGAATGCACTCTGCATTTAGGACAGGAAAATTAAGAAAGTAGATTTCTGCATTTTCCACATAATACAAGATTAAAATAATATGAAGCCACTCTAGATTAAAGGTATGTGGGCTCAACACTGACACTACTGGGAAAAATGTCTCTTCTCTTGAACCTGGAAAATATCCTTTCCTTTGACTGCATGGTGAAGATGCCTCCCAAATAATATTATCTGTAGCTTCTATAGAACAAATACTACCTTTTTGTTGATTATTTATAACACAAGAAACTTTGCAATTTTTTATTATCTCTTTTTTTTGTAGACAAATAAATGAAAGCCAGAGATATGAATAACTTACTATAAGACTTATTAAAGAGTACATAGTTGTCTGGAATGCAAGTCTTTATATCTAAAGTGAGAATGAAGTTATGTTGTCAGATGCTTGAGCATGACATCAACTATGAAATTGGGTAAAGCCTTATTTCTTCAGTAAGGAAAATACCTTTATTATGGGATTGATAAATGAAATTAGATATGCTATGTAAAAGTATAAGTAGCACTATGTAAAAACAGAAAACTCTTGTTAAATGGTAACCATTACTTTATAACTTAAAAATATCCAACTTTCTCCACACAGGAGTTTGGCTGATGCAAGCTGACAAGTGCACTCATTCAGAGGTTTAAGAATAAGCTCCTAGAAGTTGGTTTAACACCACGTCCATTTGGCAGAGTCAGAGTAGTTGTTTCTCCCTTAGTGCTTATTATCTAATAACATGTTTTTGGCCCTGAAATACAGTGCCAGATAAGGTCTTCAACCGCCGAGAAAGCCTGAAGTCTAATCAGGAGAGAGCTGGTTACTCCCATGACATTCACGGCACTGTTGTCGTAGAGAGTGCTTAGCACAATGACCCACAACTCTTCAAGGTTCAGAAAATAAGAGATGGCAGAATGCTCAGCCCCACATGAGACGTTTATATAACATTTCTTCCTCCAAAGCCTCAGGGTTTTTTTCTGGAAGAGGAGGAGAAAAGGCTGTAAGAGCCAACGAGGTGGCTGAGTAGAGGGAAGGAATGTTTCCTGAGTACAGCAGGGCAGTTGCACAAGTCCATTCATGACAGTTGAGGTAGTATTCACAAGGCTCGTGCAAGCTCAGGCCAAAAAGAAAAAAAATCAAGATGAAAAGGACAGGTGGAGAAAAAAACCCTCTTCTAGCTAAGGAGCTATTGACAATTGATCGTTCCTAGTAAAGAGAGTCAATTTTTTAAGGGTACTTTACCTGGTGGGTTGAACACCCTCCAAGGAAGGCACACATCCAAAAATATATGGACAGCACAGACTTTATTCTATGGGCTAATAAAAAAGGAACTCACAGTTGGGTGAGTGTAAAATTGATCTGGATCTGGATGATGGATGTGAATATAAGAAGCTAAACAACAAGAAGGACCCTAGGAAAGATGCTCAATGCCCATTCAGGAGAGCAAACAGGATAGACATCAAAAGTGGGAGAAGACAGGGAGCAGGACAGGAGCCTTCCACAGAGGACCTCTGAAAGGCTCTATTGATCAGGGTATCAAAGCAGGTGTAGAGACTCATGGCCAAACTTTGGGCAGAGTACAGGGAATGTTATAAAAGAAGCGGGATATAGAAAGACCTGCAGGAGACAGGAGCTCCACAAGGAGAGCAGCAAAGCCAAAAAATAGGAGTCCATGGGGTTCAGCAGAGACTGATACTCTAACCACAGACCATGCATGGAGATGACCTAGATGCCCTGCTCAGATGAAGCCCATAGGCAGCTCAGTTTTCAAGCGGGTTTCCTAGTAAAAAGGATCGGGAGCTGTCTCTGACATGAACTCAGTGGCTGGCTGTTTTGATCACCTCCCCCCCTGGGGTTCAGCCTTGCCAGGCCACAGAGGAAGATGATGCAGCCAGTCCTGAGTAGCTGGAGCCCTGATAGACTAGGGTCAGATAGTAGGGGAGGAGGACCTCCCCTATCAGTGGACTAGGGGATGGTCTAATGGGAGAGAAAAGGAAGAGAGGGTGGGATTGGGAGAAGATGGGGAAGGGGCTATAGCTGGGATACAAAGTGAAAAGAAATTTGAAAGAATAAAAAAAATCTTATTTTCTGTTGTTCCCTTAATTCATAAAACCAATTTACACCAAGATGGTTGGTTTCATCTTTACAAAGAAAACAGATTGTGGACAAGTATTCATAAAAGAAAATAATTAGAAATATGCTGCCACAGTTGGGGTATATGAAAATGTTGGAAGGAGGTAAGTAGATATTAAGCACATCCCTTTTGAGGAGAACTGACTAAAGGGAGGCTAAGACACTTCACTAGTTTTCGTAAGGTTTTGTTTCAGTGAGTACTGTTGAGGCTCAGTCCTTGCATGTTGCCCTGTGTCTGTTTTCCTCTTGGGGTATCCAGGCTCACTGAGCACCAGGCTGGACTGGTGCGTGTTTGTGTGTGTGTGTGTGCAATGCAGAATCTTGGTCAGGGGTGAGTGTGTGGGAAACAAACTTGTTGGGACACAGCTTTAGTAAGCTGTAATTGAGGTAATCAGAGGCTATTTAACCCATTTGGGAGAGGGAAGAGGCTTTTAGGGTGAGTGTGCATCGTGGGCCAGGGCCAGGGTGCTGGGAATACCTTATTTACATGAAGAGAAATTCTAGGTGTTTGCTCCACATGACCTTGTAAGGAGAGAGGAAGTTTAACCTGGCGGGCCAGGCTGCATAACCACCTCAGGGGTGGCAGAGGTGGGGGGGCAAGGCTACAGGGGCTGGGACTCGCAGGCCTAGCCCAGGGAGGGAGAAGTCTTACTCCTGCCAGTCTCAAGATGAGATTTTCGGAGTTTGGACATGCCTCGACCTAGCTCTTGCTTTGGGCCGGCTCCCTGGATAGCATGGCTCCCTGGTCCCACACTTACACATACTGGCCAGGTGCTGGACTACTGAGCTCTGCCAGCACTGGATGCTATTTTATTGCAATGGAAAATCTGTTGTCATTTCTGTTTTCATTTCTTCACAGCTTGTCCATTTCTTTTCGGTTGCTTTTAATATATCATTTTTTTTTTTTAAAAAGAAAAACAGCTTAGTTTTCTGTTACTCCACTTTTCTTCTGGAGTTTTGTTTGGCAAGACTGTTGAAATTTTTGAATATGTAGACATTTTTAAAATTAATTTTGGAACATACATGACTTCTGTTATGTATTGTCTTCTGTTTTTTTTCATAATCTTTTGGAAAGTTAGTTACATATGTATTAGACCATTTATTTCAGTATGTATCATGCATTGGGCTTATTTTCCTGTCTTTCAACATTTTGTAGATTTTATCTTGAATAATTTCTTCCATACTTTGAAAATTAGTAACTTTCTTCTACAAATGCACATGTGGTGTTAATGACATTTAGGTTATTTTTTTTTTTTTAATTCGGTGTGTAATTTCCTCCTCTAGAAATCTATTTGGAAATTTACATCTTTCCTCACATTACTTAACAGGTTCAACCTGTTTTTTTTCCTAATGTGTAGAGATCATCCTCAAAAACACTTAAGGCCATCCTACGACAAGAAGGCTGCCCTGGGCCCAGAGCTGACATTCGAGGATGCTCTTTTCCACCCTGGAGACTCTAGTACTTGTCTCTCATGGAAATTTGCTTTCGCCTTCCTTAGATTAGCTGCTATTGTGTAGCCTTAAGTTAGGATAAGTCTGATCAAAAGAACATAAAATAAAGGTTGATATTTTATTGTAATGCTCTCTGGCATCAATATAATCCAGGTGAGGGAAAAATGATATTAAGCTCTAATATTATTCTACAGATGGACCTACTTTGTAGAAATTAAGGAAAATTATCTAAACCACCTTATTACAGACTTTCATGGATATGCAAGCAAACAAAATCTAAGCCTTGTAAGGTACACTGGGACTAAAGCTTCCTGTATCAGCAGCACTCACACTAGAGACTGGCCTGAATGCTCAGGAACAGTTAGAGTGTATGTTTGTTTTCAATGTTAGACTTCTAGCAAAAAAAAAAAAAAAAAAAAAAAAAAAAAGCGCTAGAAAGTTGCTCTGGAGATTTCTAAAACAGCCCTGGACAGCTTGTGCCCTTGGCCACATCTAAGTCTGTTTCTTCTCTTGTGTCTCTATTTCCTATGAGGACTTCTCAAAGCCACAATTTTCTGTCCCATTTTAAAACAGACTCCCATCTTTTTCCTGCTCCCCAAATGTAGAAGATGCCCTTGTCTTATACAACGGCTAAAATTTAAGGCATAATTTGTTCTTTAGTTCTGGTGTAACTGACCTTCTGGGTGTCCAATGGCCATGCTTAGAGGTGTATTCTAACAGTCTGAAGGAGTAGCAGGAATATTTTTTTTTTCTTTTTTGCCCTTTTGCCCCTAAGTCAGGGAATGTGGAATATTGTTGAGAATGTAGTTTTAATTCTGGTGAGTTATCTACTCTCTTGCTCAGGGAGGCAATGGAGACTTCCCAGCTTGGACTCTAACTAGGGTCTATTCCTTCCTCTTAGTCAAATCTACCATCAGATTCTCTAAATCATTCTTTGTGTCTTATCACATTCTTAATGTATAATCACAAGAATTTTTTTTGACAACCTGTAAGAACAAGCTAGAAAGGATGACTTTCTCTATGCAAATATGGTTATAGCTTTACTGGTTCCAGCTCCTTCTAAAGTTACTGAGTGGCATCATTCTGATACTCTGTTTAAATCCTGCATTTTGATCCTGTAATAGCCAGAATCTGGAAACAACCCAGATGTCCCTCAATGGAGGAAGCTAGGCTGGAAGGAGGATCCTGGGTAAGATGATCAATCTTCATTCAGAAAGGCAAATGGGATAGAGATTGGAAGAAGGTGAAAATAAGGAACAAGACAGTAGCCTACCACAAAGGGCCTCTGAATGACTCTACCCAGCAGTGTATCAAAGGAGATGCTGAGACTCATAGCCAAACTTTGGGCAGAGTGCAGGAAATCTTATGAAAGAAGGGGGAGATAGAAAGATCTGGAAGGGTCTGGAGCTCCACAAGGAGAACAACAGAACCAAAAAATTTGGGCCTAGGGGTCTTTTCTGAGACTTATACTTCAACCAAGGACCACTCATGGAGATAACCTGGACCCCTTGCACAGAGGTAGCCAGAGGCAGCTCAATCTCCAAATGGGCTCCTAATAAGGGGAGCAAGGGCTGTTTCTGACATGAACTCAGTGGCTGCCTCTTTGATTACTTCCCCCTGAGGGGAGAGCAGCCTGACTAATCCACAGAGGAAGACTATGAAAGACAGCCCTGATGAGACCTATAAGCTAGGGTCAGATGGAAGGGGAGGAGGACCTCTCCTATCAGTGGACTGGGGAAAAGGTATGGGGGGAGATGAGGAAGGAAGGGAGGTTAGGATTGGGAGGGGATGAGGGTGGGGGCTACAGCTGGGATACAAAGTGAATAAATTCTAATAAATACAAATTATATTAAAAAGAGCTTGTAAAAATTCTTTCTTCTAGGTTATATAATGATTCCAGACAACTCCCAAGACTGGCAATGCAGCTAGAGAGAGGCTCCTGTTCCCTGTTAGGTAGGGTATGCTCCATCATTCTCTCAGAAGTAGATACTGAAGACTATCACTACCTTATGTTCCCAAACCATTTTTGAGACCACAAGTTTCAAAGGGGTCATTAAGGAAGGAAAAGAGTCAAAAAGGAAATTCCAGGGAGTAACATATGAAACATGTCAGCAGGGAAAGGACTGGTTCACTCAGGCAAGAGTAAATTTAATTTTTAATGTTTATAGAGTTTCATATATGAGCACTGTAGTTATATAATTTTCAACTTTCCTCCCTTCCTCCCATGTCCCCCTATTCCCACTCAAATTCATGACTTCTTTAGTTGTTTAAATATTGTTTCACACACACACACACACACACACACACACACACACACACACACACACACACACA